>NW_012102765.1:407826-441386 GCF_000951045.1 Mandrillus leucophaeus | reverse complement strand
TGGAATCATCTCCAGTCTTCAGAACACCATCCCTTCAGTTTAGAATACCATGACTTTGGTTTTCTCAGAAGAAGTCAAACAATAAGAGATACAGACCATGAGTAATGTGAACAGTAGACGTAAAATGCATCCAAGGATTAGAACCGAAAGAGAAGGTATGTGCCATAACAACAGCAGCAAAAATAACCCATTCCATTAAGGAGCCAACTAAAAGCATCATGAAGAAAATTAAAACCTGGTTTCCTTTAGAGATGTCTTGTAGTTAGGAAATAATTCAGGATTTATCTCAAATTGTAAGCAAATAATAAAATATCAAAACAATGGTCAGGGCTAGAATCTAAATTTTTCTCTCTCCATTTCCCCCATTTTTACCAAGAATAAATCATTGTAGGACAAATTTATCTGCAAAATAAATTTTGGTCTCATTATACTTGGGCTGGTTACTTGTACAAGTATCAAAGTGTAGCAAGAATATTGATTGACTATCTAGGTTCTTTTTTTTTTTTTTTTGAGATGGAGTCTCACTCTGTCACCCAGGTTGGAGTGCAGTGGCATCATTTCAGCTCACTGCAACCTCTGCCTCCTGGGTTCAAGTGATTCTGCTGAATATAGGTTCTTTTTAAGTTGGCTTTGCTGGAGCTTTTATAAGGAATTTTGGTTTTGACTTTTTAAAAGCCTTGAGGGCAGAAGCCAGGGCAGGGATTTCACTTTTAGACTGTGCTTGTAATACTTGTATAAATTCTACTCCTCTTGGGGTCCCAAAATATTTTGAGGCTCCTGGGCCTGTTAGAAAGTGGCATTCGTTATTTACCACAGGTTGGAAACTTTGTAAAGGAACCAGTTAGGCAAGGTAGTAGGCCAGTGTTTCCAAGGAGCTTTTTTATTGGTTCTAGAAAGTCAATCTTAATTCCTCAGTCTGGCCATATCTGAAAATATATCATTCCAGCCAAAGCGCTGATAAAATAAGCAGTCTCTTTAATTGTGTCCTGTTACAAAAGAACACCTATTCTCACTGAACTCATGTGGAAGACAATTTCTCCATGGACTGGGGTCGGGGGGATGTTTTCGGGATGATTCAAGCACATTACATTTATTGTGCACTTTATTTCTATTATTATTACATTGTAATGTGTAATGAAATAACTATACATCTCACCATAATGTAGCATCTGTGGGAGCCCGGAGCTGCTGCTTCTGCAGCTGGATGGTCCCATCTTGGGGTGATAGGAGACAGTGACAGATCATCAGGCATTAGAGTCTCATAAGGCACATGCAACCTAGATCCCTTGCATGTGTGGTTCACGATAGGGTTCTTGCTCCTGTGAGAATCTAATGCTGCTGCTGATCTGACAGGAGGTGGAGCTCAGGTGGTGATGTGAGCAATGGGGAGTGGCTGCCAAACCACTCACCCTGTCACTCTCTTTAAATTAGCCAATCGGAATTAGTTTAGCCTGTGTGGTCTAACCCTGGCCAATAGGGGAATGACACAGCAGCAGGGGCCACGTGCGTCAGCAATAAGAACCCCTTCCCCTCCCTTGTCCATGTTTACGCTCACTATTGCTCCATCCGTGAGGGCACACCCTTCTATGGAAGTAAATTGCCTTGCTGAGAAGAAAAATTTATATTCGAGTGCTATTTCTTTTGTAGCACTGAAATTTTACTTATAACACCAGCTCTCCAGGAGTTTGATCCATCTCTAAATTCCACTGGTAACTTTTACTTTAGTAACTGAGTGCAGCATAGCTGCAGCTGCATACCAGTTTCCAAGGTGGAGCTGTTTCCACCTCTGCACTCCACCCCCCTCTTCCGGCTCTTACAATCTCATACTCCCTCCTCCTCTTCTTCAGTGATGATCTCTGAGCCTGTGGGGAGAGTGCTTGATACGGTATAGCTTTAGCAGCGGTGTGTTGGCCATGGGAAACAGACGGGGCCCAGTGAGATTCACAGGCTGTGGAATCATCTCCAGTCTTCAGAACACTATCCCTTCAGTTTAGAATACCATGACTTTGGTTTTCTCAGAAGAAGTCAAACAATAAGAGATACAGACCATGAGTAATTTGAACAGTAGATGTGGAATGCATCCAAGGATTACAACCAAAAGAGAATTGTCTTCCACAATGGTCCTTGATGCCAAAAAGGTTGGGAACCATTGAACAAGAGATTTTCCACGTGAGGGGCACTTACCGCCTTGCCATGAGATGTTAACTGGAGCTACCCTTATCCTAAGGGGAACAGCAATGACCAAAAGGGTTCCATAAGATGGACATGGTTTACATAGGATCTTGCTACCTGGGAAGGGCATGGAGGAGATAGTCACAAGCAGGAGGCCTTTTTCCCCTAGGAACTGTGTGAGGAGCTGCTGGAATTTACAGTGCCTGATAAATGCCTCTCACGTGACCGACAAAGAGCTGCGTGGTTGGTGGATGGCAGCTCCAGGATAAATGGACAACATCTTGTTAGGAAGTCTGCTACTGTGATTGGAGATGAGTCAAGATAACCTTTTTCCTTTTGAGCTATTTATAGCTTAGAGAAGTTGGGTACAGTATACTTTGTGAGAAAAATTTACCTTTCTCTCCACCTGAGTTCTCCAAAATTTAGAAGCTATTCTTGAGTATTCTTCCTTTGTGGCAATATAGTTATTTGTATGAGTTCAGTGAAGGCATACTATGGGGTGACCATGTGGCCACCCAGGAAGCCAAAGTTTCTCATTTCCCACACTTTTATCCTTTCTCTTTCTATCCCTTTAGTTTTATCTATATCATTTTTTCTTTCATTTTGAAGCAAACCTTAAATAGCATTTTAAATAAGCAAAATTACTTTTTCTTTAGCAAAAATCACATCTTCATGTTTTTTTGTAAACATGTTGATCAAAAACACATCTTTCCTTATATACTTAGTATATAGAATTATTTCTTTTCTATGTAGTAGTTTTAATTACATATATTAACTATGATTTTAACTTCTGGTAACCCTAATTTCTAGTGAAAAACCACTCAGGATTACTTAGTTTAACATGACTTTAAGACTTCAAATTGCTCAAGAGAATTTTGAAACTAGTTTATTCACCAAAGATTACCAAAGTCACATTAACTAAAAGACATTTGAGCTAGCTTCTATTTTTTAAAATAAAAATTTGATTTAAGCACTTGATTTTTCTTTAAGCCAATTGATTAGAGCTCTTTCATATATTTTGGTAATGAAATGTCACATACTCATGACACATATAAGCATATAGACATAACACATGCACAGAAGCAGATCTTATGAATTTATAAGACTTTTCATTCACCAGTTTTCAAAAACTTTCTTCCGCATCTTAGAGTATTAATCTCTTGCATATCTGTTCCATGCATCTCCAAAGACAGGACTCAGGAGAAACAAGATAGAAAGTTTACATCTCAAAGACACAGGACTCAGATCTAAATAAAAGCAAGGTTTCTTGTGTAAACTCTAAGCCATTGTCTTCTCATTGTGAACTCCTAGTGGCTTAAGTGCAGTGATAGAGATGCCCTTACAAATGGAGATCTCCTTTAAAGATGTAAATTTCTTCTACAGAGAGTTTCAAAGACTGATTTAGTTTGATAAGCGGTCTTTTTTTCCTCTAAAATATTTAGTTTTATTAGAGAAATGGTACTAAAATAACAGATTCCAAGAACATTTGCCCTATTTCTACTTATATATCATAAATAAGATAGCTGTTGATGCAAGACACACTCTTTCACAATCTTTCCGTATGCACCCAAGCGTTCTTGTATCAGAATAAGCTGTTTACCAGTCAACCATATGTGATTGAATGATTAAAATGGATGTTGTCTTTTCAACTTGGCTTGTCTCTTAATTAGATTATAGCTTTATAGTGAAGCCCTTTAAGGGACAGGGCCAAGAAGGCATGAAGTTTTTAGGGCCTACACCCTGCTTTTCTTATCTAAATGTCCAAAGAACCAAGCAGCCTCCTGTAGCAATGACCATCTCCTGCAAACAGCTGTCCTCAGAAACTCCCAACACCAAAGCTCTCGCAGCCCTCACATTGCCAGACACCACACATGCATTGAGGTCAAATCTACTCATGGTACCATGCAATCTTTGGTATCCCCAAAGTCAAAGAGATCAGGAAAAGCAATACAAAAGGCAGTAGAGTCTTATCTGTCCATTTACGACTCTCGGAGTTGCCTGAGGAAAAGCCAGTGATCCTCCTAGAAAAAGTCTGGTACCTGTTCCCTTTTCCCCAAGGGATCCCAGGCTATTAGAAATTTCCCTTTTTAGGTCCCTCATGTGGCATTGAGTGTGCAGTCCTAATTAGAGAAGAAGTGTCAGGCTGGTGGGAGCAGGGGAAAGCAAAAAGAAAAAGAAAAAGTAGATAAGCTGTAAGTCTGCCTTTCTTAATGGTCCAGGACACACAGCCCTCCTGCACAGATAACTCACATGACCCATGATCTTCCCACCCAACTTATCATTAAACACTTCGACTTATCATCAAACAGACACCTTGCTGATAGAAGAATGCAAGCTAGCTTGCTGCAACTTTAGTGTTATCAGTACTGTGTGTAGCCATCTCCAGCACAAGCAGGTCCTATAAAATCCCCAGCAAGCCTCTGCTTCCTGGAAATCAGCTCCTGTCTTGCTGATCTGCCCATTACTTTCTTGCAACTTTGTACTTTCTCTAATAATCTGCCTTTCTTTACCTATGACTATCTTGGTAAATTCCTTTACTGTCTGTGCCACCAGCCCAGATAGTTGCTACCTGTGATGTTGAGGGTGGCAAGAGGAAGGAGGGAGAGGCAGAAGCAAATGAAGAAACAGGATCCAGTCAATGGAGAAATTTTACAGAGAGAGAACAGAGAGCTTAAGGCTGTATGTGTATATATGTACACATATACAGGCAAATCATCAGTTTTAACTAAGTCACCTTTTTATTATAGAGCTCTACAAAAACCTTTTTCTCAGTTGTAATTCCTACTGGAGCCATTTTATATTGCTTCTTGTGGCCAGGTTTCTCTCACTAAACATTCAGCCCACAGAAGTGGCTGTCCACACACTGCCCTCCCTTACTGCAGTGAGATAGAAGTTCTCAGCTAGCAATCATTCTAAATACACCAGTGTTTTCAGGAAGTCCCTAGGGGTCTTTCTCTAGACTTTCTGTCCCGTTCCACTGGTCTCTTTATTTGTTTAACTTTCAATGCAGAGTTGGTCAAACCTTTTCCCTGGGGTCTGCAAGTGATCATATCTGAGGCACCCTGCTGTGCTTGCTGGTCCAGGGCTTCTCGAGTCTGGTGGAGCCTCAGGGTTATCTGTGGAGCTTTTTTAAAACACTCACGTCCGCTCTGTGAGGTTGTGGTTCAGTGGGTCTGGTGGGGTTAGGAGTCTCAGGTGTTCACAGGCTTCCTGATTGTATCACCCACCACCAGACCCCACCTCCAGCACTGGGGGTTATAATTCAACATGAGATATGGGTGGGGACACAGATCCAAACCATGTCATTCATGCCTGTGCAGTTTGTGCAGGTCTTGGTGGGGATAGTTTGTGTTTACTCCACTCACCATCAGTGAGGGCAGGTTGAAGACCAGAGCTGGAATCTTCAGAAGTCTCACTCACTCACTCACTCACTCACTCACTCACTCACTCACTCTGGTAGTTGCTGCCGGATGTTGTCTGACACCTCAGCTGGGACTCTCAGATGGAACGCACTTCATGTGGACTTGGATTTAAAACAACATGGTGACTGGGCTCCAAGAGCACAGACAACTTGTGCTTGAGAGAGCACATTGCCTTTTATGACCCTGCTCTGGAAGTCACCCAGCGTCATTTCTCCTGGATTCTATTCATTGAGGCAGTTAACATCGCTTGTATCTTCAAGGTAAATAGACTTCCTCTCTCAATGGGGAGGGGTAAGATCCTAGAAGAGCCTGGGGGATATTTTTATTCTGGGGATACTTTTGAGAAACGCATTCTGCCATACATGTATTTATGGTGCAGTGATTCCCTGAGCCTGCGCGCAGCCCTGCACCCCACCTCTCCCGGCCCTTGCTGCCTTCCTTCCTTCGTGCATTGCTGACCATGGCTCAGACTCACAGGATGAATGGGGCACAAGTTGTCCTTTTTCACAGTCTCGTATCCAAACAAACAAAGTTATCAAAGGTGACAGCATCAACTTGGCAACCGCTGGTGAGGAATGCGAAAGCCAAGAAAAATGTCTGCAAAACCTGCAAGACCTTCCAGGCTTTCCTTTCTTGTCAGCAGAAACAGTCAGATTTAGGGACTTGCAGTTAGCAGTGAGATTTAAGATGTTTGGCCACACAAATAAAACACTACAGGCCTTCTTGGGTTAACCAGAACAAATTTATGATGGAGAAATTATGTTTTTTATTTTTAAAAGACTCTAAGATTGGCTAAAATTCCTCTACCTGTAGGACAACCTTTTTCTTTTGAAAATTTGAATTTCTCATCAAGGTGAAAGGTAGCATTGGTGACCTTGTTTATGACGGAGAAAGCAATATATTTGCAAGGCAAAGTTCTTCCTGGGAAGTTAGCCTGTCCCTGACTTTTGTGCAAAGCTGCTTTGATTTATCCATAAGCCTAACTTTCCAGACAGAAGGGATGATTAAACTGGCTGGCGATTGAAATATGATACAGGCTAGTCCCGATTAGGGGAAGCCACATGACTAGATTTCTCCAGGAGGGCTTGGTGACCCTGGGCCAGATGTTTTGAGAAAAATTTATAGGATGAATGGAAAAACAAAGAAGATAGATGGAAATGGGAAAAATAAATCCCCATTCTGAAATCAGCAAAAGCCAGAGAGTTTGAAGGAAACTTTGAGATAAAAATAAATGACTCACCAGTACTTTTTTTCCTTCTTTCTTTTTTTATAAATAAAGATGGGGTTTTGCTATGTTGCCCAGGCTGGTCCCAAACTCCTGGGCTTAAGTGATCCTCCTGCCTCAGGCTCCCCAAATGTTGGGATTACAGGTTTGAGTCACCACACACAGCCTCACCAAAGCTTTTTAAAGTGCATATGCAAAACATGTTATAAAGCAAGTATATGTTTGTATAAAAAAGGTCAAAGACTAGCTATGGAAACTCAAAAGGTAAGGTGGTGATTGTAGAAGGATGGGTAGGTAAGTGAACGCATTCATCTGGCAAACTTGGTTGAGCACTAGTAACCTTACCAGGCACTGTACAAGGTCCTACGGATGAAGTTAGAAAGGCAGTTCTTGCCCCTTATACATTCATCATCTTGTAGGGGCATGTAGTTGGCTGAAGAATGCTCCCCAAAGATATTCGTGTCCTAATCCCTGGACTTGTCAATGTTACCTTACATAGCAGAAGAGCATCTGCAGATGTAATTAAGTGATGAGTCTTGAGTTGGAGAGATTAGCCTGGATCATCTGGGTGGGCCCTAACTGCAATCACAAGTGTCCTTTTAAGAGGGAGGCAGAAGGCCGGGCACGGTGACTCATGCCTGTAATCCCAGCACTTTGGGAAGCCGGGGCGGGTGGATCACAAGGTCAGGAGTTCAAGACCAGCCTGGCCAACATGGTGAAACCCCGTCTCTACTAAAAATACAAAAAATTAGCCAGGTGAGGTGGCAGGTGCCTGTAATTCCAGCTACTCAGGAGGCTGAGTCAGAAGAGGCAGAAGAATTGTTTGAACTCAGAGGGCAGAGTTTGCAGTGAGCCAAGATCGCACCACTGCACTCTAGCCTGGGTGACAGAGTGAGGCTCCGTTTCAAAAAAAAAAAAAAAGGTTGGGGAGGCAGAGAGAGACTTGGCTACAGAAGAAGCAGGCCATGTGATGCTTGAAGCAAGATGCTGCACTGCTGGGCTTTGAAGATGAAGGAAGAGGCCACGAGTCAAAAGGTGCAAGGAGCACGGCTCTAGAAGTCGGAAATGAGAGCCTGGCCCTGCTGGCACCTTGGTTTTTAGCCTAGTGAAACGCAGTTTAGATTTCTGACCTCCAGATCTATAAGATAATAAATTTGTGTTGTTTTAAGCCACCAAGTTTGTGATAATTTGTTATAGCAGCCAGAGGAATCTAATCCACGGAGTTAGACTTAGTAGATATCTGTATCTGCTAAGATGTAATTTTAAGCAATGTCCAACTGCCTTTCTGAAAATTTTAATCACTGAACTTATGATAAATAAAAACATTTCTGCTGTTTATTTCTTTGGCTTTAGGATTTGTTCAGTAGTCAACAATCAAATGCTCATAGGTATAGAATTTTGGCCTCTTTGTCAATGCTCTTGCTAGAAGATTTTAATAACGGTCTGGAGAAGGAGAGGAGAGTTTGAAGAGACTCATTTAAGATACCTCTTCGTTTTGACATAGGTATGAGGTCATAAGACTGTTTTTTAAAAAGGAGATAGATTAAAATGTAGGCATCCATCCAAACATATTTTATTCCTGACAAATGTCCATGTGGGATGTTGTGTAATAACTTTAATGGTATTGCCATTGCTTAGAAATAAGTTAGATATTCTTCCTCTTAGAGCCTTTGAATATTCTCTACGGTGTCAACTCCATCATCCAATGGAGAATCTGATTTCCTATATAAACACGAATTTTCTCCAAAATCCAGTGATTATGTGGAGTATGATACTGACTATTACTATTTTGACTAAAGACAAACTACTTCACACATACAAACAAATCCCTACCCCCAATTTTTTGACTTGAATAAAGACTGAGTTACATTTCCGTGTGTCTCTGTTTGTGTGTGTGATATTTCATTGAAATCAGGTTAGTTTATGCTATAAGGAGCTTTTTATTTTTTGTCTCACTAAAAAAGTAACATGCCAATTAAACAATAACATGAATCTTTACTAGAATTTTATTTTATATTTATTGAAAGACATATTTTAGCATTATTTAGACAAAAAAAGTATCACTCTGTGCAGGTCTGAAAAATAAAAAAAGTCACATTGGTTGGGATTGTGCTGAGATGTCTTCTCATCCAGTATCCGATGCTTCAGAATCAGTTTTTGACTTAATATCACTAATATCCAGGGCTGCAAACACAGTAATGTCCTCTGTGCCCTGAAGAGCGTCAGTAAAGATACATTCTAGGCCAGGCATGGTGGCTAATGCCTGTAATCCCGGCACTTTGGGAGGCTGAGGTGGGAAGATCACCTGAGGTCAGGAGTTCGAGACCAGCCTGGCCAACATGGTGAAACCCCGTCTCTACTAAAAATACAAAAATTAGCTGGGCATGGTGGTGGGCACCTGTAATCCCAGCTAATCAAGAGGCTAAGATGGGAGAATTGCTTGAATCCAGGAGGTAGAGGTTGCCGTGAGCTAAAATCTTACCACTGCACTCCAGCCTGGGGGACAAAGTAAGACTCTGTCTCAAAAAAGAAAAAAAAAAAAACAAAACCAAAAAACAAAAATGTATTCTAGAAGGATTGCTCCCCTTGATTCTCCTAGATTTTCTTCAAGTTCCTCTCACCGCTGGTGCATGTTTTGAGGTTGGTTGCTCCTTCTGCAATGATGAATATGTGCTTTGTTAGTATCACGTTTGTTTCTGGCTGCTCTGCTTCCATGCCTTTCTGAGTACCTAATAGCATTCTGTTTAATGTGGAACTATGTCACTTTTTCTCAAGATTGTAATTTTTTAGTCAATAGACTATTTTTCAGAGGATTTTTAGGTTTACAGAAAAATTGAGCAGGATGTACACAGAGTTCCTATGTTCCCCCATTCCAACCACCTGTCATCTTTTTGAAGACATTTTGTAATCACTCAGTGGGTTCCTCTTGCATGCTGCACAGACAAAATCAATTCCCTGAGACCCTGGCATTGCAGTAAAGAAAGAGTTTAATTGGTGTGAGGCTGGCCCATGTGGGAAAACTGGAGTTACCACTCAAATTAGTCTCCCTGAAGGCTGGGATGTGGTTTCTCAAGGATAATTTGGTGAGCTGGGGTCTAGGAAATGGGGAGTGTTGATTGGTTGGGGAGGAAATCATAGGGGTGTGGAAAACAGTCCTCAGGTGCTGAGTCTGCCTCTGGGTGGGGCAGGTTGTCACGAGTCTCAGGTCCAGGTGGAGTCAACCAGTCTTCAGGAATGCACAAGTCTGAAAAAAATCTCAAAGGCCAATCTTAGATTCTACAATAGTGATGTTATCTGCAGGAGTAATTGGGGAAGTTACAAATTGTGTGACCAATTGCGTTACAAATCTCGTGACCTCGAAACAATGGCTGGTTATCTCTTAACTACACCTACCTCTTAGCAGAATTCAAGCCCCTCTTATGATCCGAACCTTGTGGACTTTCATTAGTTTTAGAAAGGTGATTTCGTTTTGGGGAGGGCTATTATCGTCCTTGCCTTAATGTTAAACTATAAACTAAATTTCTCCCAAATCTAATTTGGCCTGTGTGCATGAATGACCAAGAACAGGTTGAAGGTCAGAAGCAAGATAGTGTCAACTATGTCAGATTTCTCTTACTGTCATAATTTTGCAAAGGCAGTTTCATTTTATTAGGAATTAAACTCAACACATGTGGTACAGACATTGCACGCTATCAACAGAAGTGAATACAGGGTGAAGTCAGGGTTTACACACCCACAAACCCCAATGACAACTATGGCATGACCATCTGTCTCAGTCCCTTTGTGCTGCTATAACAGAACACCTTAGTCTGGATAATTTATACAGAAGAGAAATTTATTCCTCACAGTTCTGCAGTCTGGGAGGTCCACGATCAAGGCACCAGCAGACTTAGCATCTGTTGCTTCACGAAGCTTACTCTTTTCACAGATGGAGCCTCTTGCTGTCTGCTTACCTGCAGGAAGGGCAAGAGAGGGGCAGACAGTGTGTGCTCACATGGAGAAGAGGTGGATGGGCCAGGTAGCTCCCTGAAGCCTCTTTTTAAAGAGCATTCATCTCATTCCTGAGAGTGGAGTCCTCATGACCTAATAACCTTTCAAAGGCCGACCTCTTAATATAATCACTTCTGGGATTAAGTTCCAACATATGAATTTTGGAGGAACATGTGCATTCATACCATGGCACCATTCCTCGGCTGACAGTGATTGCAGGACTATAAGACACTCTGATTTTAGAGATGTTAAGATGTGAAAAAAATATGCCTTTTGGAATCCCTAAAATGCATCACCTTTGTTTAAGGTTGTAATTTTAAATCCATGTATACTATTTCTGTGAGCTGTCTACTGCACTGTCGCTATTTCCATGTTATGAATAAATCGCGGCTTAGACAGGGTAAGGGATTTTCTCAAGGTCAAACACATTCAAGGACATTGACCCTTGGCCCAGAGTCAATAAGGCAATCAACCTATTTTTTATTTTCTTTTTGTGGCAATAGGATGTAATACAGCAGGCTGTTTATAGTAGTTTTTATTTCCTTTAGAACCAGGTAGACCTGACATAATAGTTTTTGAGAAACAAAACCATGTGCATACATATTTACTACAGGAAGACAAATACTCGTTTGCTTTCAATGTTGACGCCTGCATGGTTGATAAGTATCAAGAAAGCATTTATGTGTGCTCAGTGGAATAGAAGAGAACCTCTACATATTCCGTTTCACATTTTCAAATGGTAATTGACTTTTTAGAGGACTGAAGATGATTCTGTTTCTTTCCCTTCCTCTCTCCTACTTGCGCATTTATCCTCAAATGTGAGCCCCAATGGGAAGGAATCCCAGTTTTTAAAAGGTCTTTGAAACGCTTTCATTTAAAAACCTCATTTGCAGGGACTATTGACTTAATTAGCCTGAGGTCATTTGTTGGATTACTAGTGTCTCCATGTTCTCTTCTGGAAGTAGAGAAGTGGGAATTGTGGTGGAAGGAGAGTTTATTAGTTTGGCTCTGTGAACAGTTCAGTCAAGGTCTCCTGGTGATGGCTACTCTGTTTTTCTGTCTGGATTCCACCAGTATGGTCCACAATTTGCCTGACTGCTACAGAAGCCACATACATTCTTAGTAAGCACAGGAATCTATGAACTTTAGAAAAGATGGCATCGCGGGATAGGATACTGTTTAGCCAGTGAGTTGATCATTTTGGCTTCTAAAGCTAAAATGAAATCACAAAGATATGATTTTCATGGGGGGTGGGAGGAGCTGCTGGTATTTGTTCTCTTATTTCTACTCAAGCATCTATAGAGATTGTATCTGACATGACGGTGGGGACTGGGGAGACAAGCACGAAAAACACAGGATTCCTGTTCCTGGCGTGCTTGCCCATTAGTAGCAGAGGCAGATTAACAACAAATGGAGTCAGTCCAAAGAGCAGAGTGTAGAGGGTGGAGTGGGCTCCCAGAGGAGAGTGTATCCCAGCCTGGATAGATAACCTTATGCAGCAAACTGAGGAGTTCTCTTCATAGCAGGTGCCTGGAAGAGTGTCTATAAGGCAGGACTTTGGGAGACTGGGGATGGGGCTTTCCTTGAGGCCTGACCAAGACTCCAGATTCCCCTCTCTCATGAATTCATCATTGACATGCTGGTCTCCAGGATCCTTCCCCTTTTCTAAATTATTAATCTTAAAATTTGGTTCACATGTGTTTTCTTTGTTGCCAGACATTTCCTTTCCCCTCATTTTTATAGTTTCCACTTGAAATTGTTAATTATACTGATATAGAAGTATTTTCTACTTATGTCGGGCACGGTGGCTCATGCCTGTAATCCTAGAAATTTGTGAGGCCGAGGCAGGTGGGTCACTTGAGGCCAGGAGTTTGAGACTAGTCTGGCCAACATGGTGAAACCCTGTCTCTACTAAAAATACAAAAATTAGCCAGGTATGGTGGCGTACCTGTAATCCCAGCTGCTTGGGAGGCTGAGGCATGAGAATCACTTGAACCTAGGAGGTGGAGTTTGCAGTGAGCTGAGATCATGTCACTACAGAGTATTGGAGGAGGGGTCTGTAGTTTTGAAAGACACTTTCCTGGAGACGGATGCATTGAGGAGGCGGATGATTACATGAGGAATGTCCCTACTCTTTCAGGACTAAAGATACTTTTTACCATCTCATCCCAGGGCCCTTCTATTTATGCTTTTTTGATTGGGGGTCAATATCCAGAATACAGAAATAACTCAAATGTCTCAACAGCAAGAAAACAAACAAAAATGGGCAAATTTTCTGAATAGACATTTTTCAAAAGAACACAACAAATGGCCAACAAATATATGAAAAAGTGCTCAACCTCACTAATCCTCAGGGAAATGCAAATGAAAACTACCATGAGGTATCATTGTGGTTAGGATGACTATTGAAAAAAAGACAAAAAATAACAAACACTAACAAGGATATGGAGAAAAAGGGAACTCTTATACACTGCTGGTGGGAATGTAAACTAGTACAGCCACTATGGAAAATGGTATGGAGATTGCTCAAAAAACTAAAAATAGAACTACCATATGATCCAGCAATCCAGTATTAGATAAATACTGGGCATTTATCTAAAGGAAGGGATATCAGTCCATCGAAGAGACACCTGCACCTCTCTGTTTATTGCAGTGCTATTCACAAAAGTCAAGATATGGAATGAACCTAGGTGTCCAACAACAGATGAATGGGTACAGAAAATGTGGTATATATACACAATGAAATACTACGCAGCCATAAAAAAGAACAAAATTCTATCACTGTGGCACTAAGCAAGAAACTGGAGGACATTATGTTAAGTAAAATAAGCCAGGGACAGAAAGTTAAATACCACATGTTCTCACTCGTATGTGGAAGCCAAAAAGTTGATCTCATAGAAGAAAGAAGAAGTGGAACAGAGAGCACTACAGGCTGGGGAGGGTAGGGGGAAGAGGGGGATAGGGAGAGATTTGTTGAAGGTTACAAAATTACAGCTAAATAAGAGGAGTTTCTAGTGTTCTATACCACTGTAGGATGATTACAGTTAACAACAATATACGATACAGTTTCAAATGGCTAGAAGGAGGATATTGAATGCTCCCAACACAATAAATATTTGCAATGATGGATATGCTACATTACCCTGATCTGATCACTATACATATATGTATTAAAAAACACTACCCCATAAATATATATAATTATTATATGTCAATTTAAAAAAGAACAGAGGATATTTAGCTTCTCAGAGAAACTTTCTTAGCTAAGAAGTGTGGGAAGAGTAGTACCTTGTTATCAAGGAAGGTGTTAGTCAAGAGTAATCACTTATATACTACTTTAAGTAGACAGAGTGTTAGGATATGTGTCTGGGAATAGCGTGGGGTAAACGTGGGAGCCCCAGGAGGAAGGGAAGATGAGAAGGTGCTGGTGCATAGTTCCTGTCTTTGTTTTGCAGAACGCCTGTTCCATTGGCTGCTGCCAGCTCTGACATATCCCCCACTGTCACCTCTCACCATCATACTGATTAAAACAGTATTAGCTTTATAGATCCCCAAAGAAAGGAAACATTAAGGTGCGTGGCTTAGGCAGAAGAAAAGGGAGACTCTTGGTGAATCAAATCACAAGTCTGGGCTGAAAATCACATAGAGCTTTCTTTGTTAGGGCACAGATCCACGCTAGATCCAGCACTGTCTCTGAATGTGCTTATTCCCCGCCCCTCAGGACCTTCTGGGGTAGATGGGATGTAACTCAAATAATTAATGGCTGTGTAAAAATAGCACGACCCTTTGATTTTTATAATAAGCCTGTATCTAGAAAGAGCCATTGTTATGGTTTCCCTTTATGGATGAAGAAACCCAGGAGAAAGAGGTTAAGAAATGTGCCTGAGGTTACAAGTTGGTGACAAATTTGTGTCACTTAACCCTCAGCTCCAAGAATCTAGACGATTTTGGTTTCTTCAGAAGCAGAGGAGTGGGATGGGGCTGGAAAGTATTGAGGAAAAGCCATCCCCTGGGTCTCAGCATCACGAAGCTCCTTTCCTGTGAGTTACTTCTCTTAAACTAAGAGGGTCAACTTGCTGAGCAGGCAGTATTTTCTGACTGTGCTTAGTGGGACGATGCAACCTAGAGGGCTCCTCTCAGCTTGTAGGATGGGTGTGATGCTTGACAGCTGTTATTGCTGCTGTTCTTCCTACCGGGGCGAAGTTGACATTGAAGCTTTCATCTTGAATTAGCTGTAGCCAAGACAACTTAAGGGACTTGTATTCTCTAAAGCCTCCAGCTGGGAAGGGTCTTGCTATAACAAAATACCGCAAGATTTGTGGCTTGAAACAACAGACACTGATTCTCTCATAGTTCTGGGGGCCAGCAGTGTGAGCTCAAGATTTCAGCGAGGTCATGCTCTGGCCCCTTTTAGCTTCTGGTGTTGCTGGCAATCCTTGCTGTCTCTTGGCTCATAGATGCATCGCTCCAGTCTCAGCCTCTGTTGTCACAGTTTTCTTTCCTGTGCATTTGTCTCTGCCTCCAATTGTCTCTCTCCTTATGAGGACACTAGTCAGGCTGGCGTAGGGCCCACCTAATCCAGTACGCTCTCATTTTAGCTTGTTGACATCTGCAAAACCCTAGTTCCAAATAAGGTCACATTCATAGGTGATGGGGAGAAGTTTAGGATGTCAACATATCTTTCTGGAGGACACAATTTAACTCACAATGGTAAGCAACAGAAAAAAAGGGGGGAAGTTTCCATATATCTGTGGCAGTTGATGTATTCTATTCTTCAGTTTTTTGCTCTTGAGAATTTCTCCAGGAAAACTCCTGAACCACAAACCAATTTTTTATTAGCACTCATTTAAAATGTGACTGCACAGTTTAAAGCAGCTGTACCAAGGAATTGGGTCCAAATTCCCTTTTATTTCCATCTGAATAATGCAAGATAATCCCCCCACCTCAAGGTCCTTAATGTAATCCCATCTGCAAAGCTCTCTTCGTCACAAAAGGTAAGATAGTGACAGGTCCTGGGAGTTAGGACGTGGCCACCTTTGTGTATGTGTGTGGAGGGCATTATCCTGTTTACTGCACCATCTGATTTCAGAATGGAGAGCTACAAAGGGCAGCAACAGCCTGCCCAGCACGGTGCCTCACCCATCACGATGGACTCTGTTTATTTTTTTGTTGAATTGAACTAGAGTTTATGTAAATCTGTTGCTCTTAAAGTTCCCCTCAGTAAGAGGGAAATTTGATAGGAACCTATTAAGCTCCCTGCTTGGAAACCCAGAGGCCTTGGCAGAGACTGTAAGGCCAGGCTGGATGTGGGGCCATCTGGATCCTGCCCTGGGCTGTGGAACACAGTGCCAACGGGTTCTCCTAAACAGGGGCGAGGTGGGAATATTGATTCCCAATGAAGCAGCCATGGAGGGCTTTGGGAAGAAAACCCAGTAACAGGTACAATGCAAAGGGCAGCAGGTAAGGCAGCAGCACAGAGCGTGTGAGGGTGACAACCTGAGAAGGGGCAGTGTCCAGAGAGATAAATAATGACAGTGGCAACGAGAACTCATTTTATAAGTACTCATTCTGTACCAGCACTGTGTTAACTGCTGTACAGTCTCACATTTAACTCTCACCGGAACTTTATGAGGCAGGTATTGTTAATATCCTCATTACACAGATGGGGAAACTGAGGCAGATAGCATCGAAATAACTTGACAGAGACCAAGAGCTAGCAAGTGGCAGATTCAGGATTTGAATTGAGGTCAGTTCAACCCCGGAGTCCATAAGATGGATGCACTTCAACACGCCTCTGTCACTTTTCCGATCTGGAATGTTTGAATGTGGTACCTGCAGCTTTGCTTAGGGGCTGGGTCCCTAGGAGAGCAAGCCTTGGGGGATGAACCCAAGATGCTGGTTTTATTTGTATTGAATCCTGAACAGCTGAGCTGACTAGGCTCAGATCATTGACAATAATTTGCTTTGCATCATAACAAACGGTTCTTTTATTATTATCATTGTTGTCATAGTTATTTTTCATTGGCAAATGCTCCTGCAGTGTTATTTGCAACTCTGATAAATCGATGGCTTTTAAATTAAGTCCAGCCCAAGCTGGCTCTTATGAATTCTGCTGGGACTGCCCATTGCATTTTGGCAAGAGCACCCAACTGGGGTGAGCCCTGTATTAGCATTTTAATTGCTGGCTGATTGCTTTCCTGTTGCAAGACTTAGCCCACAAAGGTATAGCAAGCAAGTTTCAATTAGTTCTTATCCTGTGATATACTGAACCTATAAAGAACATCTCCCTGTAGCACTTGGAAAGTAATACTCTTAATGTACTGAAAGCAATACAGCACATTAAAGAAAAAGAATTGCCTTTACCAAAGTGTGGGCGTTCAGAGTCCCAAGGAAAATTCCTGTTTGAATGATAGTAAATTTTCTTGGGTGAGTTCTCATTGAAATGAAATGAAACACACAAAAAACAAGCCCCTCCAAATTCCACCTTCAGAATTTTCTCCTTAACATGGAAATATCGTCACTGAAGTTTTCCCCTTGGCCTGCTTTATTTTGTGGGAGAAGCTAGTTCATCAAAATGACATTTGTTATTGAGTTGTGTGAATTTCTTATATATTTCGGATATTAACTCCTTATCAGAGATATAGTTTGCAAATATTTCTCCCCATTCCATAGGTTGCCTTTTTATTTTGTTGATTGTTTCCTTTGGTCTGCAGCAGCTTTTTAATTTGATGCAGTTCCGCTTGTTTACTTCTGCTTTTATTGCCTGTGCTTTTGTGTCACCTCCAAAAAAACTGAACAACCCGATTAAGAAATGGGCAAAGGATCTTTGTATTAGCTTGTTTTTATGCTGCTGATAAAGACATACCTGAAACTGGGAAGAAAAAGAAGTTTAATTGAACTTACAGTTTCACATGGCCGGGGAGGCCTCACAATCATGGCAGTAGGTGAAAGGCACTTCTTACACGGTAGCGGCAAGAGAAAAATGAGGAAGAAGCAAAAGTGGAAACCCCTGATAAACCCATCACATCTGGTGAGACTTATACACTATCATGAGAATAGCAGTGGAAAGACTGGCCCCCATGACTCAGTTATCTCCTCCTGGGTCCCTCCTACAACACATGGGAATTCTTGGAGATAAAATTCAAGTTGAGATTTGGGTGGGGACATAGCCAAATCATATCAATTGTAATAGACATTTTTGCAAAGAAGATGCAGAAATGGCCAACAGGTATATGAAAGATGCTCAGCATTACCGGTTATCAGGGAAATGCAAATCAAAACTACAATGAGATAGCACCTTATTCCTGTTAGGATGGCTATTACCAAAAAGACAAATGTTGGTGAGGATGGGAGAGAAGGGAGCCTTTGTACACTGTTGGTGAGAATGCAGATTGGTACAGTCATCATGGAAAACATTATGGAGATTCATCAAAAATTAAAAATAGAACCACCATATAACCCAGCAATTCCACGGCTAGGTATGTATCCAAAAGAAATGAAATCAGCATGTCCAGGAGATATCTGTACTCCTGTTTTCATTGCAACACTATTCACAATAGCCAAGTTATGGAAACAACATAAGTGTTCATTGATGGATGAATGAATAAAGAAACTGTAGTATATACACACAAGAGAGCATTATTTGGCCTGAAAAAAAGGGAAATCCTGTCCATTTGTGGCAGTGTGAATGAACCTGAAGGATATTATTCTAAGGGAAATAAGCCAGACAAAGAGAGACAAATATTGTATGACATCACCTATATGTGGAATCAAAATTGTTGAACTTTGAGTAACAGAAGTAGTGTGGCTGGCAGTTGTCAAGGTCCTGGGGATGGGGGAGATGGGGAGTTGTTGATTAAAGGGTACAAACTTTCAGTTATAAGATGAATAAATTCTGGGGATCTAATGTACAGCATGGTGTTAGTAATAATGTACCTTATATTTGAAATTTGCTAAGAGACTATAGTTAGTAACAATGTATCTTATATTTGAAATGTACCGAGAGAATAGATCTCCAGTGATATGATTACACACACAGAAATGGTAACTGTGTGAGCGATGGATGTGTTAGCTTGATTGCAGGAATCATTACACAAGGTATCCTTAAATCACTCTGAAGTGCACTGTGAATATAGTCAATTATTTTTGTCAATCACACCTCGATAAGGCTGGAGACAAAGAATGACATTTGTTAAGCTTAGCAAATTAATACACCAGGTTCCTATTGTATTTAAGAATTGGAAGCTGGCACCCTTTGAAACAATCAGATAGCTTGCCAAAACACAGATTCCTGGGCCCTGTCTCCACAGAGTTTGATTCAGTATGTCTGTAGCCATAACCACAGCAGCCTTCATGTTCCCTCAGCTAGACGGAACTTTAGACAGGTTTTTTCCTACTATAGGTCCCTGACCTCCCTTTCCTTAGAACATGTACTTTAGGAAACTTGGAATTGTAAATTCTTTGAGATATAAATCGTCTTCCAGCCTCTTGCCAGTTTTATAACGCAGGAGTGACTTTCTCAAGGACCTAGGAGCCATCTCTTTGAGATACAATCATCAAGGAAGACAGGTCTCCAATTGCTGTCCAGTCTCTGTAGGAGGGTGGGAGCCTAACTTTTATAAGCTCCAATTAGCAAACACAGATGCCTAATCACATTGACTAGTCTCTCCCATAACGTCCGCCAAGGTTTATCCACTAGTTCACCCAGCACTCAAAGTCCCCTGCCTTCTGTTTCAGCAGAGTGTTTATTCTGTCTCCCCTATTGCAGTTGTCTTGGCCCTGATTGCAGTACTCTTGAATATAGTCACCCTACCCCGTTTAACCGCTGTCCAGTGCAATTCTTCTTTGGCAATGAGTTTGGCTAAATTCAGTCTAGCTTGAGTTTCTGCATTTATAATAAGCTCCCAGGTGATGCTGATGATGCTGGCCTATGGGCAACACCTTAAATAGAGACTTTAAATAGTAGGAGGCAGCACAAATGGAAGAAATGCAGGGTATGTACCTTGGAAGACCTTAGGGTACTTGTCCTGCTCTCTGTCCTGAGATCAAAGCAAGAAAGCATCTCACTTGGTGTTGGGGAGGGCCATACTTTCATTACTGGTGCCTCCTAGAGACAATACGGACCATCCTGACAGGCCAGCTGGTACTGCTAAGGTGTCTTGTTGACTGGTTGCCTTTTGTACTATCTAACTTCTTGGGTCCTGGAATTCTTCCTGTTGCTGGGGAGGATAAAACTGTAGTTATACCCTAGCAACTGTAAATTCTTTATTTTTACAATTTTATTTATTTATTTAAATTATTTCAACTTTGATGTTAGATTCAGGGAGTATGTGTGCAGGTTTGTTACCTGGGTTATAATTTTACAACTGTAAAGGAGACCAGTATTTTCAGGCCTCCCTTCTGCAGACTTCTTAAATCTCAAGGCTTTCAGCACAACTATAATAGTATCTTCTGGTGTGAGTGGGATCAGGCTGTGGAATATGATGAGGTTTCTCTTCAAATAGCCTGATCAATCCTTTCTTCTTTAATTCATAGTACCCCCCACTCTTTTTCTTTTTCTCTTTTCTGCTTTTGTTACATGCCCGGACATGCCACAGTACACGCTCATCAGTACCAGCTCACATGCCTTGCCTTAGTTAGAAAGGAGACTAGTTCTCTAGCTCATTGCAGACACCCCTTCCTCTTTTTTTTCCCCTCTCTCCTTTACGTGCCCACCTTATCTAAAGAAAGTTCAAATGTCTAGCCAACCGGGATTAGTTCAGATTGTGAGACCTGACCCCAGCCAATGGGGGAGGATACGGGGCAGGACTTGCATCAGGAATAGAGGGTCTTGTGCCCCTTTGTTCGGGTGTGCTCTCATGGCGACTGGCCAAGGAGAAGCATCCCTCTGCGCAGAAAATTGCTTTGCTAAGAATCCTTTGTTTGAGTGTTCAGTCTCCTTAGGATTTTGAACATTTATTCCCAACAATTCACTTGCTAATGAGTTGATCTTAATGTAAACTTTCACTGCAGTCTTCAAGGTGCTTATGGATCCCCTAAAGAGCCCATCTCAGGGCTGGTCCATGCTTTGGTGTTCATGCTAGACTGAAATGGAGAGCAAAGAGAAGATCTTCCACATTTTGTGTTAAAAAAAAATGTTTAGACAAATTAATAAAAAGGAATTGTGCTTGATATAATCATATATATTTTTTAGTTTTCTACTGTGTTTGAAACCACTAAGAGGTTAAAAGACACGACCAAAATAGCAATAGTAATTTTTGTATAAATCAATCTTCTAAATGTAGAATTTTTCTCAAATCACGAATAGCAATTTTATAAAATACTTGTAGAAGGTAAATAATAAACCCAGCACCCTCTCACTATCCATCAACGGTGGTGCAATTGGTGCTATCCTATTTCTTAAGGTCTTTCCTTCAAAGAACACTAAGAACCCATTAACTTGTGCCATTGTCCTCGGATAAGAGGAACAAGGAATGGAAGTCAGGAGGGGTTTTGTGAAAAAAGAGATATATAAATGTGTCCTATTTATTTATCATTTCTATCATCTATCTAATCTATCCATCCATCATCTATTTATCCATCATCTATTTGGGAAAGGAAAATAAAATCTCAGGACCCCAAACTCACTATGCCAAAGGGAAAAGTTGAGCTTGGGAACTGAGTCATGCAAAAAACTGCCTTCCTTTTGTTCCTGAACAGATAGCTGCAAAGACAGAAGGCCACATTTCTGCCCAGGTGGCCTCCTTGCCCCGACAATGTAAATTAACAGCTCATCTTCATAGGCATGGGACAAAGACAAGACTAGAAATTATCCCTCCACTCACCCTGAGACAAATGTATATTTAGTTTCTTCCTCTACTTGATGTTAACTTTGTTGTCTGTAAACTGCAGAATAAAAAAATTTTTTTAAAGTTCTGGGATGTGTGTGCAGAATGTGCAGGTTTGTTACGTAGGTAGATGTGTGCCATGGTGGTTTGCTGCACCTATCAACCCATCACCTAGGTATTAAGCCCAGCATGCATTAGCTGTTTATCCTGATGCTCTCCCTCACTCCGACCCCTGATGGGTCCCAGTGTGTGTTTTTCCCCTCCCTGTCCATGTGTTCTCATTGTTCAGCTCCCACTTATGAGTGAGAACACGCAGTGTTCGGTTTCTGTTCCTGTGTTAGTTTGCTGAGGATGATGGATTCCAGCATCATCCATGTCCCTGCAAAGGACATGATCTCATTCTTTTTATGGCTGCATAGTATTCCATGGTGTATATGTACCACATTTTCTTTATCCAGTCTATCATTGATGGGCATTTGGGATGATCTCATGTCTTTGCTATTGTGAATAGTGCTGCAATGAACGTACAAGTGCTTGTATCTTTTTTATATAGTGATTTCTTTCTCTTTGGGTAGATGTCCAGTAGTGGGATTGCTGGGTCAAATGGTATTTCTGGTTCTAGATCCTTGAGGAATTGCCACACTGTATTCCACAGTGGCTGAACTAATTTACAGTCCCACCAACAGTGTAAAAGTGTTCCTATTTCTCCACAACCTCACCAGCATCTGTTGTTTCTTGACTTTTTAATAATCACCATTCTGACTGGCATGGTCAGAATGGACTGAGATGGTATTTGATTGTAGTTTTGATTTGCATTTCTCTAATGATCAGTAATGTTGAGCTTTATTTCATACGTTTGTTGGCCATATAAATGTCTTCTTTTGAGATGTGTTCTGTTCATGTACTTTGCCCACTTTCTGATGTTTTTTTTTTTTTATTTATTTTTTATTTTTTATTTTTTTTTTGTAAATCTGTTTAAGTTCCTTGTAAATTCTGGATATTAGACCTTTGTCAACTGGGTAGATTGCAAAAATTTTCCTCCATTCTGTAGGCTGCCTGTTTGTCCTGATGATGGTTTCTTTTGCTGTGCAGAAGCTCTTTAGTTTACTTAGATTCCATTTATTAGTTTTTGCTTTTGTTACAATTGCTTTTGGCGATTTCATCATAAAATTTTTGCCTATGCTTATGTCCTGAATGTTATTGTCTTGATTTTCTTCTAGGGTTTTTATAGTTTTGGGTTTTACATTTAAGTCTTTAATTCATTTTGAGTTAATTTTTTTGTATAAGGTGTGAGGAAGGGGTCCAGCTTCAGTTTTCTGTAAGATGCAGATTTACTGAGTGTGAAATGAATGCATAATTGACTGTTCCTCTTGTCCCTCCTGCCCATTTTTTCCCCTTTAAATAATTAGGTGCTCAAAATCCCCTTTGGGAAAAGCACAGGCCACAGATTCTACGTGACTTGTGTCTGTTTTTCCTGGGTGTGTTCTCAACCTTGCAAAATAAACCTCTAGACTGATTGAGACCTGACTCAGATGCCAGATGCTTTGTGATTTTCTCTATCTATCCGTCTGTCTATCTGTCTATCTATCCATCCATCCATCCATCCATCCACCTATCCATCCATCTATCCATCCAGATGGAAGAGATACTCAAAAGGGGAAGAAAGTTATGTCCTCGGCAGAATATACTGCAAATTTGTGCATCAGTAGCGGTGGTCAGTGGGCCTTTGTGATCAGGCCAAGTGTGATATGTGAATAAGTTATTCCTAAATCTTTTTCTCCATAACAGTTAGATCTCAGGATGTACATGTTTGTTTTCATATGTGAGTGGCTGAAAATAGCCAAGAGTGGTTGAGTGAGTACTAGTTATAGGAGTAAAAACTATACAACCTCTAGAAGAAAACAGGAAAAAATATTTGTTACACTGGATTGGACATTGTGCCAAAGAGAACAAAGACAAAAAATATTAACTAAAAGGTGAAAAAAATTCATATAGCCTGCTGCATAGAAAGGTGCAGTTAAGAAAATGAAAAAGTAAATCAAGGGCTGGGAGAAAATGTGTATAGAAGATATTTTTTAAAAAACTCTTTTTTTTTTGGCTTTAGTACAGAATATATAAAAAACTCTACAACCCAATAATAAAAGTCAACCAAATAAAATGAACAAGAGTTGTTTTTTTTTTATGGACTCTACACTAAAGAAGATATAAGAATGGTCAACAAGCACATGAAAAGCTGTTCAGCATTACTGGTCATCAGATAATGCAAATTAAAAACACATTGACCTATGCTGTTCACTACCTAGAATGGCAAAATTTAAGGCTGACAATACTTAGTCATTGGTGAAGGCATGGAACAGCAGAACTCTCATATATTGATGGTGGGAATGGAAAATGCTGCAACCACTTTGGAAAACAATCTGGCAGTTTCTTTTAAAGTTAAAAAATACTTATCATGGACTGGGCACTTTGGAAGGCCGAGGCAGGCAGATCACAAGGTCAGGAGTTTGAGACAAGCCTGGCCAACATGGTGAAACCCTATCTCTACTAAAAATATAAAAATTAGCTAGGTGTGGTGGCAGGTGCCTGTAATCCCAACTACTTGGGAGGCTGAGGCAGGAAAATCATTTGAATCTGGGAGATGGAGGTTGCAGTGAGCTGAGCTGAGATCATGCCATTGCACTCCAGCCTGGGTGACAGTGCGAGACTATGTCTCAAAAAAAAAACAAAAAACAAAACAAAACACATGATCCTGCCATCCTATATGAAAGCATAGTGAATGTTCACAGTAGCTGTATTTATAATGGCTCAAATTGGGAATAACCCAAATGTTTACCAGCAATAGAACATGTAAACAGATCTTAGTGTAGCCATGCAATGGACTACTACGCAGCAATGAAAAAGTGCACCGTTGGCCACATGGCAACAGGGATGAATCTCAAGAGTGTTAGTGCAAGTGAAAGAAACCTGATACAAAAAGTACCACGATTCCATTCATAGGACAGAGAAAACGATAGCCACAGACAATTAGTGGTTTCCTTCCTCTGGGGGGTCAGGAGAGAGGGAGCTGACAGTGAAGAAGCATGGGGGAGCTTTTGGGGAGTTGGAAATGTTTTTAATCTTGATTGTCATGGTGGTTACATGACTA
Source organism: Mandrillus leucophaeus (assembly GCF_000951045.1). Lineage (NCBI taxonomy): Eukaryota > Metazoa > Chordata > Mammalia > Primates > Cercopithecidae > Mandrillus > Mandrillus leucophaeus. The sequence continues at coordinate 416,606 of NW_012102765.1, read as the reverse complement.
CATATATGCCCAAACTAACACAACTGAACACATAGGACGGGTGAATGATATTGTATGTAAATTACACCTCAATTAACCTGGGGCAAAAAGGTGATTAACTGAAGCCAACCAAGGCTGTCCAAGGAGCAGCTGTTAGAAGAAGCTTCCTGGTTAGAAGAACAGGCTTAGAAGCTAGGTCTCCTGAGGGCGAATCCCAGCCCTGCCCCTTGGTGTGTGACTTTGGGCAAGTCACTTTCCTCTCTGGGCCTTAGGTTCTTAATTTGCAAAATGAAGATAATGGAATAGACCTTTGTTATGGCCTGCATGTTGGTGTCTCCCCAAAATTTATATGTAAGAATCCTAACCTCCAGAGTGGTGGTGTTAGGTGGCAGGGCCTTTGGGAGCCCCTTGGGTCATGAGGGAGGCACTCCCATGAATGGCATTAGTGCCTTTACATACGGGACCTCAGGCTGGGCACAGTGGGTCATGCCTGCAATCCCAGCACTTTGGGAGGATAAAGCCAGAGGATCACTTGAGGCAACATAGCGAGACCTTTGTTTCTACAAAATAAATAGATACATAAAATTAAAAGAGGCCTCAGAGAGTTCCCATATCCCTTCCATCATCTGAGGTTACAAGGAGAAGTTGGCCACCTGTAATCCAGAAGAGGTTCTGGTCATCACCAGAACTGACCATGCTGGCAGCCTAAGCTTGGAATTCCATCTTTTAGACCTGTGAGGAATAAATTTCTACTTTTTTTTTTTGAGACAGGGTCTTGCTCTGTCACCCAGGCTGCAGTGCAGTGGTGTGATCATGGCTCACTGCAGCCTCAACCTCCTGGACTTAAGCAATTCTTCTACCTCAACCACCTAAGTAGCTGGAACTATAGACATGCACCACCACACCTGGCTAATTTTAAAAATTTTTGTAGAAATGAGGTCTCGTTATGTTGCCCAGGCTGGTCCTGAACTCCTGGGCTGAATCAGTCCTTCTGCCTTGGCCTCCCAGAGTGCTGGGTTTATAGGCATGAGCCACTGAATCTGGCCAAAATAAATTTCTGTTCTTCATAAGCCACCCAGTCCACATCTATGCTAATTTGTTATAGCAACCGGAACTGACTAACAACCATATAGGGCTTCCATGAGGATTAAAAGGATTACTAGGCTGGGCTTGGTGGCTCATGCCTGTAATCCTAGCACTTTGGGAAGACAAGGCTGGATGATTGCTTGAGTCCAGGAGTTTAAGACCAGCCTGGGCAACATAGCAAGACACTACCTCTACTGTATTAGAATAAAAATTAAAGTAAATAAATTAATATTTGTTTTTTATTTTTAGTTTTATTTTTTGAGAGGGACTCTCTCTCTATCGCTCAGGCTGGAGTGCAGTGACGCGATATTGGCTCACTGCAACCTCTGCCTCCTGAGTTCAAGTGATTCTCCTGCCTCTGCCTCCTGGAGAGCTGAGATTACAGGTGCCCAACACCATGCCTGGCTAATTTTTGTATTTTGGTTGAGACTGGGTTTCACCATGTTGGTCAGGCTGGTCTTGCACTCCTGACCTCAAATGATCTGACCACCTCTGCCTCTCAAAGTGCTGGGATTACAAGCATGAGCCACTGTGCCCAACCAAGAATTAATATTTGTAAAAACACGTAGAAGGATACTCAGCTCCTCCATGCTAAATAAAGCCTCACCTTTGTTCCTGAATCTTGTGGGCTGTTGGCCAGTTTCTTGACAGTCTAAAGGAAGAGGTCAACCTCTCTGGAGACAAGAGGGTGAATGGATGTTCTGCCTCCCAAATGTCTACTCTAGCAAACTCCTGATCTGGAGGGATGGGAGAAGCTGCCTGCAGCTTGTGGAGGTGAGACATATATTTTACAACCTGCAGAGTAGCCTCTCCTTTTCTAGAGGAATATGTGCCAAATGCTGGGGGCAGGTAAACAGGCATGGGGGTTCATAAAACCTAGACCATACTTGCTCTGGAGTAGTTTCCAAAAGAGGGATCCTTGGAATGCCTGTTTCACAGGACACTTTGAGAAAGGTTTTGTTGCTTAGAAAATATTGGAGATCATGAGACAATTGGCGATTAAAAGGGTTTCTTTATTGCTTGATTCTAGCCTGTATTTTGCTGACGTACTTTGTAAATCTATGAAATGAAGGTTAGACAGGGAGCATTTTCCAAACTTATTTGAGTTTGTTGTCTCTTTCTTGTAACAAATCTTCCATAACACATAGTCTGGGGAAAACGGTGCCCCAGAGACATGTAGGTTACCTACATCTACCTACCTGCATTTAGTAGTGTCGGTAGGGATTCTGTGAAGCCAGAAGTGCTCGGTTTGAGCAAGGTGAAGTCAGTTACCACCACATTCAGAACAGACTTCTCCAGAGAAAATAACCCGCATGGCAAATCACAGCAAGAAATGTCCTCCTGGGGAAAGGAGTTTTCATCCATGTGCACACTCTCCAAACAGAGCCTCTGGATCTGGGTAAATATGCCTGTCGGGGCACGTGGGGTGCATAGTGTCGGAATGAACATATACTGCATTGTTCATTGACGTCCTCTAGCGTTTCAATCAGTTGCTTTTATTGTTAATGCTTTCTCTTTCTACAGTTTATAATAATTTCTCCATGCTTAAGAGTTGTCCGTAACTTGGTCTTATGGATACCCAAAAGTCCCAACTATCTCTCATTACCTGAAGCTGTACCTGAAATGTCTCCATCAAGCTGACTCTTCTTGGGTTAAGTTATCATTTCCAGAATGCTTGTGGGAGGAGGCACACACTGTTGGCAGCATTTACTTAGGAATAATTGATCAGAGTAGGCTGGACAACAGGCAGGGTCCAAGATCATGCAGAACTCCTTGAGGGAAGAGAATAGGAACTTGTGGGCAGGTGGGCCGTGAGCCCTCAGGAATTTGGCACAGTAGCAGGACCCTGGCACTTAAGGTGGGGAGTTGGGCAGAACATCCTCCTCTGGGATTCTTGCTGATTTCCCAGACTCAGGCTCTCCCAGCTCCATTGGGCTTCCTGTGTACAGAGGTACTTTTAAAATTACTGTCTATAAGAAATATATTCGTGGCATGCTGTTCTTAAGCTCTAGTTCATTGAAGATTTGAAGGTTCTGGGAAGGTAGTGTCACTTTTGGCTCCAGCCTGTCTCCTCTTCCATCACCTCCTGACTCTCTAGAGAAAAGGTTCCATCTACACATCTGACCCTGGATATCTCATCTTCTACTCTAAGTACTTTTCAAGAGGTCCTCCCAGCAAATAAAGCTTCTTCCTAAAAGCATTTCTGAAGCCAGCTGTTAAAAATGTTCACAGTTCTCCACTTTCTCATTTAGGATCAGCCAGAAGAGAGAAGCAACTTTGATTTATAAAGTAGGAAGAGACTCGATATTGAGAACTGTGAGATTAAACTACCACTGGAAAGCTGAGGAAGTGAAGACCAAGGAGGTTATTTTCGGGAAATCTGGAAGCGTAGAGATTGCTGGAAATCATACCTTTAATAGCATCAAAGTGGGAGAGTCTTGGGAGGACACCCAGAGATGTTGAAGGTGCCAATGAATGCTCTCAATACAGCACCAACAGAGGTGAACTGAGACCCCGTGATTGTTTATCTTGCAAATTCCAAGCCACTGAGAATAATAGCATCCTTTTTTTATCCTGCCTGCCAAGTCCTGCACAAGTTTCTCATTGGAGGTATCAAATTGGGATCTGGCTGGCAAGGGGTCTGGGAAATGTTATTTCCAGTGCAGGGTGAAGGGTGCTGAGGATCAAAAGCAACGTCCAACACATCCCTGGTTTATACATGATTTCAGGAGGCGAAGGAAAGGGAGGGAGAGATTCTAGGCAGGCAAGTGTCATGACAGAAGGACAGCGTAGGGCACAGGCCTGAGGCCAGGCCCACAGAAGCTGAGGGTGCTTCTGTCACAGGAGGGGCCGGAAGCCAGATGGTGACAAGGTTGTGGGGCCTTTGAGTACCACAGGAAGGATCTGGTGGAGACATTACATGAGGAAGCCATGTGGTTAGGAAAAGGTGTTGGGAAAACTGAAGGGCTGGAAATGGGAACAAGGCTCAGTTGGTTGCACTGACTCAATTCCCTTCTCCTGGATCTGGATCCTCGGTTTGGATTATTTCCCATCACAGTCACTGAGAGGGCGATGACTTGAAGGAAACAGCATTGTCCTGGCAGGAGCAGTCAGGACAGTTGTAAACCCTTATGCTTTAATATCCGTGTACTTGCCACCAATTTAACAGGGTCTTGAACAAGGTCACAAGAAAATAGCCTTTTCCCCTGATGAACTGCTGATGCAGTGTCAGTTACTGGGGTTGGCAAAATAAACCTGCTTTTATAGGCTGTTTGCTTTCAAAGGTGAAAGCTCTTGAAAATTACATTTGGGTCCATTTTTCTGTCAACCTTTAAACGGTGACACATGAGTGTGCTTGGGGATTGGTGCTTTCCTCATGGGGTCTCTGGTTCTAACTGAATCGATCAACCCATCAGTCAATCAGTCTATTACCCAAAGCCCCGAAGGGTGGTGTCAGGGCTTCTGGGGACAGTGTGGGAATAACTAAAGTAATGGAAGATTTCAATGTCCCCCGATGAGGCTGGGCTTAAATCTGATGCAGGACCGAGGCTTGGAAGGACTTGGAAAGGCATTGTATTAGTCTGCTTTTGCACTGCTATAAAGAATCTGAGACTGTATAATTTATATTTGTGTGTGCCTCACGAAGTTCTCGTGCTATGTTTTTCAGCTCTATCAGGTCATTTATGTTCTTCTCTAAATTGGTTATTCTAGTTAGCAATTTGTCTAACCTTTTTTCAAGGCGCTTAGCTTCCTTGCATTGGGTTAGAACATGCTCCTTTAGCTCGGAGGAGTTTGTTATTACCCATTTTCTGAAGCCTACTTCTGTTAGTTCATCAAACTAATTCTCCGTCCAGTTTTGTTCCCTTCCTGACGAGGAGTTGTGATCCTTTGGAGGAGAAGAGATGTTCTGGTTTTTGGAATTTTTAGCCTTTTAGCACTGGTTTCTCCCCATCTTCATGGATTTATTTACCTTTGGTCTTTGATGTTGGTGACTTTCGGATGGGGTCTCTGAGTGGATGTGCTATTCCTTTATGTTTGTTAATTTTCCTTCTAACAGTCAGGCTCCTTTGCTGCAGGTTTGCTGGAGTTTGCTGGAGGTCTGTTCCAGACCCTGTTTGTCTGGGTATCACCAGGGGAGGCTGCAGAACAGCAAAGATTGCTGCCTATTCTTTCCTCTGGAAGCTTCATCCCAGAGGGACACCTGTCAAATGCCAGCCAGAGCTTTCCTGCATGAGGTGTCTGTTGGCCCCTGCTGTGAGGTGTCTCCCAGTCAGGATACATGGGGGTCAGTGACATACTTGAGGAGGCAGTCTGACCCTTAGTAGAGCTTGAATGCTGTGCTGGGAGGTCCACCCTTCTCTTCAGAGCCATCAGGCAGGGAGGTTTAAGTCTGTTGAAGTTGCACCCACAGCTGCCCCTTCCCCTAGGTGCTCTGTCCCAGGGAGATGGGGATTTTATCTATAAGTCACTGACTGGGGCTGCTGCCTGAGGCTGTGAAATTTATATAAAAAAGATGTTTAATTGACTCACGGTTCTGCAAGGTTGGGGAGGCCTCAGGAACCTTACAATCCTGGTAGAAGGCAAAGGGGAAGCAAGGCACATCTTACATGGTGGTAGGAGAGAAAGAGAGAGAGAGAGAGAGAGAGAGAGAAAGAGAGAGAGAGAGCACAAAGGGGGAAGTGCCACACTTTTAAACCATCAGATCTCATGAGAACTCCCTCACTATCATGAGAACATCATGGGGGAAACTGCCCTTATGGTCCAATCATTTCCCATCAGGCCCCTCCCCTGACATGTAGGGATTACAATTCAAAATGAGATTTGGGTGGGGACAGAGAACGAAATCATTTCATTTTGTCCTTGGCTCCTCCCAAATCTCATGTCCTTCTCACATTTCAAAACCAATCATGCCTTCCCAGCAGTCCCCCAAAGTCTTAACTCATTCCAGCATTAACTCAAAAGTCCAAGGCCAAAGTCTTATCTGAAACAAGGCAAATCCCTTCCACCTATTAGCCTGTGAAATAAAAAATAAGTTTGTTACTTCCAAGAGACAGTGGGGGTACATGCATTCCTATTCTAAATGGGAGAAATTGTCCAAACAAAGGGGCTACAGGCCCCATGCAAGTCCAGAAACCAGCAGGGTAGCCATTAAATTTAAAGCTCTGAAATAATCTCTTTTGACTCCATGTCTCACACCCAGGGCATGCTGATGCAAGGGGTGGGCTCCTATGGCTTGGGCAGCTCTGCCCCTGTGGCTCTGCAGGGTTCAGTCCCTATGGCTGCTTTCAGGGCTGGTGTCAAATGCCTTAGGCTTTTCCAGGTGCACGGTGAAAGCTGTTGGTGGATCTACCACTCTGGGGTCTGAAGGATGGTGGCCCTTTTCTCACAGCTCCACTAGGCAGTGCCCCAGTGGGGACTATGTGTGGGGCTCCAACCCTACATTTCCCTTCTGCATTTCCCTAGTAGATGGTCTCCATGAGGGCTCCGCCCCTGCAGCAGACTTCTGCCTGGACATCCAGGCATTTCCATACATCCTTTAAATTCTATGCAGAGGTTCCCAAACCTCAACTCTTGTCTTTTGCACACCTGCAGGCCCAACACTATGTGGAAGCCAACAATACTTGGGGCTTGCATCCTCTGAAGCAATGGCCCCAGCTGTACCTTGCTCCCTTTTAGCCATGGCTGGAGCTAGAGTGACTGGGATGCAGGGCACCATGTCCTGAGGCTGCACAGAGCAGCAGGGCCCTAGGCCCAGCTCACTAAACCATTTTTCTTTCCTAGACCTTTGGGCCTGTGATAGGAGGGGCTGCTGTGAAAATCTCTGAAATGCCCTGGAGACACTATCCCCATTATTTTGGCTATTAACATTTAGCTTTCCATTACTTATGGAAATTTCTGCAGCCAGCTTGAGTTTTTTTTTTTCCCCAGAAAACAATGGGTTTTCCTTTTGTACCACATGGTCTGGCTGCAAAATTTCCAAACTTTTATGCTCTGTTTCTGCTTTAAACACAAGTTCCAATTTTAGATCTTCTCTTTGCAAATGTATATGATTATATGCTTTTAGAAACAGCCAGGTCAAATCTCGAATGCTTTGCTTCTTAGAAATTTCTTTTGCCAGATACCTTAAATCATCTCTCCCAAGTTTAAAGGTCCACAGATCTCTAGGGTAGGGGTAAAATGTATCCAGTCTCCTTGCTAAAGCATAGCAAGAGTCACCTTTATTCCAGTTCCCAACAAGTTCTTCATCTCCATTTGAGACCACCTCAGCCTGGACTTCATTGTCCATATAACTATCACATTTTGGCCAAAACCATTCAACAAGTCTCTAGAAAGTTCCAAATTTCCTACATTTTCCTGTCTTCTTCTGAGCCCTCCAAACTGTTCCAACCTCTGCCTGTTACTCAGTTCCAAAGTTGCTTCCACATTTTCAGGTATCTTCATAGCAGTGTTTCACTGCTGGTATCAATTTTTTGTATTAGTCCATTTTCATACTTCTACAAAGAACTACCTGAGTCTTGTTAATTTACGAAGAAAAAAGGTTTAATTGACTCACAGTTCTGCATGGCTGGAGGGCCTCAGGAAACTTATGGTGAAAGTCGAAGGGGAAACATGGTACATCTCACATGGCAGCAGGAGAGAAACAGAGATCAGGGGAAACCACCACTTTTAAAGCATCAGATCTTGTGAGTACACCCTCACTATCACTAGAACAGCGTGAAAAAAATCAGCTCCCATGATCCCATCACCCCCCACTAGGTCCCTCCCCTGATATATGAGGATTACAATTTGAGATGAGATTTGGGTGGGGACACAGAGCCAAACCATATCAGGTGCAGTGGTTGCTGTTGCAGTTGGCAGCAAATCTCAGTGAAGATCCTAAATCACCAAGTCTTCACGGTGTGAGTCCACCATGAAGACCTTTGCGTGACACTGTTTTGACTAATGAAGAACTCAAGCAGGGCAGGCATTTACATGCAAATAGTGGCCGTGCCTTACCTGGCCTTTCCTTTTTTTAAGTTGATGCTGAGGTTACAATTAGGAGGCTTGAATTTTATTTTTAAAATATGTACCCTTGTGTACACATGCATTCCCAAGAGATGACTAATTGAATATACATCATAGATAAGAAATGTTACTTTATAAAATATGACTAAAGATTTCCCCACTGTGAATTGCAGATTTGAAAAGGCTTTGCATGTTGCTCACGGATTCAGCAGGTCTATTAGTGAGGCCGCCACATGACCTTTAATTTAATTAAGTAAAAATCCTATCCAGGACTATTAACTGAATGTTTAAAATGTGCGTATTACCATGCTAGCTGTTGTGAGGTTTTGGGGGCTCAACACACAGGCTATGGACTTTAGCAATGCAAATTGTATTTGCCTGTGGTTTGATCATTTACAAAACACGTTCACATACATCATTACAGCCCTGAAACAGCCTTGCCCAATGAGACAGGGAGGCATTACTTCTTAATATTTTTTTTGAGGTGACAAAATCAAAGTTGGGAGAGGCTCAGGCTGCACAGTAAGTCACAATACTAGGGCATGGCAATAAAATTCATGGTGACACAGGGCGGCCACATTGCTAACTTTGAAAAGTGTTTTGTTAAAGTGTTGTCATTTAAAAACTATGTATCATCGAAGACATTTATTGAATACTAGACAGTGCAGGGGGGCTCAGGATGGGATTATCTAGTCTGTTATTATCAGGTT
>NW_012102765.1:401843-405418 GCF_000951045.1 Mandrillus leucophaeus | reverse complement strand
TAATTTTTGTATTTTTATTAGAGACAGGGTTTCACCATGTTGGCCAGGCTGGTTTTGAACTCCTGACCTTAAGTGATCCGGCCACCTTGGACTCCCAAAGTGCTGGGATTACAGACGTGAGCCACTGTGCCCAGCCATGCCTCAATATCTTTATCCTAAAACAGTTGTGTGGAATTTCACCCTGGCAATGTGAGTTGACAGCTTATCTTCCCAGGTGCTGGACGGGGACAGAACTCACTGAGGCCAATGTGCGTCTGATGACTTCCTCTGCCCTGTATTCATGGACAAATGCAGTTTCACTGAGCCAGACTAAGGCACAAGTGACTCTTCCTCTACCCCTCTCTCACTTGTAAATTGCATAGTCACTGAAAGGCTGATCAGAGACTCAAAAGAGTGCCACCGTTTGTCTCTTATCTGTGACATGAAAGTTCCCAGGCTTCGCGTTGTTCCGCCTTTCTGGACCTAACTAGTATACATCTTACACATATTGATTGATGTCTGTTTTCCTCCTCAAATGTTTAAAATCAAGCTGTGACCTGACCACCCTGGGCACGTGTAGTCAGGACCTCCTGAGGTTGTGTGACGGGCACATCCTTAACTTTGGCAAAATAAACTTCTTGAGCTGATTGAAACCTGTCTCAGCTACTTTTGGGTTCTCTCCTTCCTGCTGTGGGTCTACACAAGTGGTACTTTGGGTGTCCTCACAAAATACAACACTTTGTGTCTCTAAAACATAGCAGTGTGCTTTTTCATCGCTTACGTGCGTCCTGCCATGTGGCTTCTAAGGGAGTGTTGTTTTCAGTTGAAGGAACAGCTTTACTCCCAAGGAAGAGGGGTGGATGATTGTGGAGCATGTGGCCATCTCCCTAGCAGTTCTTACCAGTCCCTCGGACCCTGCTGCAGTTACAATTCACAGGACCCCAAGGAAAGAAATACAAGCAATAAGAATCTATTGAAAGACTTTTTAAGGCTCTAATGGAAGACAAACATTATTCAAAGATATTTACTATTCTAGCCCTCAGCCAAAGGGCTGAAACTGGAAAGAAGGAATTTTAGGCATTTGCAATAGGAATTTGGGGACCAGAGTACCTTTCCTCAAAATCACCCCATTGCCTCTAAGGTGAGAGTCACAGCTTCAGAAGGGCAGGCTGCGGCAGAGGAACAAAATAGTCATTACAACGTGCCTTTCATTTGACTGGCTACCTCGGATTCATGTCCTACAAGCTGGGCTGGGCTGGTTAGAACCAACGTTGCTGAGGTAGCTACTGCACAAATACTTCCCTTTCCCTCGGTGTCTGAAGCTTGGCCATCGAATATCTTTCTACAAAGTCTGGAGGTTTGGGGGAGCATATCCCAGAGGAAAACTTTCATGTCAGAGGGGACCAGGGCGCCAGAGACCCCCAGACTGTGCAGGTGCCCTCACAGAGACAGCTAGGGCCAGTCTGGGCACTGAGCACAGGGCTTCCACTCCACAGGAAGACTACCCAAAGCTCAGGTGCCAGGGTGTAAATGCCTCCTGTTTTAGAGGCAGAACGAACTCCCTCACCTCTCACTATCCCGTGGGCCCAGCTAGAGGCAGCAGGGATTGCCCAGGACAGTCCTTAACCTTGTACTGTGGGTTTCCACCCATTTCAACAGATGCATTTCTGTTCGGCCAACTTTTATTGCATGATGGTTGCAGTGGACATTTCATCCTTCCCAGGGACGTATTTACAATGAGCAAACATTCTCTGGGAACTCAGGGTCTTCACCAATTCTTCTAAGGCTCAGGGATCATGGGTGGATCTGCCCTATCTAGTTGTAGGGATCTTGACCTACAATGTTCCACAAAACTCCCCACGGCCATTTTGGTGTCCCCCCCAGGACGGCCACAGGTCCTATTACAAGACAGGCGTGGGGAGAACATCACCAGGAGTGGTGGGGGAGCCAGCGGGAGCCGCCCTCGATGTCCCACCCACGGTGGCTTGTCCTCCTGTCTCCTGGTGAGTGTTGGCTGGTGTGATCCCGGCACATGCTTGTGAGCCTTGAGGGACCCTGTCTCTACCACGTGTCCTAACACCAAGGGCTCTTCACTCGCAGCATCCATGGCTCAGATGTGGCCATTGAATGTAGTCAGGCCCTGGATACTGACAAAGGGAGAGGAAGGTGTGAAACAACCCAAGACAAGAGTGGGGCGCTGGTGCCGTCAGGTGGAGGCGGAGGCGCCGCTCACTTCAGGATCACAGGGGCCGCTTCCCTGCCCATTCATCCGTGTATTCATGCATTCACTCATTCAAGGACCGCTTGCTGTTTGAGGACCTGCTGTGTGCTAGGCATTGTGTAGAGAAAATACAGGCCCAGAGAAATTGTGACTTGGATGAAGTCACTGAGCTGGGCTTGGCGACTTCACTGTTGAGCTGGGTGCGCTCTGCTTGTCTCTCCAGACCCATTCTCCCTGCATCCATTCTTACACACTGCTCTGCACCGTGTAAGGCTGGCCTCCGGACACATTCTGGCTCCTTTGTCCAGCGGCTTCGTGTTGTATTCCACCAACGAGAAGCACCGACAGGAGGTGGAAAGCAGGGAGGCGAGGCCAGACTATGTACCGCCCTGGGATGTCTTTGCTGGGTTGCAGTATGGCAATGTTTGCCCTTCTCCACCTCAGGCTCCTGGGCTCCACCTTTTCTAACAGTTACAGCTCTCAGGAGGTTCAGATAACCAAGCCCTCCCCTTCCGTCTCAGGCTAAGGAATGCCAATGGCTTCCTAAAGATGTGGGCTCCAGGTTCACTCATCTTCCTTTGTTGATTTCCCTTAACCTGGCCAGCAGCTTCGGGGGTACCCCTCCCATAAACTTGCTTCATTTGCTTTTATTCAAGCATGTGGTTTCTGTCAGCATCCTGACTGGTGCAGTAATTGGTACTCAAAGTCCCTGCAGCAAGTAGAATCTCAGAACGGGACCCCGGGATTGTGCAGAGCAGGTTTGCTAATTACTAATCCCAAGGGAGGACTCCCGCACAGCGTAGAAGGCAAAGATCGTCACCCTGCCTGCTTCCAGGAGTAGGAGTCCAGTCGCTTCTGCCCGTGGCATCTTGGGCGACAGATTTACCAGCTGCCCAAGTCTGTGAAACAAAACACACTCACATGAAACCAGCTATAGGAGGAGGGTGTTCCTTAGGAATTGGCAGCCAGGGACACGAGATGTCTCAGATCCATTTTGAGCCTGTCCCCCAAGGCTCAAGAAGGCTATCCCGGGGCAGATGGAATCTCAACCGCATGTGCTCCACTTGCACCACGGCCGAGGGACCCTGAAGGACAGCCTACCTGGGTAATACAGCGCAGGGCTGGGCAAAGCTTTGAAGGACATCCTGCCTCCCAGCCGGAACCGGGCTGTCCTGGGCAGCCCCTTCCTACCTCAAGATCTGATACTCTTTAGGAGGAACAGGACAAGGCCTGGCTGCTTCAGGCAGTTCCTCTGTCTCTCAGGATGTTATGTTCCTGGCACATCTTAGCGTTATTCTGAGAGCTACATGCTGGGAAAAAGGAGAGAAATGGGTCAGTTCAAGGCTACTTGGAGAACTATCCTGAGAGACCCTGG
>NW_012102765.1:398714-400933 GCF_000951045.1 Mandrillus leucophaeus | reverse complement strand
GGGCTCAAGTGATCCTCCTGTTTCAGCCTCCTGAGTAGCTGGGACTACAGGTACATGCCACCATACCTGGCTAATTTTTGTTTTGTTTTTGTTTTGCTTTGTTTTTGGTAGACGGAGTTTTAACAACAACAACAAAAAAGTTCACAGTGTTGCCCAGGCTTGTCTCAAACTCCTGGGCTCAAGCTATCTGCCCACCTCGGCCTCCCAAAGTGTTGGGATTATAGGTGTGAGCCACTGCACCTAGCCTCGTTAAGATTTTAATATGCCTAAGTTTATCTTTTTTTTAAAAACCCATGCTGAGTATATAGGAAAAGAGACAACATATACATGAGCTTTTTCACAATCAAGTTAAATATTACTTAAATAAGCTGAGCTTTCCTAACCAAATGCTGCCACAGGTATGATTTTAAAATATTTTCCTTTTTCAGAATAGTGCTTTTTTTAGAGACAGAGTCCTGCTATGTTGCTCAGGCTGGTCTTGAACTCCTGGATTCAAGCAATCCTCCCACCTCAGCCTCCCAAAGTGCTCAGACTGTAGGCGTAAGCCCCTGTGCCCGGCTTGCACAAAGCCTTGATACCTTCTGTGACTGGCAGGTATCCAGTGGTTCCCAGAAGACCACTTGTGAGTACGCAGGAAGAAGGGGGTTTATTTCTGAAGGTCCAGACTTAGCGTGTCCATAAAATCAGCCTCTTCACGCTCATCACCCAAGGCTGCACTGTTCCCTCTTTAGTCATTATGGGGAGATGGTGCTATGTGTCCTAACAGTCAAAAATGCCCCTTACTAGAAGGCAGGGCTTCAGCTAAGCCTTGGCCTTAGTGCAGCAGATCCCCCATGGGGGGGTCTCCTCGGCCAATGATGACTTATTCTCTGGAAACTGCCCCAGGACATGGGAGACGCTCATGGTTTCTGAGCCTTCTTGTCCTCCCCATGCACTTACTTGTGGTCACTGACTGATTTGGGGACAGCATCATTTCCATCTCAGGCCAATCACATTCGTCCTCCTGGGAATGGGAACGGTGAGCGGTGGCCACGCAGACTGGAGCTGGGGCCCTGGTGATTGTGCAGAGCGCTGGGAGCTTGGCCAGGACTGTCTAGTTTCCGTCTTCCGTGGTTTGGCTGTTCAGCCCTTCCCTCAAATTTGGGAGTTATTCAGTCCCTCGGAAATGTGTCCAGCTTGAGTTTGTGAGAGTCACTTTCTATGTCTTCCCTTTTATTCCTGGGGTGGTGGAGAGGAAGGCAGCACACACTTCTGATTGGCCTGCGAGACCCCCCCAGCATGTCCTCGTTCCCACTGAGACCTGGTTCCCAGCGCCTCTGAAGGCACATCCCAAACAGTGACGGAAGCTCGTGCACGACCCTCTGCCTTTGCTGCATCGAAACTGGCTTCACATCCATCTCTTTCCTCCTCCCCAATCTCACCTCAACGTCACGGTGCAGCTCAGCCTCCTCCTCTGTGAAGACTTCTTTGTCCCCCGTCTTTGGCGCTCTCTTTCTGGTGCTATGGGATTAGTTAGGCCCCGCACTGTGACATTCTATCCGTCACCCAGAGTTTCCGGTGTGTTTCTGCTTCCTGGAGGCATGGACTCATTCTGACACTTCCTTTCTGTCCCTCAGTGCTGAACGCAGAATCACACACCTTCAGATGCTCAATGGCACTTTACTCAGCAGAGATGGGAAGGAGCAAACATCTCGAGGAACAAGAAGACTCCAGTTCCTCATCAGGATAAAGACTGTATTTTCAAAGGAAGTCAGGCCAGAATGTGGCGGGCATCGAGTGTCAGGATGTCACTTGTCCCAGGTGTGAGTCCTCAAAGTGCAAACACAGCCACTAATTGTAAGGAGCCTCCACAGAGACAGTGACAGCTGATGAAAGGAAGCGGCACGGAGGAAAGGACAGTGGCTTAGGAAGAGTGACCTATTCCATTGGGGTGGAAGGATGCTGTTCAGACTCAGCCAGCAGTCATCGAGTTCCTCCCTTGTCCTAGAGACTGGTCTGAGTGTTTTCACACTATCCAGTTTAATTTACACACAACCCTGTGAGGTGCATAGTCCAGGCTCAGAGGCAAGAGGATTGAAGCTCAGGATGCTAAGTGACTTGTCCATGGTCAGATGGTGATTAAGGTGCAGAGCTTGGGCAGGAATCCAGGTGTCTCCCAGGTGTTCTCTCCATAGTCTTTGGCTTTCCTTTTACGTGAGTCACTGTGGTCATCCTCTCAG
>NW_012102765.1:386046-398664 GCF_000951045.1 Mandrillus leucophaeus | reverse complement strand
TCTTCCGTGGTTTGGCTGTTCAGCCCTTCCCTCAAATTTGGGAGTTATTCAGTCCCTCGGAAATGTGTCCAGCTTGAGTTTGTGAGAGTCACTTTCTATGTCTTCCCTTTTATTCCTGGGGTGGTGGAGAGGAAGGCAGCACACACTTCTGATTGGCCTGCGAGACCCCCCCAGCGTGTCCTCGTTCCCACTGAGACCTGGTTCCCAGCGCCTCTGAAGGCACATCCCAAACAGTGACGGAAGCTCGTGCACGACCCTCTGCCTTTGCTGCATCGAAACTGGCTTCACATCCATCTCTTTCCTCCTCCCCAATCTCACCTCAACGTCACGGTGCAGCTCAGCCTCCTCCTCTGTGAAGACTTCTTTGTCCCCCGTCTTTGGCGCTCTCTTTCTGGTGCTATGGGATTAGTTAGGCCCCGCACTGTGACATTCTATCCGTCACCCAGAGTTTCCGGTGTGTTTCTGCTTCCTGGAGGCATGGACTCATTCTGACACTTCCTTTCTGTCCCTCAGTGCTGAACGCAGAATCACACACCTTCAGATGCTCAATGGCACTTTACTCAGCAGAGATGGGAAGGAGCAAACATCTCGAGGAACAAGAAGACTCCAGTTCCTCATCAGGATAAAGACTGTATTTTCAAAGGAAGTCAGGCCAGAATGTGGCGGGCATCGAGTGTCAGGATGTCACTTGTCCCAGGTGTGAGTCCTCAAAGTGCAAACACAGCCACTAATTGTAAGGAGCCTCCACAGAGACAGTGACAGCTGATGAAAGGAAGCGGCACGGAGGAAAGGACAGTGGCTTAGGAAGAGTGACCTATTCCATTGGGGTGGAAGGATGCTGTTCAGACTCAGCCAGCAGTCATCGAGTTCCTCCCTTGTCCTAGAGACTGGTCTGAGTGTTTTCACACTATCCAGTTTAATTTACACACAACCCTGTGAGGTGCATAGTCCAGGCTCAGAGGCAAGAGGATTGAAGCTCAGGATGCTAAGTGACTTGTCCATGGTCAGATGGTGATTAAGGTGCAGAGCTTGGGCAGGAATCCAGGTGTCTCCCAGGTGTTCTCTCCATAGTCTTTGGCTTTCCTTTTACGTGAGTCACTGTGGTCATCCTCTCAGCTGTGAGCTTCACCACTAGAGACTGGTTGACAAAACTGTGCTGGATGCGTATGTTTATTGCAGCACTATTCACAACAGCAAAGATTGGAACCAACCCAAATGCTCATCAATGATAGACTGGATAAAGGAAACGTGGCACATATACACCATGGAATACTATGCAGCCAGAAAAAAGAATGAGTTCATGTCAATTGCAGGGACATGGATGAAGCTGGAAACCATCATTCTCAGCAAACTAACACAAGAACAGAAAACCAAACACCACATGTTCTCACTCACAAATGGGAGTTGAACAATGAGAACACATGGACACAGGGAGGGGAACATCACACACCAGGGTCTGTTGGGGGGTGGGGGGCAAGGGGAAAGAGAGCATTGGGACAAATACCTAATGCATGCGGGGCTTAAAACCTAGATGAGAAGTTGATAGGTGCAGCAAACCACCATGGCACATGTATACCTGTGTAACAAACCAATCTTCAGGTTAGCTGAGTTTCATGCTCCAGCACTTTCCTGAAGGAGACTCATAAGAGCAATATCATTTGAATTCTTTCCTGTTAAAAACTTTTGTCTGTCATCTATACATGAAGGACCATTTGGCTGGATGCAAAATACTTGGCTTACACTCTGTACTTGAAGGCCTAGTATGTATCGTTACATTGTCTGCTGGCTCTGAATTTTGCTGAAGCAAGCCCGATTTCTTCCCTTAGAGGTGACTTTCTTTGTCTGGCTGCACGAAGGATTCCTTTTTAATCTTTGAAGTTCAGTGACTTTAATAGCCCATGTTGTAAGGTCAACAATTCTGGGTTAATTTTCCCTGGTACATTGTATTTCTTTTAAATGTGTACATACAAATCTTTATTTTATGAAAGAGTTCTTCAATTATAAATTTAATTTGTTCCATTATTTTGATTTTTTTTTTTTGTAAAAAAATTTAATTATGTATGCATTGACTTGCTTTTAATCGTTTTCTCCATATATTCTATTCTCTCTAGTCGTTTTAAATTCAGCCTTTGGGGTTGGGCGCGGTGGCTCACGCCTGTAATCCCAGCACTTTGGGAGGCTGAGGTGGGCAGATCACCTGAGGTCAGGAGTTCAAGACCAGCCTAACCAAATGGAGAAACCTTGTCTCTACTAAAAATACAAAATTAGCTGGGCATGGTGGCGCATGCCTGTAATCCCAGCTACTTGGGAGGCTGAGGCAGGAGCAATGTTTGAACCCAGGAGGTGGAGATTACATTGAGCTGAGATCGTGCCATTGTACTCCAGCCTGGGCAACAAGAGCAAAACTCTATCTCAAAATAATAATAATAATAATAATAATAATAATAATAATGATTCAGTTTTTGTTTTCACTCTATCACTTGTGTAGTTTTTGTCCCCGGAATCACTTAGCGGCTGAGCCAGGATCTACGCTTGTGGTTTGCCCTCGTCTCATTCCAATTTCATCTTAATTTCTGTAATGATTTTATTTCCTTCTCCAATTTATTTCCCCAGTTTGCCCACTGCTGCTTCCTCTTGTTCTTACCATCTCATGCTCTTTTTCCTGAGTAACTGAGTGTCTGCTCGATGTTCTTCCTCAATAGAGGCAATTCTTAAGATTTAAGAAAATGCACATGAAATATCAGGTCACCATTTTTAATTGTTTTATGGCAACATTTTTTTGGTGGGTGTGATTTTTCGTTAGTACATTTGATTGCTCATTTCCTGCCTTTTTCTAACAGCATCTTTAACTTATTTGTATTAGTTATTAATAAATAAGTTAGACTTTCCTGGAGACATGAGGGGTCTTCTACACTCTTTTCTGCTGCTACAGACGGAAATTGTTTCCTGAAAATAAGACTCATCCATGTAATAAGCTTTGACCTCAATAGTAGGCAATCAGTATATAGTTGTGGGTTGAATAAATTCTAGGAAAGTATGTGATTAATGCATTCATACTCAGTAGTAAGCGGCTTTGCACTGATTTTCAGGAGCTGAATGGGAGACTTCTTGTTGAGGCTGATTAAACCTCAGGGAATAGATAATAAATTAAGAATATCCTTTGTAATACAAATGAAGTTATTATATATGTAAAAGCAACTTAAAAGTGTTTTAAAGAGATAAATCTAAAATGTTTTTGGCATTAAAAACTGAAATTATAAAATTGAGTATAAAAATAATTAAAAATCAGCTCTCTGTACTGTAGTGTGGGAGCTAATAGAAACAGGAGGGAGGGAAGAACCAGAGGGAAAGGAGGAGGAAGGGACATCAGGAGAGAAAAACAAGTTTGCTCTTCAGAGAAGCAAGAGGCCCAGATGCCCGGGCGGCCTCATGAGGGATGCCTGGGGGCCGGGAGAGACTGGAGGGTTCGCCCTGTGTGGTAGGAATGTCCCCAGCGGGCAGGCTGCCAGGCAGCCACAGCGTTTATTTCTCCATGGTGCCACACGCGGAACCGAGCGTCTGAGTCCAGCAGAACGGTGCTCACTCTGTCTCCCAGGCTGGAGTGCACTGGCTCAATCTCGGCTCTCTGCAACCTCCGCCTCCTGGTGCCATTAATCTGGATAACTGAAGTCAGGGCCAAGCCAAGGGCGAGTGCTCCTCCGCAATCATCAAAATGCAGAAAGTGCCCTGCCTGGGAGCCTGCAGAAAAACCGGCCTGTAGACAAATCTTGGCAGTAAAAGCCGGGTGACCTTGGGCAAATTACTTCTCTTGTCTGGGCCTCTATCTCTCATCTGTACGACAAGGAAGTGACTCCATGGCCTCCTCTTGTCCCCTCGGTTCCAACAATTTCATTATTAAAGTCATCTTCGGAGAGGGACGGATGGTGTATCTCCGGGCACCCAGTCTGATGTTGAGCCGTTATGGCTGGAATGTGTCTTTGCAGAGAGCCGCTGTCCTGCGTGGACGCCAGCTTTGCCCAGCAGTCATGCTGGGTGGGACAGTGGCACCAGGGAAGGAGACAGGACTGGGGCAGCGTGGGGAACGAAGACTCAGTCTTTCCACGTCTGCTCCGTCTGGAGGATCTCCTGGCTTCAGGGACTTCAGGGACTTCAGGGACTTTGGCTTGAAGACAGAAATGAAATTCTCAATAATTTCAAAAAGAGGAAAAATGCTGTAGTCCCGTCCTACACATTGCCACCCACATTCTCTTCCTTTTCTCTTTTTTTTTTTTTTTTTTTTGAGAGTCTCACTCTGGCTCCCAGGCTGGAGTGCGCTGGCGCAACCTCGGCTCGCTGCAACCTCGGCTCGCTGCAGCCTCGGCTCACTACAACTTCAGCTCACTGCAACCTCGGCTTACTGCAACCTCGGCTCACTGCAACCTCTGCCTCCTGGGTTCAGTGATTCTTATGCCTCAGCCTCCTGAGTGGCTGGGACTACAGGCACTGGCCATAACCCTCGGCTACTGTTTTGCCTTTTTAGTAGAGACAGGGTTTTGCCATGTTTCCCAGGCTGGTCTCGAACTCCTGAGCTCAGGCAATCCTCCTGCCTCAGCCTCCCAAAGTACTGGGATTACAGGTGTGAGCCACCACACCCAGCCCGCAGCATTCTCTTTCTAAAACAAATCTTACTGTTCCCCGTGTGTCTACTGACTGACAGCGTCCCTTGGCCTGAAGTTTGCATTTTGGGCCTTTAAGGACAGACACTTGGTTTTACTCGTCTTCCTGTCCTCAGAACTTAGAGTGGGACCTCACGTGAACCCTGATGGCTGAGGCCCTGCTGTCTTGAGACTCATGTCCAGGTCCATCCTCCTTACAGAGCCCTGTGCCTCAAACCGAGGGCTGAACGGAGGAAGGGAGAGAGAGGGTGGCTGCTACTGAGTGAGCAGACTTTCTCTCCGCAGACTTAGGCTTTCTTCGGGGTCATCCGTGGTTTAAACTAAAATAAGTCAAATGGTTTCAACCTGGGAGTTCCCTGATAGAACGTGTGGCAGCCAGATGCTAAGGGGCTCCTTATCCCCACTTTCCAGCATCTCATCTTGTGGACGTCTCTGCCCGCCACAGAACAACCAAATGTTGCTTCCACGAATGTTGCTACCATGAATATGTTATGTAAGATTAGAAGATGTTACGCATTTTGTCCGGCTGGCTGACTCTCTTGCCTCTCTCCCTTGCTGGATTTTTTTTTTTTTTTGAAACAGGGTCTCACTCTGTCACCTAGGCTGGAGTGCAATGGCATGATCCCACTCACTGCAACCTTGACCTGTGCTCAAGCAATCCTCCAGCCTCAGCCTCCTGAGTCACTGGGACCACAGGTGCATGTCCTGCCCAGATAATTTTTGTATTTTTTTTATAGAGATGAGGTTTTGCCATGTTGCTCAGGCTGGTCTCAAACTCCTGAGCTCAAGCAATCTGCCACCTCAGCCTCCCAAAGTGCTGGGATTACAGGCGTGAGCCGCAGCACCCGGCCTCCTTGCTGGCTTTTGTGATGCACACTGCCATAGGCGCCGCCGCGCCCTGCCTCCGTGCTGGTTTTAATGGTGCACACTGCCATATGCAGACTGCCATACCTGGCCTCTTTGCTGGCTTTCATGGTGCACACTGCCATATGCAGAGACCTGCAGGACAGGGAACTGATGGCCTCCAGCAGCCATCAGCCAGCAGCTATCAGCCAGCAGCCAGCAGGGAGCTGAGATCTCGCCCCACCTCATAAGGCACTGAATCTTGCTCTCAGCCTTGTGAGCTCAGAGGTGAAGCCTCAGAGGAGACTCCAGCCCTGGCCGATGCCGTGAGTGCAACCCAATGAGAGACGTTGGTGCCACAGGGGAGCCTGCTGAGTCGTGCCTGGATTCCTGATTGACAGAAATTGGGTCATAATACATGTGCATCGTTTTAAGCTACCAAGTGTGTGCTGATTTGTTCTGTAGCTAAGAATAACTAGTAAAGAGAGTACCCAGCGTTAACTACCCTCAAGGTTCAGGGCACAACCTTTAAGACTGCCATGTTGGTGTAAGTCTCTGAAACCAGTCACAAGATTGGGGATATCAGGGACCACCCTCACTTCAGACCACCTGGCTAGGAATATGGGGTTCCTATGACCACCTTCAGGTTCAGTAATTCACTAGAACAACTCACAGAACTCAGGAAAGTGCCATACTTACAATCACAGTTTCATTATTGCAAAAGGATACAAATTAGACCTGGTCAAAGGAAGAGACGCAGAGGATGAAGTCTGGGGGCTCCCATCACCCTCTCAGCGTGGATATGTGATGGTATGGCCTCTCTGCACCTGGGAGCTCACCTGTGCTTTGAGTCTGGGGATTTTATAGAGGCTTCGTTGCCTAGGCATGATTGATTGAATCATTGCTTTTGCAGTAAACTCCCCCTCCGTTCTCCTTCTCTTCCCTGTTTGAACTGATATATTAGGCTGTTCTTGAATTGCTATAAAGAAATACCTGAGACTGGGTAATTTACTTATTTTATTTTATTTTTTATTTTACTTTAAGTTCTGGGATAAATGTGCAGGTTTGTTACATAGGTATACATGTGCCCTGGTGGTTTGCCGGATCTATCAACCCATCATCTAGGTTTCAAGCCCTGCGTGCATTGGGTATTTGTCCTAATGCTCTCCCTCCCCTTGCCCCCCACCCCCCGATAGGTCCCGGTGTGTGATGTTCCCCTCCCTGTGTCCGTGTGTTCTCATTGTTTAACTCCCATCTATGAGTGAGAACATGCGGTGTTTGGTTTTCTGTTCCTGTGTTAGTTTTCTGGGAATGATGGTTTCCAGCTTCATCCATGTCCCTGCAAAGGACATGAACTCATTCTTTTTTATGGCTGCATAGTACTCCATGGTGTATATGTGCCACATTTTCTTTATCCAGTCTATCATTGATGGGCATTTGGGTTGGTTCCAACCTTTGCTATTGTAAACAGTGCTGCAATAAACATATGTGTGCGTGTGTCTTTAATTGGCTCCAGTTTCTGCAGACTGTACAGGAAACATAGCAGCATCTGCTTCTGGGGAGGCCTCAGGAAGATTTTGCTCATGGTGAAGAGTGAAGCAGGAGTAGGCACTTTACATGGCTGGATCAGGAGCAAGAGAGAGAGAGGAAGGTGCCACACTCTTGTAAACAACCAGATCTTGCAAGAACTCACTATTGCGAGGACAGCACCAAAGGGATGGTGCTAAACCGTTCGTGAGAAACCTGCCCCCATGATCCAGTCCTCTCCCATCAGGCCCTACCTCCAACACTGGGGATTACAATTCAACATGAGATTCGGGTGGCCACAAATATCCAAACCATATCAGCTGATGTCACGCAGCTCAAAGTTCCAAACCTCGAATGATATGGCTGTTCTTTCTGGCTGGCCCCACCCTGAGTCACCTCAGGGGTATAAACTGCCAGATGGTTGGAGGGGCCCACCGTGAACAGACACTCCTGTCGCTTGGGACCTTCTAGGAGTTCAGGGACTTTCTCCCAGGACCTGGGACAGAGACCAGGTCTTTCTTTGGGTAAAGTGAATTCTTCAAGAGGCAGCAGGGATGGTTTCTGGGCAATGGAAAGGAGTATTGGTTATTTAGGAAGCAGAGGATGGGTCCCGCCCTAAGGACAGGGGCCTGGAGGCCAGGCTGAACACAGCTCGGGTTGAAGTTGTCCTCGTGTGAGACCCACTAAGGGTGGTAGAATTTTTCATGCAGAGGATTTTCAGGAAAAAGTAGCCTAACATTTGAAAAAGGGCAAAACATGGTTTCACAACCCTTGAATATCATGCCAAGCATCTTCCAGTAAGCCCAGCTGAAGGTCGTCTGACTCATGGGAAGGGGAATTGTGTCTCACTAGCAATTGATTGAGACCCAGGTGTTTTACAACCCTGTAAAATTAGAGGTTAACTTGCAGAAATCTGACAAAGGGTTCTCATTTTTTTCTGACTAATAGCAAAGATAACCTCAAAGTTTATGGTTTTATTGACTTATAGGACATTTACCAGTTTCTTAATATAGAATTCAGCAAACGTACTTCCTTCTCCCTCTGCCTGTTGTTCTCTTCCCCTCTGTTGATTTCTCTTTCATTCTCGCCTTCTCTCCTGTCCCCCTTTCCCTTCGCCTCCTTCCCTTGGCTCCTCACAGCCTTTCCTGTCTCTACTGCCTGTGACTCCTTCTACGATCACAGTGGCCTGAATACTCTGTTTCCTCCCCACTGTGCGGCAAGTAGAGGCTGTGTGTCCCCAGTCCCAGAAAACAGGAGGTGTATTTCAGTAGCAATATTTGATTTCCCTAAGTATAGTGAAGAATAATGCCCAATTCAAAACTGGTTCATTGAGTCCCCATGTATTGCTCCCTGGGGGGGAGGGTAAGAGATCTGTGTGTCCTTAACTGTTCCTGCAGATCAGGGAAAAATAAAAGAGCAGTGAGCAGTACATTATAGGATAAATGAAAATATGCACAGGACCTCTGCGATTTTGTCTGAATGCAACGCTGGGTTCTAATCAATATAATGTATTTTTTTATTATTAAATAGCCCATTATAATATAATGGGGCAATAAATACTGATAAAAGTGTTCCCAGTGAGTCATTCCTTTTGGAATAATGACTATTTGATTATAGAATGATTTGGCTTTTAATTTACACCAGCACTTAATGTGTTCCTGTTAACTTAATATTCTCCCAGTGGTGAGTGCGGGCCGGTCCCAGACAATGATGAATGGAAACACAGTGGGGAGCTTCATGATGGAGCAGCTCCCATGTGGGGCCACCCTCGGTTCTGTGTCCTGCAGGCTTCCAGATCCCTCTGGAGTGAGTCTTCCTGCTCCGGGGCACTGCCTGGTCTGGCAGGGACAGTTGAGTGGGTGGGGCACAGGGTGTGTCTCTGTATCCCCTCTTGCCTTTCTCTATCCACAGACTCTGGATGACATAAAACCTGGCGCATTCAGTCATTTAAAAGGACTTCTTTAAAGGCCTGCTCTGTGCCAGGCACTATTTAAGGGCAGTAGTGGAAGAAGAAAGGAACCACAAAACAAGAACCCTGGAGTGTGGCATTTTGGGAAAGGACAGTCGTGCTGTGCGAGACAAAGCCGGGCGCTGGTTAAAGGGGGTGCATGGGCTTTACTCAGTAATGGCCGTTGCAATGGGGCAGGTGCCCCAGTGAGGTCGGAATGCATCTGGGATTTGTGCATAGGCAACGGAGCACCCTAAAGGGAAAGGGGCGGGTGAGCTGGGCTCCAGGGGAGACTGGTTTGTTCCCTGGTGCTTATCTGAAAGGAGAAGCAAACTTCTCACATCTGTGACAGGAGGTGGTTGTGCTGATTAGAGCAAGGAGCCCACCGGGCTGAAGGTGGAGAGTGCGAGTTCTTCTTCTGAATGTTTGCATTCCTGAGAGAAGCCCCAGGTCCCTGAGAAGACCTGCTGGGTGGTGGAAGACCATCACAAAGCAGGAGAGAAAGGACATGCAACTGCAAGCTTTATGCAGTAGCTGCTGTAAGGGCTTCCCGGGGCCTGTCTGTCACCAGATATCAGCTGGAACAGACAGTAACCCTCCAAGCAGCTTTGAGCTTTCTCAGGCAGGCACTTTAGCAGTGCTAGGGTCATGTTAGGGATTTGACCTTGGGCTGTTAGCAAGGATGTGAGTGTTGTTTAAGACTTAGCATGGAGTGGGGATATGGATGAAATCTTTTGTGCTGAGAGTCTGCTGTTTTTATAGCCAAAGTTGAGGCCTGGTTAAAGAGAGGGCTCAGAGGAGCTGGACTAGAGTTTGGTCAAGAGGATGGTCTTTGTCAATTTCCATTAGCATGAGGAAGGGATTTCCATCATCTGCAATCCCTTTTCCCTCTTTCTCCCCACCCAGCCGCCTCCCAGACACTTCTTCCAGCTACAAGGGCAGAGCTGGGGGTAGACCTCCAGCAAGCAATGTTCTAAGCTTTGGACCACGGCAGTCATTCCATTCTCTAGGGCAGAAAAAAAATGAGAATTGTCTATCAAGAATTTCTCTTTCCCTAGGTGACTTATAGACTAGTCATTAAACACTGTCGTCCCCAAACTCAAGATGTCTAAAGCCAGCCAGGTGCAGTGGCTCATGCCTGTAATCTTAGCACTTTGGGAGGTCAAGGCGGGAGGATCGTTTGAGGCCAGGAGTTTGAGACCAGCCTGAGCAACACAGCAAGACCTTTTCTCTACAAAATATTAAGCTGGGCATGGTGGCGAGTGCCTGTATTCCCAGGTATTTGGGAGGCTGAGCCCAACAGTTTGAAGTTACACTGAGCTATGATTGCGCCACTGCACTCCAGCATGGGTGAAGAGTTACAGCCTGTGTCTTAAAAAAAAAAAAAATGTGTAAAGCTGAATTCATCATCTTCTCCTAAAACATTCCCTTCTTCTTCTCGTACTCATTTATATTGATGGAAGTTCCCATGGTGTGCTGGTAAATGTGTAGCTTAGAACATTGCTGCTGGAGGTCTACCCCTAGCTCTGCCCTTATAGTGGAAGAGGTGTCTGGGAGGCAGCTGGTTGGGGTGAGAGAGAGGGAAAAGGGATTGTAGATGAAGCAGATTTCCTCCTCATGTTAACAGGCTCATGAAAAACATACCCTGATTTCTTCGGTGTAAATACTCCCACCAAGGCTGATTCTGAGGGTGTCACATGTTGTCAATGACAGTGACATTGGGAGGAGTGGCACACCATTGGCTCTGGTAGGCTGGTGTGAGCTGACTTAAACCAACCGCTGGCTGCACCACTATCCAGGTCACTCAAGCTTAAAACCTAACCTTCAACGTGATTCTCTGCCTTTCCCTTTTCTTCCAACATCAGGAGAAAAGATGGGGCTTTCTCTCCCGCCCAAGCCCTGCGGACAGTCATGACACACTCATGCAAACATGTCACTAGGAGGTGAGGTCTCAGTCTCCATGGTGTCCATTTGGATTAGGGATTCACTTATTAGTCCACTGGGGCTAATAACACCCTGTAAGGGAGTTTGGGAAATTGGTGGGAGCATTCCTTATTGTCACACCAAGGGATCATCATGGGCATTAAGAGCGTAAAATCCAAGGATGTCCCTCAAGGCGCAGAACAGCACTGTCCAAGAAAGAGTTGTTCTTGTTCAGCATGACATTAAAATATTATGCAAGGGTGCAAAATTGGTTTATAACATCTGAGCCTAGAGCCGAATTCCATTTTACATATAAGCACGGAGTGTTTTGTTTTATAATTTATTTTTTTATTATACTTTAAGTTCTAGGGTACATGTGCACAACGTGCAGGTTTGTTACCTATGTATACATGTGCCATGTTGGCTTACTGCACCCATTAACTCGTCATTTACCTTAGTTATATCTCCTAATGCCATCCCTCCCCTCTCCCCCCTCCCCACAATAGGACCCGGTGTGTGATGCTCCCCTTCTTGTGTCCAAGTGATCTCATTGTTCAATTCCCACCTATGAGTGAGAACATGCGGTGTTTGGTTTTCTGTCCTTGAAGCACAGAGTATTTTTGCATGGTTTTATTACATGCCAACTCAAATGGCTTTTATTCTGGTGTCCACCCTTACCTTTCTCTTTTGCTTTTCTGTACTTGAGTGAATTAGCTTCTAGTCTTCTTTTTCCAGAATCCAAATGTACTCACTATATATCCATACATATATGCCAGACAGTATAGTTTATTATTTTGGGGATAGCTGTGTCCAAACATGAAACAGATGCCATTTTATTATAAATTGTTTATATCTCCTTTAGTAAAGTAAGGCATTACATTTATGTTTTTGGAATTATGTACTTATATTATCTTTGGATTTTTTTTGGAATTTTTTGAGAGGACAGAAGATAGGACTTTGGAAGGTCAAATGCCAGGGGACAGGTAGGAAATCATCATTCGTCTCCTCTACAAATACTGCAACTCCAAAGCGAAGCCAGTCTGATGCTAGAAACATTAAAAAAACACCCAAAACTGCACATTTGTTCAAAAGAGTATATTTCTAGACCTGATAAATGGAGTTGTCTAAGCACTGCAAATAAAATTCTTGTACAGGAATACTCATATGTCAGAATTAACTTTTTTTGTTCCTGTCTGCATCTTTTTAGGCTAATCTGCTTTCATTTGCATGATTTAAATTACAGCAGCCCAGGTGGGATGATAATAAAAATATCCAGCTCTCAGGACAGCGGATCAACTGCTGTAAAAAGGATTCCGCTGGTGCCGGAAAGAAGGCTCCTGGAGCCCCTGCTGGGCCCGAGCTTAAGCTTTTAGTTGCTGGATGGTGGTGAGGTCTGTGAGGGCAAGGGTTTGAGTGGCTGGGGTGGGAAGGTCATTTCGGGGCTTGGGGCTGTGGACATTTATCATCCAGCATGGAAAGGTTTCAACGTCTTATCGACAGGGTGGCTGTACAGGTGCTTACAGGCTGAATCGAACCCCAAGCCCAGAGGGTAACATCAAATATGGCCCCGAGCTCTCCAGAGAAAGCGGGTGAGGGATGGGCTACGTCATTATGAATTCCAGGCACTCTGGTGGGGCCTCGTCTGCTGGAGCCTGCTCTATGCCCGGGCGTCCCTGACCGCTCTGATGTGTGTCTGGCTTGGCACTTGCTCTGGTGCCACTG
>NW_012102765.1:383524-385996 GCF_000951045.1 Mandrillus leucophaeus | reverse complement strand
TCTTTTTAGGCTAATCTGCTTTCATTTGCATGATTTAAATTACAGCAGCCCAGGTGGGATGATAATAAAAATATCCAGCTCTCAGGACAGCGGATCAACTGCTGTAAAAAGGATTCCGCTGGTGCCGGAAAGAAGGCTCCTGGAGCCCCTGCTGGGCCCGAGCTTAAGCTTTTAGTTGCTGGATGGTGGTGAGGTCTGTGAGGGCAAGGGTTTGAGTGGCTGGGGTGGGAAGGTCATTTCGGGGCTTGGGGCTGTGGACATTTATCATCCAGCATGGAAAGGTTTCAACGTCTTATCGACAGGGTGGCTGTACAGGTGCTTACAGGCTGAATCGAACCCCAAGCCCAGAGGGTAACATCAAATATGGCCCCGAGCTCTCCAGAGAAAGCGGGTGAGGGATGGGCTACGTCATTATGAATTCCAGGCACTCTGGTGGGGCCTCGTCTGCTGGAGCCTGCTCTATGCCCGGGCGTCCCTGACCGCTCTGATGTGTGTCTGGCTTGGCACTTGCTCTGGTGCCACTGTCCATGGCTTCTGAGGACTTCGCTCACTGTCAGGTATTGATTTATAATTTTATTAAAATGTGATCAAAGGTGCACTGGGATGATTAATCGCTCTCACCACTGCCATCTAAACCCACTCAGCAGCTGCCAAGTGTCGGGGAGAGACACATGGATCAGCGCTAAGCAGGCCTGGACGCCAGGGCCTCGGCGCGGTGGGGGGGCTCCTGTCCCTTGAGGATGCTGTGGGCAGCGCAGGCTCTCTGGTGCCAGCTCAGCCTAGACCAGCCCTGACTGACAGGCTTTGACCTCTCCGATGAGCTTCTGCGAATGTCAAGTTAGATCATATACACCAAGGTGCCAGGCTATAATGCAAAGTATTTCTTAATGTTCCCCTTTTTACAACAGTACGGTTTTTTTTTTTTTTTTAAATACATCAAAGCAGTTCAGAATAGCACGTGGTAGACATTTAAGAAAATGGTTCTTTACATAAATATCCAAAGACATTTATTTTTCAGGTTCTACGTGGTGCCCTTTTTGCTACATTTTAATTTACCCTTTACCAAATGATTCTGAACTCCAGCTTCCTGGCCTGCCTCGTGCCTTCTTGGAATATCAGGCTGCTGTGATTGGAACTGGAAGAGGGGATGCGGAGGGGAGGGCTGGTGGAGGGACAAAGCCAAAATCACTGCAGGAATGGGGAGAGGACATACAGTCACTTGGGTAGAGATGTCCCTCGCCCGTACTCTCAACTTGAACCTCTGTGAACCCCTTTAAAGGATCGTTAGCTGCCTCCTTCCCAACATCCCAACCTGTCTCTAGATTTTTTTTTAATTATGGTAAATACAGATAACATAAATGTAACCATCTTAGCCACTTTTAAATGTACAGTTTAGTAGAGTGTTAAGTACATTCACATGATTGTGCAACCATTACCAGCATCCAGCTCCCGAACTTTGTCACCTGCAAAACGGAAACCCTGTCCCTGTTAAGCATGTCACCCTCTCCTCTCCCACCAGCCCTGGTTGCGCACTATTCTGCTTTCTGTCTCTATGGATTTGATGACTCTAGGGACCTCGTATGAGTGGAATCATGCGGTATTTGTCTTTTTGTGACTGGCTTCTTCCACTTAGTATGATGTCCTCAAGGCATGTGAAGCATGTGGAGGCATGTGAAGCGTGTGGAGGCAAGTGAAGCGTGTGGAGGCATGTGAAGCGTGTTGAAGCATGTGTCAGAATTTCCTTCCTTGTTAAGTCTGAATCCTGTTCCATGACACGGATGGACCATATTTTGTTTATCCATCATCCATTAATGGGCATTCGGGTTGGGTCCACCTTTCGGCTGCTGTGATAAGGCTGCTGTGGACATGGGTGCATTTCCTCCAGTTCTAATCATTGAAGAGCACACTTGCCATATCCAAATCTTTTCAAATATACTACATTTGTCCCCTGGATCCAGTATTATTTCAGTTCCATAAGTACACACCCCTACTCAGGCGCCCTACCTGGAATCAGCTTGGGCCTTGCCTCCACCTCACCTTTGCTCCCGCTCTGCCCCAGCTATGAAAGGGTCTCCATCCTGCTCTGCCCTCTTCCCACCCCTCCCTGGTCTCAGTATTTACGTACTTTCTGAAACCCTGGCTTTGCTCCCTGTCTCTAGAACTGCCCAACCTCTGGTTCCATCAGTTAAATCCAGCGTGGCTGGTTTGTTTCCAGGCAGTTCCTTTGGATGTAACTACCTGAGGCTTGGCCCTTCCTTCCCCTTCCAGGAACCACAGCACCCGGACAGCGAAGGCTGAGTTCACAGAACAGAGTTCAGTATTGATATTAAAGGAAACTTACAATAAAGCTAATTGAACATGTAATCAATTGCACCATGGTTATGGTGTAACTTGGGAATTAGGCATAACTGATAAGTAGCTCCGAAGGGACTGTGGTTAGTTTCACTTTGATGCATCCTCTCCAGGCCTCTC
>NW_012102765.1:381946-382959 GCF_000951045.1 Mandrillus leucophaeus | reverse complement strand
GGCTGGTCTCAAACTCCTGACCTCACGATCCACCCACCTTGGCCTCCCAAAGTGTTGGGATTACAGGTGTGAGCCACCGTGGCCGGCTTCATATTCTATTTTCTTCTTCTTGAAGGCGCTTCATTCTTGTGAAAGCAAACTGCCCTCTGCTCCCTGGACATCCCATCCACTTTCACCTCCACCCCTTTGCTCATATTTTATTTTATTTCATTTATAAAATCTTATCTTATATTTTATCATTTTACATTACATTTTATAAATGTGACCTTCTATGCCTTTCCAGGAGTTGCAGTCCAAACAGTCGTAAAGGTTGCTTGCCATCTTTTTCTAACTCCTCAGCCACAAACACCGTCTCCCTCCTTGTACTCATAGGACGCAGAGTTTCTTGCTTTGAGTACTTAATACATTTAACCTCAGGTTTTAATTACTTGTGTACTACCTTCTCACTCATAGGGATTAGGTACCTCCTCAGTTCATTTGGTTTATTTTTAGAGCCACAACAGATACTGCACACAAATTAGGCACTCAATGTCTGTTTTTGAATCACGTTGCATGGAAATGTCAGCAAAAGGCTAGAGAGGTAGCCAATGGACTTGAAATTTCATCACCTAAAATTTTAAATCCTATTGGTTTCACCCATTATATTAATTAGATATTCTTGTCCCAACTTTCTTATTCCCCTTATTCTAATAAAGGATGAATCGTTCTGTGTGTTTCATCTGCAAGGATTTTACTTGCTGTTGATAACAGCAGGTGCTGAGAGTTAATCAGTGATTTCAGGTCAGTGCCGCAGGCTGAGCTGACACAGGAAAGGCCGTCCTCCTTTTCCAACACATACGCATGGTAGATAAATCAAACAGCAACAACAACTACAACAGTAACAATAAAGGTTTATTTATAGAGCTGAGGTTTTTGTTTGTTTTTTGTTTTGGAGATGGAGTCTCACTGTCGCTCGGGCTGGAGTACAGTGGGACAATCTCAGCTCACTGCAATCTCCACCTCCTGGGTTCAAG
>NW_012102765.1:379381-381606 GCF_000951045.1 Mandrillus leucophaeus | reverse complement strand
CCGTCCGCAACCAGGAGCAGGTGGGGAGGCAGCCACGTAATTATCTACATGGCATTGACACCTGTGCTTCCTCTCACAAAGCTGCTGCTGGGAAATGACGGGGCTGGCTTCTTCTAGGCATGAACACCTGGGTACCTGGCTTCCTGGGAGTCCTTTTGGCCAGTTCTGAGGGAGAGGGTTTGCTAAGGGTGAGAATGATGATGTGACAATATTGCACTCTCATGCCACTCACAGCAGTGGGGTCGAAAGAGCCACCTGGATAAACACGTGTCTGTTCTCTAACAGCCCAGAACTGCAGCTCTGGGACTCACGTGAGTCCACATCCATCTCTTGTGGAGCTGGACTGGAGTCAAAATAATAACACCTGGTAGGTGCCCAGTAAAAAGCAGTTTCTTCTGTTCAGATTTAATCAAAATCCTCTTGCTGCAATATTCTCTCCACAAAAGTGACGGGAAACAGCTTGCCTGTTCCATCCTGTTCTTCAATATTTTAAATCACACCCATCCCACATTTTCCCTCATTGTCCAGCTGTGACCCAGTGCGTGAGCTCAGCACAGCCCTGGAAGGCACTGAAGAGTAGACTGGAAGGTGGCAGATGTGGATTCTAAGCCACTGACCTCCCCGTGTAGTCACTAGCTGTGTGACCTTGGATGTGTCATTTCCACCTTGCTGGGCCTCACTTTCCTCACCCGTACAACGATCTAAAATTTGATGCAATGTCTTGGCTTTAGATCTGGAGTCTTTGTGCCACAACTTGGCTGATATCTATCAGCCTCATTAAACAAATGGGTGGGAAGTGAGGAGAAAGGATCATGACAAACAGTGGCTGTGTTTGGAGGACACCGTGGGATGTCACTTCCTGGGCTTTCTCAGTCCTGAATCTCCCCATCTGCCACCTTCCTGACTATGAATAGCAGGTGCATCACAGACATGCTGCCACAGTTCTAAGGGGGTGCAAACTGATGCCATCTCCTTATGTCTTGTCTTGTTTTTCCCACTACCCCCCCACCCGCCGAATTCATGACTTAACAGACCTACTAATTAAGTATATGTTCTTCATCTAACAAAATAGATTGTCCTTTATTTCAGTACAATCTAACAAGGAAGAATGCAAACATGAAGCTAATAGGAAGAACAGTAGATTTTATTAGTCTGTCTTTCTATTAGTAGGATTACTATGTATAAAATATAACCTATCTACAAGAGACAGCTTGATACATTTTGCGTGTGTGTGTGTGTGTGTGTGTACATGTATGTGTGTTCACCACCCAGGTCAACATTCAAAAATACTTCCAAAGCTTCAAAAGGCCCCTTCGTGCTTTTTCCCTGGGTAATATCTTCCCACAAAATTAACCATCATTCTGAATTCTACTCCCATAGAGTAGTCTTATCTGTTCTTGAACTTCAAATAAGCGGAATCTTAGAGTGTGTAGTCTTGTGTCTGGCTTCTTTGTCCCATGATTGTGTTTGAGATTCATGCACGTGGTTGTGTACAGCGGTAGTTCATTTTTACACCACCACCATTGTAGCCATCTATTGCCTGTGTTATCCTTTCTGTTATTGATGGGCATTTAAGGAGTTTCTACCTTTGGTCTTTATAAATATAGCTGCTAGCATTGGCGTGTGTCTTTTGGTGGACACATGCAGTAATGATTGGGGTACATACCTAGCAGTAGAATTGCTGGGTCATAGGGTAATTGCCTCTGAGGCTTTTGTAAATACTGTCAGTTCTACATTTCCACCAGGAATGCAGCTTCTACTTTCTCCCCAAGCTCACCAACACTTCGTATTATTAGTTTTCTAATTTTAGCTATAATAATAATTATTATTAGTATTATTTGTAGAGATGAGGTATTGCTTTGTTGCCCAGGTTGATCTCAAATTCTTGGCCTCAAGCAATCCTCCTGCTTTAACCTCTCATGGATGACGTGTGAGCCACCACAGCCTGCCTAATTTTAGCCATTATGATGGGTGTGTAGCATTATCTCTTTGAGGCTTTTGGTTGCATTTTCATGATAAATAATGACGTTTTGCTTTGCCCATATGTTTATTTGTCATTTGCATGTCCTTTTTCATGAACTGTCTACTCGAGTCTATTGACTATTTCTAATTGGCTTGTCTTTGTCTTATCAATTTGAGGGAGTTCTTGACATATTTGAGATATGAGTTCTCTGTCAGGTCTATGTATTCCCCTCTTTTGCAAAGTAAATATTTTCCTATTTGTC
>NW_012102765.1:357058-374461 GCF_000951045.1 Mandrillus leucophaeus | reverse complement strand
GCCCACTAGGGGCGCTCTCCTCACCTGTAAAGTCTGTCTTGCAGAAACATCCTCTGAGTCCTTTGGTTTGGTTTTGTGTCTTCATCATTTGTTTGTGGGCAGCTATGTTGGGCACTTACCCACACAGTCAGTGAGACCCTCAGAGGGGCCCCACCTGCTGCCAAGAGGCTCTTGACAGGGGCTGAGTGCCTTTGCTCTGGGCTCCAGAGCATCTGCCAAGCCCGTTATCTGTGCATGGCTTGAGCTGATCACAGAAGCCAGCACTGTCGTCCTTCACCCCATTAACCAATGGCACCGGAAGCCAGGGCTGTGCTCCAGTGGGCATGGTTCATCTTTGGTGTGGAAATCAGGAGCATCCTGGGAACATCTGCTCAGGTCAACAGGCTCCCATGAGGTGGGCATTTCACCCAGGGATCCTGAGGTCCCTTTGTTGTCACCCTCAGAAGCCTTTGCAGTGGCTGAGAACTGGCTATTCCTTAAGTTTTCACAAAGTTACTTCATACAGTAGGTTGAGAATAGTTACCCTTTTTTATGTTCACCTTAAATTATGCTCAGTTATTATATTAGTCTACATAAGTGAGGCTGTGCTGGAGTAACAATAACAAAAATCCAAAATCCCCATTGCTTAACACCAATGTATTTGCCTTTCCTAAAAAATTCTCCATGAGAGTGGGAGACAGCCCAGGACAGCTGTCCTCTGGGGCTGCAGTCTTGCTCCACCAATGCAGCATGGGGCCCCATGTTCCTGGGTGAGCAGATCACAAGAAGGCTCAAGGGGCACAGTGGCAGTTGGAAGCCACACATGTCACTGCGGCTCACGGTTCACTGGCTAGAAGTGGTCCCATGGCCCTGCTTAGCTGCAAGGGGTCTGGAAAGTACAATCTTCCTGGAACCTAAGGTGGAGAGAATTGGATACTGATGGCCAGCAGTATTGGGTATGACAGCCATGTTGTCCATCAAGCTCCAGACATTGACATGGCCCAGGTGACGCACACCATCTCATGTAAAACCCACTAGTTCTGGGTGGTTTGCTGCCACTCATAACATTGCACATGCCCATTGTATAGCCCAGGCCTTGTTCCATGAAGTGACTGTGGCTCCTGAAATGAGTCCCTTCTTCCCACAAAATGTTTGCCTCTCCCATTTTCTTTAATTCATGATTCTATTTGTTTCAGCCAGAGGAATGTTGCTCAGGTCGCTGGGTAGAGTCTGGGTTCCTTGTGCAGCAATTATAGCCCCATGAACTGGTGTACAAATCAGAGTCTGGACTTAAATTACTTCTATCCCAAGTCTTCTGTGCACTATCGTCAGGGCCCTCTGGTTAGAGCTGTATGATGCCGTTGACTTTAAGATCATTAATGAACACCCCTTAGATTTTCCAACCTAAAATTAAAGCAGTGCTTAGTTGATTGAAAAAATGCAATACTGCTGCAAATTAGGGAGATCCTTTGCCTTCCCTTCTTGAGTGTTTTGTGAGTTTTGTATCTGAAATTTCAAATGCCTAGGGAGGTTTGCAGAGCCTCACAGTCACTACAGAAGTAGAGTTTTGGTTGTGACCTGGCAACCACGCAGCAGGCTGAGAAAACAGGATGAGCTGCTTCTCCGCCTCCTAGGCTGGGCTTATCTGTGCGGAATGCGTTCAGCTGCACTGTGAGGTGGCAGGGGTGATGCGTGCCGGAGACTGTCCTGGAGAGCACATCCCTTTGTGGGGTTCTTTTCAAAAGAACAATTGAGGAAGAGACATATTCAGTAAGATTTCACAAGAGGCCTCAGGGAATAGTGGAATAAATCCTCCAGAAAGCATTGATCACACCTGACCCCTTTCCTGGTCGTGTTCTGAGAAAAGGATGGTGATTCCTTCTGCAGAACCTGTCATTTTCCGTTCTCCTGCACTTTCCTTCATTGCTCCTTCTGGAGGAGATGATGCCTTGGAGCCTTTCAAAATGCCAGATTATTGCTGTAAAATGTAATGCAATACAAGGACAGATCAAATTTATGGAATGCCTTTTATGAGACTATCCCAAAGGGCTCCGTATAATGGCTATAAAATTGTGAAACACGTTGTGGAACAGATTTAATTTTTAAAGCAGCTGAAAATATCTATTAATGATTTACCATCATTATTCCTCATCAGAGGTCTTTAGGAATACTAATAAAATGACTCTACCTACAATTATTTCTATCCAAGTGTTTCTTTGTGGAATTCAATCTGATCTTATAGCATGTAATTGGCCAATCAAAATAATGTTCTGGAGGAAAAAAAAAACTGTGGAATTGTTTCAGCTGAAGAGCCCTCTGATTTTGTCATTTTTTTTCCATCCCATGCCTTCGCCAGCTGTTCACCTTCACCTTGGCTTTTCTTAGTTTTGACTTGCTCACAATTATGCATTGCCCACACAACATTAGGGTGAAATAAATTTGATGAACATTTGTTGGCCCTTGGGTTCTTGCTGGACAAGACAGGTGGATCTAGGATTATTGTGTACTGTGCCGTATCCCAATCCTATCATTTTTTTTTTTTTTTTTTTTTTTTTGAGAAGGAGTTTCACTCTTGTTGCCCAGGCTGGAGTGCAATGGTGCGATCTCGGCTCACAGCAACCACCGCCTCCCAGGTTCAAGCGATTCTCCTGCCTCAGCCTCCCAAGTAGTTGGGATTATAAGCATGAGCCACCATGCCTGGCTAATTTTGTATTTTTTAGTAGAGATGGTCAGGCTGGTCTCGAACTTCCGACCTCAGGTGACCTGCCCACCTTGGCCTCCCAAAGTGCTGGGATTACAGGTGTGAACCACCGTGCCCAGCCTCCTATCCGTTCTTGAAGATGCAACTCAAGGCCCTAGCCTTATTGAGTAGAAGTCATTATTTCCTCCCCAACTTTCATTCCACCTTCCCCTCTTATTTTTCTGTCTTGCCGTTTGGAAATCACTGACTTCACACCCAACTCCTGCCCATAGGAGCCTGGACTGGTCTCCCCGTGTGTTAACAGCATCTTCCCTGCCGGAGTACTGGGCACCGAACGTGGACCTAGACAATTCAGGATCACACCTGAATCACCCCCACAGGCACTAGTTCAGGTGTGATCCAGTCAGAGCATAGGTCAGGAATTTTGTTCCACCAGTTGGGAGGCTACACTCTCTCCTTCTGAATATGCCCAGAGAAGCCTGCTGCCCTTACTGCTGCCAGCAGCCATTTTGTATCCATGAGGCAAGCCCATCGATGGATAGAATGGCACTCAGAGGGGGCAAAGCCAAGATGATCACAGAGCAGGAGAGACAGAAATCTCATTGAACCATACTTAAAATCCTATCTGCTTCTGGCTTTACACAGCTCAATAAATCAATTAAATCATTTAAGTGAGTTGGAGTTGTGTGTTCTCTTATGTGTGTTCCAGAGTCCTTGGAAGGTCCTGCCCCAGTGCCTTTTCTGTGCTGGGCATGTGGATAACTGAATACAAGGAAAGCTGTGGAAGGGACGGGGTGATTATATGGTCACAGGATGGATCATCTCCCCAAACACCGCTCAGAGAAGACCACTGTCCAGTGTCCTTTAGAGCATGGATGACTCAGGCCCAGTTGAGACAGGCATTATTCCAGGAGGCCCAAGCTGATAAAAAGGACACAGAATCAGGGTAATTTTTAGATTCGTGGCAATATTTTAAGGTTAAATAGATGATCTTGTAGTGTAATTCCAGACTGTCTGCCTGGATTCCAGCCGACAAATCAATCACCCCAGGCAGATTGAATTTTGGACCCAAGAGAGAAAGGAAAATTTGGCCAGACATGGTGGCTCACACCTATAATCCCAGCACTTTGGGAGGCTGAGGTGGGTGGATCACCTGAGGTTAGGAGTTCGAGACCAGCCTGGCCAACATGGTGAACCCCCCCAATCTCTACTAAAAATACAAAAAACTAGCTGGGAGTAGTGGGCTACTCAGGAGGCTGAGGCAGGAGAATCGCTTGAACCTGGGAGGTGAAGGTTGCAGTCAGCCGAGATCGCACCATTGCACTCCAGCCTGGGCAACAAGAGTAAAACTCTGTCTCAAAAAAAAAAAAAAAAAAAAAAAAAAAAAAAAAAAATTCAGACACCTACTTGCTGCGGAGAAGGGGGTCCTATGCTCCCGCCTGCCGTGGACAGCATTTGCTCAGCAACTATAGTTGGCTGAGCCTTTGGGGTGGCTGCCTTTGTGCCCACAGCTGGTCAGTATGGAAGATGGCAGGGCTCCCCTTGGAGAGTCCGATTCAATGCAACAAGTGCTTCTTGGGCACCTATGCTGTGTGGTGAGTACAGAAAGGCATACCCTTGAGAAAGTCATGATGGGGCTTCTGAGTGAGAAAAAAAAACCAAGAAGGAGACAGATCACAGCTCCTTCCTTCAACACACAAAAAATAAATATATAAATAAAAGTCAGCAATGGGGTGGGGACTGGGGGGTTATGCTTCAGGCCATAAGCCTGGAAAAGTGACCTCTAAGGTAGGGAAAAATAATACCATAAGTAGCAATATAAAATTTTCATGAGTGGCTCAAGCTGTAAAAGATCTTAATAATAACAGGTATTGGATAGTGTTCAATCAGAGATGTGACTGTCCTGGAGGAAGGAACTTAGTACAGGAAGTGGACCCCGTGCCACTGTGGAGCTCATTAGGCCGCCTGAGGGAGGACAGGAGGTGGATCCCGTGCCACTGTGGAGCTCGTTAGGCCGCCTGGGGGAGGACAGGAGGTGGATCTGGTGCCACCGTGTAGCTCGTTATGTCGTCTGGGGGAGGCCGTGGCCTCTGTATCTGCTGCTGGGCCTGAGGCTGTCCAGCAGGAAGGAAAGATGGACAGGGAGGCTGAGCAGCCTGGAACCGCGTCTGCCCTCTCATAGCGATGACACGGCCGCCTGCAGGAGAGGCTGCATGTGCCCCCAGCCCCAGATGCTGCAGGCTGAAGGTGGGGCCCCGGCATGAGCTGCCCCAGTGGCAGGTGAGCCAGAGGGTCACAGGTGACAGGCATGTGCCCAGCAGTACCTGCCCTGAGCTCTTTGCAGAGCATGGCAGTGGCTGCACTTGTGCGCCCCTCCAGGTCTCTTCGAGCTCTCTTCTGGCCAGTCCTGACCCAAGACCGAAAGGGAAGGGATGTCAGGGAAATGTAGGCCCCACAGCTCAGTTGACATATTCTGAAACAAGAACTCAAGGCAGCAACAGTAACCTGGCATGGTAAGACTAAAAGGATGTGGCAAGCTGAGAACAAGGATTTAGAGCCAGAACATCCTTTCAGCCACGGGCAGAAAGGGCCTTCAGACAGAGAGGAATGATGTCTGTTCTCAGTGCCTTCTGAATCCCCAAAATAGCTGGCACTGAGTTGCTCACAGGTAGGTGGTCAGCATGTGCCAGATAACCAAGAAATCACCTCTCTGGGCTGGATGAATCCAGGTAATCACAAGTCCTCATGGCAGACACCCCGGCTCCAGCCACCATCTACATGTGGGTGCTGTTGACCTCTCTGGGGTGTGGCCCTCCAGGATGGAGCCACTATCATCCTTCCATGATAGTCCCCCCATTCCCTCACCCTAGACCTGCTTGTCATCGTAGCGTGGGTGCCTTTGGGGTCGCAGACGAGAGTGCGATAGGATCTACATTCTAGTCCTGGCTTTGACCCTGACCTCTGTGACCCTGATGTGAGAGGGCCTTCCATCTTTTCCAGCCCTGAAGCTCCTGCATTCCACATTTCACTGCTCCTTGGAGGAAGGGTGTCCGGCCAGCTCAGTGGAGGCCTCTCCTGTCTAGGGGAGTCTCACTGTCCAGGCTGTAGTTTTATAGTGGCCATAAATGAAACACACAGGAGCCACGTTGTCTGCAGCACTGATGGCCAAGGTGCATTTTCTCTGTGGTGTTTCCATGTCACCCTTTCCCTTCCTTCCAGTTTTATAGCCCCGTAGCTTTCTCTGGATGTCACCCTTTCCCTTCCTTCCAGTTTTATAGCCCCATAGCTTTCCCAGGACACCACTCCCTCGGCAGTCTCTAGTGAGATATCAGAGCTGCTTGCTGCTCAAAATCCATGCATCTTGTTTGACAGACACAGAGCAGAGACATCACAACAGAAATGATCAGCTCGAGTGGGCACTCCTCCATCATCTTCTAGTCTCCGTGTGGTTTAGTCTCCGCTTCTAGGGGTGAGAGAAGACAGAAAGCAGGGCTAATTCAGGAGACAAGAGACATGGGTTCTCCTCAGTGCTCTGCCTGGAACTTGCTGTGTGACCTCCAGTAAGTCAGTTAACTTCTCTGGTTCTCATATCTGTAAAATGAGGTTTTAGACTGGGATGCCTTCTAAACTCATTTCCAACTTTTATATTCAATAATTTATGAGTTGCAAAAGTTTCAAAGCTACAGAAAGCTTAATCATTTTTGACTGATTTCATTAATACAAATGAAGGAAGAGATGCTGGCAGTTTAGGAAAAGCTTCCAAGAAGCTAGGGCACTGCTATTCTGTGGTGATGGCTTTGGAGATCATAGGAAGGGAAAGCTCCTTATTGCTTAATCCTTATCTCTCCAACAAGCTAACCTCAAAATCCTTTATCAAATCTAATCAGCTCAGCTAGGCTTTGGAATGGAGCTGGGAAATGACTAATGTGTTTTCTGTCCATCCAGCGTTATTCACTTGGTCTTTGTTATAAGTGTGTTCCCAGGTGATGCCAGGAATGACAGCGACACAGAGAAGCAAAGGCAAATCAGGAGAGAGTTGAGGCTGTGACGACAGAGTGTGGCAGCCACTTGAGCAATGCTGGCAAGGGGATGTCCTCGTCTCTCCTGGAACTGGGGCTCATCTTACTGAGCATTCAGAGGGAGGGCTTGAGGTGTGTGCAGGTGGGACCTCAGGGCTGGCTGCCAGGGCCCGGGTGAGAGGTCAAGCAGCTGAGGTGGGGATCGGTTGAGGGGACCACACAGGAGGTGGTGACACAAATAGGAACCCAGATGCCAGCAGGAGGTTCACTCAGACCCGTGGCCCAGCCAGAGGCAGAGGCCCCAGGCAGGATTACTCCAAACTGGATCTTAATTTCATACCATCATTCATTTCCTCCGTCGCCCCCTCTTTCACCCCTTTTAACATCTACACACACTAAACTCTCTCCCATCCATCCAAGTGTTGGAGCTAAAAGCCCAGGAGTCTTCCTTGACCACTTTGCTCCATCCCTCAGCTTCCAGTTAATCACAGAATGCCTGGATTCTGCCTCCGTGACACCACTCTCATGTGTCCACTTCGCTCCCTGCCCACTGCCTCAGCTCCATGCCAGCCCCGAGACCACCTTCTAGTGGTTCAGCAGTAAGTACCAGCAGCGAGAAACCACAAAGACACGCCAGCTAGAAACTCCAAGTCTACCAAGCCAAGGTGCAGAGCTGAGCAGAACTGAATGCAAGCCTTTCTCAAGGCTGTCCTTGGCCCTGGGTTCCCTCCGGGACATGAAGCCACCAATGAGGGTTCTTCTGCAGGTGGCGATAGCTAAGCCAGAATTGAGAGAGTCCAACTTTACACTCAGACCACAAATCATCACACAGGAAAACTGTCCCCCGCTCTCGTGCATCCCCCAAAGTGCATTCAGCTGAGGCTCTGCTGGTCTGGGGTCCCAGATCATCTTCAGAAAGATCATCTTCAAAGAGAGGAATCCAGCTCAGCTACAGTGAATTCTGCCTGAGTCCGTTCAGGCTGCTCTAACAAAATGCCATAAGATGGGTGGTAATTTTCATGCAGGCAAGGAAAGAAAATGAATCCAGAATCTGTCAGTTGTAGTGAGATTAGTTGCTCCCCACTGAAGGGTAGTCCAGTGTAGCCAACTTGCAGCCAATCATCTGTTTGGTCTCCACGAGGGGTGGGCTCCTACTAGGGCTTAGCACCTGTCTCTGTTGCTGACAGGATGGGCATCAGCCGGGTGGCAGCCAGCTGAGCCTTGGAAAGTGGGAGCCCATGCTCTTGGGCCCCAACACAGCCTCTATCTCAGCCACTGTGGCCACTTTATCTCGGTGCCCATGTGCCAGCCCTGGGGTGGCCAATGACAAAGGCTGGCCAGCCTCAACCAGGCAAGTCCCGCTGTACACTTGGTTGCTTGGTGAGTCTTCTGAAGTAACTTCTGTCTGGAGAGCATTGTCATGTGATAAAGACCTTCATGCCCACTGCCATAGGTCCATCTGTAGGCCCCTCCCAGAGCTTCTTGCTACCGATCCCCAATTTGGACCTTTCTAGGTCCCTATCTAAGCCCTATTTCTATGCTCAGGCTACCTCTTCTTTCACACAAAGTAGACAACGAGGGTCCTACCCAAAGCTCTGTCTGTTGGGAGGATTTCCCCCCAACAGTATCTTTGAGGGCTACCTCAAGTATGTTTATAATTTCCATTTTGCTGAACAAAGCTTAGTCTTTTTCCTCTCCAAGCCTAGTCCTAGGAGGACTCCCTATCCCCCACCGCCTCTGCCCTGTGATCTGAGGAAGAAGCGCTAGTACAGCAGCCTTGGATGGGGTTGGGGTTTGCACCCTCTGGTTGTGCAGCTGGCCTGCACCTTCTGGCCCTGCTCACACCTAATCACAGAGCCCACTTCTGTCTCATGGTGGATCACTGCTGGGCCCACCCCACCTCATGACTTGGGTGGGTGGGTCTAAATCAACTCAAGATGGGGCAGTTCTGGCCATCAATGCTGTGTGGTCATTGATGTCCCAGAATCAGATGCTCCTTCTCTACCAGGGCCCATTCGCATTTCAGGAGCTATTTTTTTCAGAAGGTATGTAATTCTCCACTGCAGGTGATCTGGTCTCACTTTAGCACCCTAAGGAATCTATATCATGATTCTCCTAGTGAGGCTTGCCATACATTCTATATGACATTTTTCCCACCACAAATACTTCTAATACCATGGGGTCTGCTGTGTCTCATGCCCCAAGCAGCAGCACTGTCTACATTATGGCTTGTGTCTGCTGCCATGATGTTTCTGTGCTGGGACCACAACAAAGGGGTAGTCTTTTGATCATCTGGTATATGGGTCAGAATAATATGTCCAAGCATGAAGTATGCTGTGTTCCAAGCCTAAAGAGGCCTACATGGCATTAAGCACTCATTTTTCATAGAGGATGGGAGATAGAAGATGAAATAATTATCCTGTATGTTAAGGGAATTCCCACATGCTCAGAACACTGAACCACAAAATACACGCTGTGAAGCAGGCCCCTCAATCTTGTATGGTTTATCTGTCACTCTCTGGAGCATGTGTTTCTAACAAAGCCTCCAATAAATGTTGCCATCCTCATCTAGTCTAGTAAAGATGATGTCACCTACAGAGTGAACCAGTATGATGTTCTGGAGGTTGTCCAGGTGACTCAGGACCCTTCAGATTCTTTGGAAAGATGGAAAGTTAGTGTAACCCTGTGATAGGACTGTAAATGTGTACTGCTGTCCCTTCCAAGTAAATACAAGGAGTGTCTGATATGCCTTTCTGATGAGGCTCAATGCAGATCAATGACTGCATACCAAAATATACCTGAGTGTATTATTGCTCTAGCAATAATGTGATATCTAGAATAGCAGTTGTATGTGGGGCTACTACTTGGGTAACTTTGCAGTCATTCCTTTCATACTTTCTTTCTGTCTTTTGTAAGAGAAAGACTGATGAATTAAATGGAAATATGTATGATGAATACCACAACCCATGCATACTTTTAGATCTTTAAGGTCCTGCACATCCCCTTGGGGTGTGGCATTGTTTTTTATATTTTTATTGTAGTCATGGGAAGTTAGCATCAGAGCTTTCACTTGGCTTTCCTGGCCATGATAGTTTTTATCTACAGGACAAGATACCAATGTGGATCTTCTGCCAATTACTATATATGACTAGTCCAATTGCAAATTCAAGGACTGGGAAAATAATCACCAGATGAATTAAAAAAAAACTCAGTGGATCCACTGTTAGTTAATCTGGGTCATGACTCCATTTATTACCTGTTATAACAGTATAAACATCATACCTTCATGTTTCTCCCCCTATCCCCAACCCCATTATTACATGT
This sequence comes from Mandrillus leucophaeus, assembly GCF_000951045.1. Classification (NCBI taxonomy): domain Eukaryota; kingdom Metazoa; phylum Chordata; class Mammalia; order Primates; family Cercopithecidae; genus Mandrillus; species Mandrillus leucophaeus. Next base: position 364,438 of record NW_012102765.1, on the reverse strand, counting down.
GTCCTACTCTAAAGGGGTTGGGGATAGGGGGAGAAACATGAAGGTATGATGAGGTTTGGGATTCACAGGATCAATGTCAACTTCATTGATGTCTAAGCATCCTGAAAACACTTAGATGTTTCCCTCTTCCAAGTTTGCGGTTACTTGAGTAATATGGTTGAGATTTGTGTCCCTGCCAAAAATCTCATGTTGAATTGTAATTCTCAGTGTCGGTGGAGGAGCCTGGTGGGAGGTGACTGGATCATGGGGGAGGATATTCCCCCTCGCTATTCTTGTCATAGTGAATGAGTTCTCATGAGATCTGGTTGTTTAAAAGTGTGTAGCATCTCCCCCTGCTCTCTTCTTCCTGCTCTGGCAATGTAAGACGTGCCTCCTTCCTCTTCACCTTCTGCCATGTTTGTAAGTTTCCTGAGGCGCCCCCCCAGCCATGCTTCTTGTACAGCCTGCAGAACCATGAGCCAATTAAACCTCTTTTCTTTATAAATTACCCGTTCTCAGATAGTTCTTTATAGCAATGCGAGAATGGATGGATACACTGAGTAAATGGCCTTCTCTTTAGAGAAGCATGGGGAAATCACACCGCATCCATCTGCTGTGGTGGTGCAGGACCCTTCTTCCTGGCTTTGGCCTCTCCTTCAGTCAGTGGTTTCAGGTCCCCAAATTGGTTCATCCTTCAAATCATCCTTCCTTGGCTTCTTTTGGCTGTAGGGATGTGGAGTGTCTTTGTTGGCTGCTCATCTTTCTTTCCCCCAGAGACCCCCTGCCTTGTTAATAATCTCCGTGGTTCTTTGTCGGTGAGGCTTTCCTGGCTGTCCCTCCAATCCTACTGCTTGTTATAATTGTGCTCACCTTATCCCTGACTATGTAGCATCACCATTATCCCTAGTACTTCATGCTTCTGGCATCTCATTGCTATCTGAGAGCTCTCCTACCATGAGCCCTGGCCTACAGAGGACAGCCACCACTGAGGAAGGATGAGTAAGATCTCCCAAGGTTAAAGCATGCACGTGAGTGTGTGTGTGTGTGTGTGTGTGTGTGTGTGTGTTCTGGAGAGAGCTGTGTGTGTGAGTGCATGAGTATGTATGTGTACATGGGAGGCAGGGTTTTAAGGAGAGTGGGCTGACATCGGGTAGAATACAGATTGCAAAGAAAGTAAACTTTCAGTGGCCCAGAGTGACCAACTGTAGGCATTCAGGAATCTTCAAATAAATTAATGGGACTGGATTGGAGGATGGTACCCTTCTCACCAGCACATTCCTTATTGCTTTGGCAAATGGAGTACACAGTAGAGAGATATGAGACCTCTCATCATCTTTAGGACTTAAATTAGCTGTCACCTCTCCTGGGAAAGCATTCTTGACCTCCTAAGCTGGCTCAGAAAACTTCCTTATAGGACACCTTTACATTATTTTCTTATGATGGTTATTACACTGTACTATAATTACTTATTTACTTGGTCTACCTTCAGAGTAAGAGCTATGCCTGATTCATAATTATATCCCCAGAATCTAGATGTAACTGAACCACATTAAGAGTTCAATAAATGTTTGTGGGTGCCGTGATCCAAATGGTCTGCACTATGCTGGGGCCACGGATCTTTTTGGTGTCATGAGGGTGGCCCCGGTCTCCCTTTTGACACCATTTCTGCCCTTCTTAGATTCCCAGTCTCCAGCTCCAACAGATGTCCAGCCTGACACAGCTGCTTGGGAACGCCTTGCCGATCTGATAAATGCTTATGAACCGTAAAAGTGTGACAGGCTGAATGTGTTACCTTTCCAAGGTATTCGCCATTTAAAGGGAATTCATAGTGAGAAAACTAAGGGAGGAGTACTCTTAATGCTATATTTCTCTAAAAAGTGAGCTATTTGAGCAAACTGTATGACCCTTTATACCAGCAACTCTGGTTCACACCACCTGCCTGCATCCCCGGTCATATAACATAACACTCAGTGGTAAATGCAAATCAGATGCGTGATACTATTAACTTTTTTTTTGAAGGGGAGTCATTGTTTATTTCTGGAACTTGTGTTTATCACCTGTAAAATGGATCTTTTTTTTTTTGTTTTTGAGACAGAGTCTCGCTCTGTCATCCAGGCTGGAGTGCAGTGGCCGGATCTCAGCTCACTGCAAGCTCCGCCTCCCGGGTTTACGCTATTCTCCTGCCTCAGCCTCCCGAGTAGCTGGGACTACAGGCGCCCGCCACCTCGCCCGGCTAGTTTTTTGTATTTTTTAGCAGAGACGAGGTTTCACTGTGTTAGCCAGGATGGTCTCGATCTGACCTCATGATCCGCCCGTCTCGGCCTCCCAAAGTGCTGGGGTTAAAATGAATCTTACAATAGTGTCTACCTCATCAGGTTGTCATGAGGAATAAATTAGGTAATGCACTTAATGGAGCTTAAGACGGTGCATGGCATATCATAAGTGCTAAGAAAAGTTCATCGTGTTTTTTGTAAGACAAAGCATGGTCAGATGCAGCTCAGAGGGACCTCTGTTCTGGGAAACCCCAACCAGAACTCTAGACTGGTTCCCAAAAGGTCTGGGAAGCAGAGGAGCATGCGCCCTTCATCTTGGTCCAGTTGGTAACCCCGGTGGCTCTTCCACGATGATGCCTCTCTTCTAAAACAGCAGCTCAGGCTGTCCAGAGCTGGAACCACACTGTATTGTGCATGTACAGGGTTGATAGTATCACTTCCTGGCTGTCACAGATTTAGAACTTTTTATTTTATTTTTTTATTTTTTATTTTTTATTTTTATTTTTGGGACAGAGTCTTGCTCTGTCACCCAAGCTGGAGTGCAGTGGCGCAATCTTGGCTCACTGCAAGCTCCGCCTACCAGGTTTACGCCATTCTCCTTCCTCAGCCTCCTGAGTAGCTGGGACTATAGGTGCCCGCCACCACACCCGGCTAATTTTTTTTTTTTTTTGTATATTAGGAAAGATGGGGTTTCACCATGTTAGCCAGGATGGTCTCAATCTCCTGACCTCGTGATCCACCTGCCTCAGCCTCCCAAAGTGCTGAGATTACACATATGAATCACCCTACCCATTGAATCACCCTACCCAGCCGATTTAGAACTTTTTAATGAAGAAAGACAAATCTTTCTGCCTCTGTGATGCCAGCTTCTACATTGCTTAGACAAAGAGTTCGAAAATCTCAAATTTGTAGACTTTTTTTTGTTTTAGTCTACTTACTAAGTGATTTGGGAGCACATGTTGACTGCTTTGTCAGAGAAATTCCCCAGTCAAAAAACAAAATGAAAGAAAGACCCCCAAAATCCCGCATCCGCTCTAAATTACAGTCTTTAAACATAGATACAAATGTAGTCTGTCTCTCTTTCTCTCTCTAAAAATTCATCTCTGCCTCTCAGTAGTGTATTTTCTTTCTAGAAACAATTTTATCCATCTCCTCCAAAGTTTTACACCACAGAGATCTTGGGGCCACTGACTTGCCTTACACCAGTGTGCTGACAAGAAAGTGCTGTGATGGTTAATTGTATGTATTATTTGACTGGGGGCTACAGAGGGCCCAGACCTTTGGTCAAAAATTGTTTTGTGTGTGTCTGCGAGGGTGATTCTGGATGAGATTAACATTTGAACGGGTAGGCAGAGTAAGGCAGAGTGGGTGGGCTTCATTTAGGCACAGGCCTAAATAGGACAAAGAAAGCTAAAAAAGCATGAGTTCCTCCTGCCTGCCTTTGAGCTGGGACATCCATTCTTTCCTACCTTCAAACTCAAGCCAAAACATCAACTATTCCCTGCAGCTACACCATCAGCACTCCTGGGTCTCCAGCCTGCAGACTCAGCCTGCAGATCCTGGGACTTTCCATCCTCCATAATCATATGAGCCAATTCTCTGTAGCAGTAAATCTCTCTCTCTCTCTCCCTGTCCATATGGAAAGGGAGAGAGAGAGATTTACTGCTATAGGGAATTGGCATATATATATATGCTGTTTTTTCACATGTATATGGAGAGAGAGAGTGACAGAGGGAGAGAGTGACTCATATATTTGTTGGGAATTGGCTCATATATATATAGATATATGTTCTATTTCTATATATGGATATGTATATATGTGTGTGTATGTATACATGTGTGTATATATACACACATATATACATATATACGCGTGTGTATATGTATATGTATATGTATGTATATGTATATGTATATATGTATATGTATATGTATATATGTATATGTATATGTATGTATATGTATATGTATACGTACATAGGTTCTGTTTCTCCAGAGAACCCTGACTAATGCAAGCTCCTTGTATTTTAGTTGCTTGGGTCTCCTACAGGAGGGTCAAGTTAGCCCATTTTCTACATCTGAGTTCTGCTCTGTAGGGAAAAGTGTCATAACGAAGGCTGAGTGTATACTTGGGGACTCCAGGGTTGATAGAAGCATTGGCTCATGTTTCTGTTTGCATACCAATTAAGTAAAATGAAGACTTACCAATGGTTTGGAAACCCTCCGATGCTCTCACAGGGCCCCTGGAGAGCCATCTTCGACCATGATGAATGTGCTGCTTCAGTGGGAAGGTTTCACTCCTGCAGCTGTCAATCAACTCTGCACCAAGGCCCCCGTGTTTGGGGCAATGTCGGTGTTCCTGCTATCCTTCCAGTTTCCTGACATGTTCCTGTGCTTCACAGTTCAGTCCACTCCAGGTTACGAGGGTGCCAAAGCCATGTGAATGACAGGCTTAACGCCTGGCCAGCTGTCCCCTGTGCCTCATGCGACCACGTGCTGAAGCAGAGAGGTTAAGTGTTCCGCACTTTCCTTCTCCTAGGGCGACCGCAGTCAGCAACGGATATTCATGGCAGCCATTTTGGGCTCTTGTTGCATCGTTTGTCATGAAAATGAGGTATTAGAATTTCAGTGCCTAATATGCTTCATGAGTTATAGTGGAGAGGAGAGCTGTGCCTTTGGTATTTCCGATAATATGTAGCTTTGTCAAAAGCTGATGGCGAACGATCAGTTCAAACGTGCCTTGGAAAAGCACACTCTTCATGTCAAACGGCTTACATTGTGGAAAAAAAATTACCATCTGTCAAAATGCAGATTGCGAGAAGCTCACACGCCTAGAGGAAGCCATTTTCACCCTCAGAAAGTTCTTTTAAGGTGACATCTGGATGACGGACAGGGGCCCTCCGTGGCAGCCTGAGTGACAGCAGCCTGGCTGTGGCTTTCTGGCTGCAGGTGCCCCACTCGGGGTTGTTGCTCCTAGGAGGCCAGGCCTGGCCCTGCGTGTAGGAGAAAGCAGCCGTCTAGAAGGAGCTGTTTTAAAGTTCCCCACAGAACATCAGTTTACCTAAAAATATTTCCCACCCACCCAGAATCGTGCTCAGGATGGTCACTGTTTGATTTACGTTGTAGGAACCATCTGGAGATCGATACATTTAACTAAATTAAACTTCTATCCTTCCAGGAAAAGAAGATACATTCACCAGTTTGTGGGGCTCTTGTAAAGGGTAAAACTAGGGCCCGTTTTTGAGAGCTCTAGGGAAGAAGATTTTAATTCAGTTAGGACCCAAAATGGAAAGGGTTCTTGACAAAGAACTCCCTGAGGCTGGGCACATTCTGACAGTGGCCATAGCGGATGGGAAGTGGGGTCAGGTGGGCACTGGGGTGCCTCTGGACTCAGGTGGTCTGTAATGTTATAATTCAGAATAGGGAGCACAAGGGGATTCTCTTTTTTTTGTTTGTTTATGTTTTTGAGCTGGAGTCTCACTGTGTCACCCAGGCGGGAGTGCAGAGGCTCGATCTCTACTCACTGCAACCTCTGCCTCTCAGGTTCAAGTGATTCTCCTGCCTCAGCCACCTAAGTAGCTGGGATTGTAGGTGTGTGCCACCATGCCTGGCTAATTTTTATGTTTTTAGTAGAGATGAGGTTTCTCCATGTTGGCCAGGCTGGTCTCAAACTCCTGGCCTCAAGTGATCCATCCACCTTGGCCTCCCAAAGTGAGCCACTGTGCCCAGCCTCTTCTTTGGAAAGCCTATTAATAATGTTAGTAGATGACTGGGCAGGAAAATCTAGGCCTGGTCCTTTCCATAGATTCCCCTGGGCAATCCACATCACTTCTCTAGTTTCCGTCTATTAAATAAATGGATTGATCTCAGTCCCCAAGGGCACTTCTCATTCTGATACCCCACAGTTCTCTGAGCCTGGTTAAATCATATAGAATCTTTCTGATTACATTAGAATGGCAGAATAATAATATAGCACCAGAGTGATGAGAGAGCAAGCTTTGCACCAATTCTAAGTGATTGGTTGTGGCTGCTTAGAACACTGTGCCAAAGAAGGATTGGAGGCCAAGTTCAGAGATGACTGCGAGGTATTTCCATAAATAGTGAGGGGCATCTGCCAACGGGGGTGGTGTGGGGAAATGCTGACAATGAACCATGACAGTTCGTCATCCTGCAGTAGACCCTTGGAACGTCAGCTTCCTCAGTTTCGACCATCACAGGTGATTGATGGGCCATGACATGGCCAGGAAGAGGCAGTGGCTGAAGTGGGCTGAGAGGGTGAGTGAGGGCCGCTGGTCACAGGTGGGAAGATCTCCGGGGCCTTGGGCCTGGAACCACAGCTCTGAGCTCAGTGCTGAGAGGCTGAGTGGGGGCCACTGGTCACAGGCGGGGAGATCTCCGAGGCCTTGGGCCTGGAACCGCAACTCTGAACTCAGTGCCTGGGACTCTAGCTTCTTCCTCACCATAAGACACTGTTCTCTCTTTATCATGTCTGAAGTTATTCTTTAAGCCTTTCAGGTGCATTTTATTCCATTTTGTGGGGGAAATCACTGATTTTGAAGATCTGAGAAGGCTTCTGGAAAAAATCACTTGTAGATGTCGAGAGTGTGTTGTAGAAAGCCTTCCCTATGGTACAGAAATGTTTAAAGCATGAACTGAGCGGCCAGGTGTGGTGACTCATGGGAGGCCGAGGTGGGTGGATCATCTGAGGTCAGGAGTTTGAGAGCAGCCTGGTCAACATGATGAAACCTTGTCTGTATTACAAATATAAAAATTAGCTGGGCATGATGGTGTGCACCTGTAATCCCAGCTACTTGGGAGACTGAGGCAGGAGAATTGCTTGAACCCAGCAGGTGGAGGTTGCAGTGAGCCAAGATTGTGCCATTGCACTCCAGCCTGGGTGACAGAGTGAGACTCTATCTCAAAACAAAAAACAAAAAACAAAAAACCAAAACAACCAACCATGAACTGAAATAGGGCATATAAAAGTGCTGTCTGAGATACAAAACTGCACCACTGTAATGCATCATTAATATTATTAATAATACTTTGCCCTTCATCTCTTCAAAAGTGATATGTAAACACATCAGCAAGATGTAACTTCAATCAAACAGTCCATGTTAACAAGAAG
>NW_012102765.1:344009-356183 GCF_000951045.1 Mandrillus leucophaeus | reverse complement strand
CACTGTAATCACATGAGCCCTTGAAAATAGAGAACTTTGCCCAGCTGGAGTCAGAGAGATGTAGCGGATGGGCACGAGAGACTGCAAGCTTGAAGCGGAATCACCGCCTGGATTGCTGGCTCTGAGATGCAGGGACCCATGTGTTAAGGACTAAAGGGGAGTTCCCAGGAGCTGAGGGTGGCCCTTAGCTGGTGGCCAGCAAGGAAATGGAGACCTCAGTCCTACAACCACAAGAATTTGAATTCAGCCAGTAACCCGAGTGAGCTTGGAAATGGGTTTTTCCCCAGAGCCTCCAGAAATAAATGCAGCCTGCAGACACCTTGATTTCAACCTGGCAAGACTCGTGTTGAACTTCTGACCCACAGAAATGGCAAGATAATAAATTTGTGTCGTCTTAAAGTGCTGAGCCTGTAGTAATTAGTCACAGCCGCAATACATAATGAATCACAGTCCTCATGGCCTGCAGGACAGCTCAGAACCTACACATGCCAGTGGCAGTTCAAAGGTTTGACATCAATGTCCAGTTTCCAGCTAGTCTTTCTTCTCTGTGCCGCTCGTAGTTCTATTAATATTACGGGGTGCCTGTCTGGTCTCCAGCTCTAGTTCCAGTAGCTCTATCCTTTAAGAGCCAGGATCCTTCTCTGCTATGTTCCCAACCTCAAAGACAGATGTCCAGTCTCTTAGCTTAGTTGCTCCAAGCAAATCCCCTCCTGATTTGCCAACTGGTGGGCCTGCAACCCACCCCATCATCCTTAACTATCTCCTATCCAAGGTCTGCCAACTTCAGCAAAGACATGTCCCTGATAATTCAGCTAATGATGCTTTGTCATAGAAAGCTCCTTGGGGAAGTTGAGAAGTCTGAGAAGTCTGCATGGGAAACGGCATGAGCTAATGCACTGAAGCAAGAGTGAGTGATGAAGTGATGTTGGTTATTCTGCAGGAAGAAGAGAGATGGGCTTGTGAAGCCCCAGAGGTTCAGTGATCAAGTAAGTGTGGGGATGCCCTATTAGGTGTATGCAGAGCAGAATAAGAAGGTTACCTGGCTGGAGTGAAGGACTGTCATCAGGAGATGTGAATACAAGGAGCTGGAAGGAAGAACGTTTGATGCATGAAGGATCTGAGAGGCAAGGCTGAGCAGAGGTGAAAGAGAGACCAGGGGTGTATGGAAGAAAGGCAGACAAGGAGAAGGAAAACATGACAAAATGGAAAGGGAAAATTGTATTACCTGAATGCCCACCATTTGCTAGGCATCGTGCTTTGCATACGTTTTCTCATTTGATTCTCACGACAACACTGCAAGCTGGGTGGAATTTGCCTTCCTTTACAAGCAAAGAAAAGGAGGCTCAAGGTCAAATAACTCAGAAAGGAAGAGCCATGATGCTCTGCTAGGTCTGTCTACACAAAGCCCCTGCTTTCCCCGCCTTCTCCTTTTCATCTACCGCCTCTCATAGAAGGATAGAGTTTTAGGATGTGTGGAAACTCTGACTGACTGCAGAGAAAAGCCATTGTCTTCATCTGATGTCTTTATAGTGACTTTCCCCAAAAGGAAAAAAACTTCCCCCAAGAAGAGGAGTAACAAAAGCAGACAAGGGCGCAGCTTTCCTGGACGTTTCATTCTATCCTCAAAGATACGACAAAATGAAACAGACATTGTCATCTCCGAAAATATCCAGGGCCGTTTCCCAGCCAAGTGTCATGGATGGTGAAGGTGTTCTCTCCACTTCTTACCTCTGTCATGCTTTGTGAAAAATCTTCTCTTCCCTTCCGCCAGGAACTAGACTGCTCCTGTGGCTATGGTGTTGCAGTTAATAGGATAGAGTCTTTTTTGATGGGGGACTGAGAGGGGAAGGATGACTGATGAAAAGAATTTTATTTTCAAGTTACAATTACATTATGAATTAACAGCTTTATCCTTAGAAATAGTTTTGTCCTGTACCTAATTTGTCTAATAATTTTAAGTCCCCAAAAGATTTATTTGTTTGTTTCTTATGTTGTTACCTTAAGCTAGCATAATATTGACAGAAACAATCGTCGTACAGGGCATTTCTTGACTAATGACAAGTTAGAAGAAATGGCTGGTTTGGAAAGTCTGACAGCAATTCATCCAAGCCGTTATTACATTTTCTTTTTATTTTGTTTTATATTTCTCTTACCTCTCTCAGCTTTAATAAGGTATAATGAATACGTTAAAATTGCATATATTTACATATACAATATGATGTTTTGATATATATAATGAAATGATTAAATCAAGCTAATTAACATATTAATCACTTCACTTGCTAATTGTGTGTGTGGTCAGGAGAGTTAAGAAGCACTCTCAATGGTCTTGAAGTTATAATATTTTGGCTTTGCAATGGTGTGAAAGCTATACGCATTCCAGAACGTCAATAAATTACATGAGATATTGAATACTTTATTACAAAATAGGCTTTGTGGGCCAGTGCTGTGACTCACGCCTGTAATCCCAGCACTTTGGGAGGCCAAGGTGGGTGGATCACGAGGTCAGGAGATTGAGACCATCCTGGCTAACACGGTGAAACCCCGTCTCTACTAAAAATACAAAAAATTAGCCAGATGTGGTGGTGGCGGGTGCCTGTAGTCCCAGCTACTCGGGATGCTGAGGCAGGAGAATGGCGTGGACCCGGGAGGTGGAGCTTGCAGTGAGCCAAGATCGCACCACTGCACTCCAGCCTGGGAGACAGAGCCAGACTCCATCTCAAAAAAAAAAAAAAAAAAAAAAGGCTTTGTGTTAGATGACTTTGCCTAGCTGTAGGCTGATGTAAGTGTTCTGAGTACATTGAAGGTAGGCTAGGCTAAGCTATGATGTTGGTAGTTTAGGTGTATTAAATGCATTTTTCGCTAGAATATTTTCATCTTATGATGGTTAGTCCCCACATAACCTTGTGTATGCAATATAATATTATTAACTATAGTCATCAGCTGTACAATGGATCTCCAGAACTTACCTATCCTAACTGAAACTTTGTGCCTTTTGACCAACTCCCCATTCCTCACCCTCCCCACCCAAGAAAGGATTCTAAGGCCATATTTCCTTGGCTCAAATCCCTGCTCTGCTACTTCTTTCTAAGAATGTGACCATATGGAACCGAATCTCCATTTGTAACTCAACGGAGCAGGTTTTCACCTGGCAACTCCAGTCATCAGGCATCCTCCACAAATTAATTTATGACGAGCAACAGAGAGTGAGACCCTCCTAAAGCTCATTGAGGGGGTGAATGCCGATCTCATGGGTCCTACATGAACATTTAGGAGAAATATCAAGGAATGAACAAACCTCTCCCTGTTTCTTCTTGGAGGAAACTCAGAGCAGGTTGGGAGAGGTATGCACAGTGGAAAATGAATAACGCAGCTCAAGTAGAGTGTTGTGTTGCAAATAAAAATGATGATGCAATTGCCGTAAGCTTTGGAGCTTCTTGGGGGCATGCAGATCCCATTTTTTCTGCTATTATTATAGTCAGTGTAAGTACTTTCAATGTTTGTAAATCAACATCATGTCACCAGTTCTACGTGGTGGCCATTCCTGCATAGAAGGATTCTAAGGATTCAAGGATGGTAGAATTCATCCTCCTGGGATGTTGGCCTGTATGAATTGACAAGTTTTCAGAAACAGTGGCAGTTCATTCCTTCGAGTGCTTTCCCTTTCTCTTGTTACCACCAAGGAAGGCTGAGCTCACCCAAAGGGCTGATCTCTCCCATCTAATTGTTACTAAGGGAAGGAAATGCCTAAAGTCATACAACTCTAGTGTTTGAGAGACATAAAGGAACTTAAGGCCCACTTGATTAAAGCATTCTACCATGTATGACATGTCTACTGTGTGCCAGATACTGTTACAAATATTTGCATGCAGACTATCTCAGCACTTTATGAATGTGCTTTTGAAAAAAGTCATGTTTGATTCTCACTATAAACTGTGAGGAAGATATGTAAAGTATTAGTACATTAAAATAGCAACAACCACTAAGGATCTGAGAGGTTGAATGACTGAACCCAACTGGTAATTGGAAGAGCTGGGAGCGACATTGAGAGTTTTGGCTCTTGTCCTGTGATCTTCTCATTGTGTGGTCATGTTTTTCTGAGGACGAGTTTGGATATGGTGAAGGAGGAGAGGAGTGAGAGAACACAGGGCTCCACTGCAGGCATGGGGAGGAGAAGCTGGCAGAGGGAGTGATGGCTGAAGATACATCTGCTGCTTCCCAGTTTTCCTAGGGCCAGCTGTAGCTCATTTGGCCGTTGTTGATTTACTCCCCTAGCTTTTTTCTGGAGGACAAATAGCAGTCAGTGGATATTGACTAGTATTGGGCTAGACTGTGAGGAGATGTGTCTGCTGATCTGTTCCACCTACTCCACTTGTACCTTCTTATCTCTTAAGTGATATAACCATGAAGCACTCTTTGCACACATTTCACTTTGCAAATCTCCTACTCTTTGTGCATATTTCACTTTGCAAATATCTCATTGCCTCTGAAGTTAATTTTGGATTCTCTTAATTTAATAATTGTTTAGAAGTACTTTTTATGATCCTATGTCCCTTCCACTGAATGCTTTAGTCCCCAAGAGCAGCGACCACATCTGTTTTGTTCCTTGTTGTATCCCCAGCAGTATTTCTCCTAGCTCCTCTTTCTGCTTCCCCTTCTCCGTTTATCTGCACTTTGAGGAGAGGCGGTAGAGTTGAGATAGTAGGAGCTGGTGAGGCCAGCGCTGGGCTTTCCATGGGAACACACCAAGATCCACTCCTGACTCCCATGTGGCTGCTGCTGGTCAAGCCTGTGCCTGGTCTCCCCAACCCTCACAAGGAGATACAAACACAGCTCCTCAATCCACCTCTTTAGGGAGAGATTTATGATGATAATGACTATAAAAGTAAGAGTGTATGAGAGAAAAGGTGGTGCATTTAGATAAAACTTTTTTTAAAAAACAGAAATAACAGCTTTTAGTCAGTCTTGTGAGGGAAACTATTAGTTTGTATTCGGTATCAGCAAAAGCTAGATTCTAACTATGGTTCTGCCTTTTCCTAGATATGTGTGTGACTAGCTAGGTCCAGCATGGCATTAGTTGAGGTTCTCTGGAGAAACAGAGCTAACAGGATATACACAGACGTGTAAGAGGAGGTTTATTATGAGAAGCAGCTCATGTGATTACACAGGCTGAGAAGCCGCACAACCTGCTGGTCGGACATCTGCGAGCTGCAGAACCAGGAGAACTGATGTAATTCAGTTTGAGTCTGAAGTTCTGAGAGACAGGGGTTAGGGGTGAGGAGGGGGCTGCTGGTATAAGTCCAGGGTCCAGGGCTCCAGAACCAGGAGCACCAAGGTCGGAGGCAAAAGAAGGCGGATGTGCCAGCTCAAGAAGGGAGGGAGAGAGAATTCAGCCTTCCTTGCCTTTTTGTCCTATTCAGGGCCTCAGAGGATTGGATGATCCCCAGCCACACTGGGGAGGGCAGATATTCTGTACTCAGTTTATCAATGCAAATGCTAATTTCTTCTCCAAACACCCTCACGGATGCACCAGAAATCATGTTTCACTAGCTCTCTGGGCATCCCTTAGCCCAGTTAAGTTGACACAGCAAATTAACCATCACAGGCATTTAATTTTTTATGCCTCATCCATCATTTATATGAAAAGCGATAGAAGTATTCACCCCTGAGTATATTGAAAAAAAGGGTTGAGTATCCCTTATTTGAAATGCATGGGATTGGAAGTGTTTCAGACTTTTTCAGATTTTGGAATATTTGCATTATGCTTACAAATTGAGCATCCTCAATCTGAAAGTCCAAAATCTGAGATGCTCCAATGAGCATTTCCTTTGAGCATCGTGTCAGCAGTCAAAAAGTTTCAGATTTTGGGCCGGATGTGGTGGCTCACGCCTGTAATCCCAGTACTTTGGGAGGCCGAGGTGGGCGGATCACCTGAGGTTGGGAGTTTGAGATCAGCCTGGTCAACATGATGAAACCCCGTCTCTACTAAAAATACAAAAATTAGCCTGGCATGGTGGCAGGTGCCTGTAATCCCAGCTACTGGGGAGGCTGAGGCAGGAGAATCACTTGAACCTGGGAGGCGGAGGTTGCTGTAAGCCAAGATTGTGCCTGGGTGACAGAGTGAGACTCCGTCTCAAAGAAAAAAAAAAAAAATTCAGATTTTGGAACACTGCAGATTTCAGATTTTCAGATTTGGGATGCTCAATCTGTATGTGGAAGCCATTTAATTAAACAGAGAAGGAAATAATAATGAAGATAATGATCATAAAAAAGATGAAGGAGGAAGACAATGAGGAGGACGAGGAATGAGAAAGGAAGGTGGTATTTGAACTTGGGAAAGTCACTACTTTTTTAAGCCTCTGTTCCCTGATTGGTCAAATGTGTCTATGGCAATTGCCTCTCTTTTTTTGTGAAGATAGAGTGAAATGATGTATGATGAAGGATCTCAAAAACCACGAGGTGCTCTACACCCAGAGGCATGATTATTAAGTTAAAATGTTATATATCTATAAATCATGTAGCATTTTTAAAGAGGGGCGTGTGCGACACAGGAGTGGCGCGCATCGAGGTGCTTAGGAGGCATTGACTATCAGTGTGACCTGGATCTGGCACTGACTCTCCATGGTACACGCAGAAGTGCTTGACTCTCGGTGTGACACAGACTTGGCCCTGTGAGTCCTCGCCTGGAGAGGAAATGTGGTTTGTCCCTCTGATTCTGGACACTTCCATCTGCCCTATAATAAACCAGTTGATACACACACTGTTTACCATGCTTGATCTTATAAAGCAATACTTCCTTTGTGGACAGTTTTAATCAGAGTGGTGAAGCCAGATTAAAGCTGTTTAGTGATGATAATGGGCTGACAGGAGATTAAACAGGTCCCTTGACAAGTGACTGTCCCTCAAATGCCGGCACCCTCGTGTGGCACAGCTGCACATAATCAGCACCCGCATTCCCACCAGCCGGGAATACATCACCCGATCTTTACTCCTGAGCCTGTGACACCTGGAGAGTGATCACACATTCCTTGCACGTTCTCTCTCCTTGGCCACTGAGGTGGCTTTGGGGGGCTGCGCTGAGAATTATTGCCTTACTGATCCATCTGTTCCCAGCCCGTTTTCCAGCCTAGCAACAGATTACACTCCACACAGAAAAGTCATGGAATACTCAAGACAATTTCTTACCACGTAAGAGCAGCCATGTAATTGCTCTTAGTGACCAATTTCTCATATTCCGGGTTCAATTGAAATGCACAAGAATTAAAGTTTCCAGCAAAGGCTTGAAAGACACAAGAAGTTGAGTATTAACTCAAGAGGTGCATTTGGGGATATTCCCTACTCATGCCTGATGTTTGAGGAAAGAGTTATGGTGGGTGACTTAGTTAACGCATCTACCCTTTAGTTGTTTCACTTAGCAGATAAACTGGATGGATTTTGTGCTCCAAAACAGTGTCCATCCAGCTCTGGATGACGTGCGTGTTTTGTGAAGGACACGCTGCTCCCATGTCACCCCCACTTCCTCTTCCTCCTTCCTTTGGCCCTTCAGTGATCTACCATTCTCTGATTTCTTGCTTATTCCCTGTGACCCTTGTTCTCTAAAGCTATTCAGTTTTTTACCTGTTCTCTATAACCCTCCTGTGTTCCTCTGGGTAGATGCCCCTTTCACTCTGCTGCCGGGGACCACTGGGCCATTTCTACCATAACACTTCCTGTGCGCTGCTGTAACTGACATCAGTGTGACTCTCTGCCACCAGACTGTGGGCTCCTCTTGAGAAGTGATTTCTCCATGCATTTTTATGTCCCGAGGGGCTGGCCCAGTGCCTGGCACAGTGGTCAACTTCATTAGACAGTAAGATGTTTTTCAACCACTAAGTGAGTCTCTCAATTGTAAGATATAGAACAAATATTTTGTTATGAGATTGTGAAGTTTGTAAATGAATTAGATAGAAATATAAATTATAGAGACATATTGGTCAGATCCTGGCAGGAAACAGACGGCAAATTCATACTGGGAAATGGAGGGGAATTTAGCAAAGAGACTATGTGTAGGAGGCCCAGGCAGGTTTTAGGAAGCCTGGAAGGGAGCAGTAGGACCCTGGGGTTAGCAGCCATGGGCCCATTACTACTCCTGGACCTTCAAGGAGATTGGGCTGAATCCAGAGAGTGTAGCTATGTATAGAGGGATGCTGATAAAGGCTGTGTTCTTTGATAGAGCGAGATGGCAAGTCCCTGGTGACCCAGGAGAGGGGAAGCTGAGAAAATAAGTACCCTCAATCACTCTCCCTGTTCCCTCCAATCTGACAGTGATGCCCACTGGCCACATCAAAACTGCAATCAGGGGACTCTCTACAAAGGTCAGCATCCTGGGGCATAGGCATATGGAGGTCAGTGGGGAGTGAATGTGGAGGGGCAAAGAGAAGCTGTTCACCCATTTTGCCGTATAGCATCCACTCTTTTTTTTTTTTTTTTAGATGGAGTCTTGCCCTGTCGCCCAGGCTGGAGTGCAGTGTCACGATCTCAGCTGACTGCAGCCTCTGCCTCTTGGGTTCAAGTGATTCTCCTGCCTCAGCCTCCCGAGTACCTGGGACTACAGGCACCTGCCACCATGCTTGGCTAATTTTTTTTGTGTGTGTGTTTTTAGTAGAGATGAGGTTTCACTGTATCAGCCAGGATGGTCTCGTTCTCCTGACCTCAAGATCCACCCGCTTCAGCCTCCCAAAGTGCTGGGATTATAGGCGTGCGCCAGGCCTCACTCTGATTTTTATCCAGGTGAAAACCTCATGTCCCTAATATGGACATGGGGGCACACAAATGTGAACCGGCTGCCATGCCCTCATGGAGTGTCACTTTCCATCATTCCCACCTAATGTCCACGTGTGCTGCCACCAGAGTTTTCATGGAATGTGCATTAGAAAATGCCAGGGGAAAGAAAGATTAATTTATCTAAAATATAGCTTCCAAAGCTTCCTTTCTGTAGCTGGTTAAAAGGCTGATGTTGGCCGAGCGCAGTGGCTTAAACCTGTAATCCCAGCACTTTGGGAGGCTGAGGCGGATGGATCACCTGAGGTCAGGAGTTTAAGACCAGCCTGGCTAACATGGCAAAACCCCATCCCTACTAAAAATACAAAAATTAGCCAGGCGTGGTGGTGGGCACCTGTAATCCCAGCTATTTGGGAGGCTGAGGCAGGAGCATCGCTTCAACCCGGGAGGCAGAGGTTTCAATGAACTGAGATGGCGCCACTGCACTCCAGCCTGGGGGATAGAGCTATTGTTAAAAAAAACAAAAAGACTGATGTTAATAATTGTGGCTGACTTCTCCTACCACCTGGTTCACATTCTCCTTAATCTCCTCTAACACTTCAGATGGACACGGTTTTTCACATAATGGGGTGACCCGAAGTTTGATTCCTATAGAATTTAATCATTGGCAGTCTTGTCTCTATCAGGTGATGCATGTTGCCATTTACAAGAGCTGCTGGAAAAGGGAGAACTGAGAGCACCCCAGTGAGCTCTGAAGGATCCACATCTGGTCTTCCTTGCTCAGTTGTGTAGCAGCAATGCAGTTTCCTTTAGATAATTGGGATCAACCATCCTGACCAGTTCTGTGATCTCTTTCTCTTCTTGTTGGCTCAATAGCATTAAGCTCCCCAAATGACCAGGGGACTATCTCAGATTTCAGCTCATCCCATCCATGAGGATGTTCTCTGCTGGCAGCATTCCTCTCTTGAGCACCTTGTACTCTAAGCCTAAGCTTAGAGGCGAGAGTGGTGTCTGAAAGCACAAATGATCCCCATGGGTTATTTGGTATTACGGTGGGAGGGTCCTCCCAGTTCTACTCATTTGTTCACAAACTTCTGATTATGGGGGAGAAGGCATCTCTTATTGGTCACAGGCAAAGCACAGACTGAATCCAGCAGGAAGCACCAGGCTTGCAGGGTGTAGCTTCTAGCTGACCCACAACAGGCCCTCCTTAGGCCTTCTTACATCACTAGCTGCTGCTGGGTGCTAGGTGGTCAGAAGATCAGTACATTTCATGAGTACAAGACTCAGCAGCCCTCTCATTGCCACATCACGTGTAGTATGGACTGTGGCCATACTGTGTTGGGTATTATGGTGATGGGTGAAGCATTCTCTTATCCAAGTGCTGCTGTGCATGTACAACTTTATGGTTTGGTGGACGGGAAAATATCTAGTTCATGCAGTTCTGCCGTTGACTCTCCACGGTGCATGTAGAAGTAGCAGTTTGAGATGCTCAGTCATCTGACCTCCCATTATCAGTTGCTCAGATAAAACAGATCATGAGTGCCTTTTCCAATGGAGAATAGTTGTTGCCAAAGGACACACAACCTTTCTCCAGGACCTCAGGATTCTGCTACTAGGGGTGGCCAGAGGCCCCTCTATCATCTCTTTCTGCTGCAGACACATCCATTATAATTGGTTCTGCAAGGTCATAAGTGTCAACAGTGAGGCAGCTTGGACTGCGGCTGGAATCTACTGTAGTGACTTTTATTGCTCTAGGCCCTAAAACTGGAAGCCTTCTTACGTGTTACTCCTTACATAGATAGGAATATAATTTCTCAAGGTGAATATGTTGCTACCAAATGCCAAGAAGTTCACCAAGCACCATGCCTCTCTCTTTACATGAGCAGTGCAAGGTGTAGTTACTTTTCTCTTATCCTAAGAGGGATATCCTGACATGCTTCAGGTTATTGGTACTCTAGAACTGTATTGTTTGGTATAGTAATCATTCGCCACATAGGAATATTAAAATACAAATAAAATAAAAATTTAGTTCCCTAATCACACCAACCACATCTTAGAGACGCTCAAGGCTCGTGTGTGGCCAGAGGCTACTGTGTGGGATAGCCCATCCACAGGACATTTTTATCAGTGCAGAAAGTTCTATCGGGCAGTGCTGCTAGAAAGTGCAACCACATGGCAGGCCTCTGAACTTTCTGGGGTTTGTCTCACACTCTGTGGTACTCACGTGTCTTCCTAGGTGTGGTAACTGATGCTTGTGATGCTCTGTACCATGGCCCCTGGACCTGACTTCAGCACTGCTACGTGGACAGCTCCATGCCCCGCTGCCAGTATTATACAAACTGCAAACAACACAGCCGCTCTTTGCTCATCAGCTTTCTCAGAGGCTACTCAAGGCTGCTCAACCATGCACACGTACGACCCAAAGTATAATGAAGTCAATGCCTCCGGGGAATGCTCAGCCAACGGTGGGTGGGAGTTAGTGGATAAATAACCGACCTCTCCATCCTGTGATAGAGCAATTCTACATGGTTCCTAGATGATTCCCATTGGGTTTGAGCTCCAGTTGTCTATGGTAGATTAATAACTTGAATTTTATTCCATGAATCAGTTTTTGTTTCTTGGCATCACCACCCAAAGTAAACGCTCTGTGAAAAATTCTTTGAATCATAGTCTACTTTCTGGGGAATCAGATTAACACAATTTATCTTGGAAGTGACCCTATGAAGCAGGCCTTCAAGATAGGATTCTGAAATTGAATTGCTTCACGGTTATATGAATATAAGAATCCTGTCACTGGAAATCAGTGGGCTGGTTTTCAGCTCTGACCTGTGGCAGCACTACGATAACCAAGACTCTCAACTGGGGCAGATTTGGGTGAGGTCTAGGTGAAAGTGAGGGCACTGATTTATGCAATAACTCTAGTAATTAAAAGGAATAAGCACGGTGGCTCAGTCTGTAATCCCAGCACTTTAGGAGGCCGAGGCAGGCAGATCACTTGGGGTCAGGAGTTTGAGATCAGCCTGACCAACATGGTGAAACCCCGTCTCTACTAAAAACACAAAAATTAGCCGGGCATGGTGGTGCCCACCTGTAATCCAAGCTACTTGGGAGGCTGAGGCAGGAGTATCACTTGAACCTGAGAGGTGGAGGTTGCAGTGAGCCAAGATTGCATGCCACTGCACTCCAGCCTCGGTGACAAAGTGAGACTCTGTATCTCTCTCTCTCTCTCTCTCACACACACACACACACACACACACTCACACACACAGGAATGGGGTGATGGTAACTACCAGGGAGGTAAATTGGGATCCACACCTTGAAGAAACAGAACGAGAGGTGCACGTCATCCAAGCATCAACTCAGGGTGTGCTGTGCTGGCCTGAAGGTTTTCATGGCAGCATTTCAGGAGAC
>NW_012102765.1:338808-343959 GCF_000951045.1 Mandrillus leucophaeus | reverse complement strand
GTGTAGTTACTTTTCTCTTATCCTAAGAGGGATATCCTGACATGCTTCAGGTTATTGGTACTCTAGAACTGTATTGTTTGGTATAGTAATCATTCGCCATATAGGAATATTAAAATACAAATAAAATAAAAATTTAGTTCCCTAATCACACCAACCACATCTTAGAGACGCTCAAGGCTCGTGTGTGGCCAGAGGCTACTGTGTGGGATAGCCCATCCACAGGACATTTTTATCAGTGCAGAAAGTTCTATCGGGCAGTGCTGCTAGAAAGTGCAACCACATGGCAGGCCTCTGAACTTTCTGGGGTTTGTCTCACACTCTGTGGTACTCACGTGTCTTCCTAGGTGTGGTAACTGATGCTTGTGATGCTCTGTACCATGGCCCCTGGACCTGACTTCAGCACTGCTACGTGGACAGCTCCATGCCCCGCTGCCAGTATTATACAAACTGCAAACAACACAGCCGCTCTTTGCTCATCAGCTTTCTCAGAGGCTACTCAAGGCTGCTCAACCATGCACACGTACGACCCAAAGTATAATGAAGTCAATGCCTCCGGGGAATGCTCAGCCAACGGTGGGTGGGAGTTAGTGGATAAATAACCGACCTCTCCATCCTGTGATAGAGCAATTCTACATGGTTCCTAGATGATTCCCATTGGGTTTGAGCTCCAGTTGTCTATGGTAGATTAATAACTTGAATTTTATTCCATGAATCAGTTTTTGTTTCTTGGCATCACCACCCAAAGTAAACGCTCTGTGAAAAATTCTTTGAATCATAGTCTACTTTCTGGGGAATCAGATTAACACAATTTATCTTGGAAGTGACCCTATGAAGCAGGCCTTCAAGATAGGATTCTGAAATTGAATTGCTTCACGGTTATATGAATATAAGAATCCTGTCACTGGAAATCAGTGGGCTGGTTTTCAGCTCTGACCTGTGGCAGCACTACGATAACCAAGACTCTCAACTGGGGCAGATTTGGGTGAGGTCTAGGTGAAAGTGAGGGCACTGATTTATGCAATAACTCTAGTAATTAAAAGGAATAAGCACGGTGGCTCAGTCTGTAATCCCAGCACTTTAGGAGGCCGAGGCAGGCAGATCACTTGAGGTCAGGAGTTTGAGATCAGCCTGACCAACATGGTGAAACCCCGTCTCTACTAAAAACACAAAAATTAGCCGGGCATGGTGGTGCCCACCTGTAATCCAAGCTACTTGGGAGGCTGAGGCAGGAGTATCACTTGAACCTGAGAGGTGGAGGTTGCAGTGAGCCAAGATTGCATGCCACTGCACTCCAGCCTCGGTGACAAAGTGAGACTCTGTATCTCTCTCTCTCTCTCTCTCACACACACACACACACACACACACTCACACACACAGGAATGGGGTGATGGTAACTACCAGGGAGGTAAATTGGGATCCACACCTTGAAGAAACAGAACGAGAGGTGCACGTCATCCAAGCATCAACTCAGGGTGTGCTGTGCTGGCCTGAAGGTTTTCATGGCAGCATTTCAGGAGACCCTCATCTGCAGCTAGAGGGAAAACTGTGGAGAAAATCAGTCCCCAAATTTAATCATAACATGGCAGGACTGCCAAGGATGTTGACTCCTTTACTTTGACAAGTTTCCTCTGCTAAGATCTGGGATAGCAGTGCTGAAAGGATGCTCCTGAGAATGTGGAATTCCCAGGTCCCCCTGAAGCCTCCAGGCAGGAAGAAGCAGTGCAGCCCCCTCTCCCAAAGGGTATCAGCCTGCCATTGCCTGGAGACCATGCAAAGTTCTCATCTGAGGCTGAGGCCTTGAGGATGATGTTTTTCTCCTGATCTGCTTCTGTCTCCCCTCATAATGTGAAGGGGATTCAATGATCTCTCAGGTCTTTTTTGGCACTTAAAGTCCCGTGATTCCTTTGCAGCCCACGCCTGGTTCTCTGATTTTCCCCACAGGATTGCAGGACTCTCAACTTATGGAGAAGACATGTGTTGGCAGGTAGTATTCTGGGAAGAGTTTTGCTGTATCTCTGGAAGGAAGAAGATTGTTTCCCACTGGGGGATGGCACTTTCAACATGTGGGAGCTTGTCGTGTCACAGAAGAACGACAGGTGAGCTTCAGTGATGCTCCTGGTGACTAATGCTGAGGTTAAGAATGCAGCTGTAAAGAGCTCTCTAAAAAGCATGGATCAGACAATTTTATCTTATTAATTCAAAACCTTCAACAATGAAAGTTTATGATTGCAAGAATAATCTTTGTTTCTGCAATGATTTGATGGGGCAAAAGGGAAATAATCCTTAAATGGATGATTTTTTTAAACCGTAAGGCAGGTGAAATCTCAGTAAAAGACAAACTCTCTCCCACCTTGCCCACATTGCCTCCACTCTCACACATATACACATGGAATGCTATTGAGAGGCTGGTGTGCAATGAGACCATCAGAGAGCCGAGGCAGCTTCAGGGTTATCATCTGATGTTGTCTACCAGTGGGAGATAGCACAGCATGGGGCTTTGCTGTCAGACAGATTCATATTTGAACCCAGGTTCTAATAACTTATTAGCTGTGTGATTTTGAGCATGTTATTTAGTTCGAATGAGCCTTAGTTTCTGTACCTTAGAAAGTGGGCTTATTAATACTTATTTTATAGGATTATTGTTGTGTGGGTTTATATGTTTAGCCAGTATTTATTGACTGACTACATGTGTGTTATGTACCAGTCCCAGTTGATTCTATATATGGTATTTCACTTAAAACACCAAGGCTCTATGCAGCTTGTTCCCTTGTCTCTCTTTCTATGTGCATTACCTATTTTAGCTTTCCATTCACTCATCCATCCACTCATTCATCTTCACATCTGTCCACCCATCTACCCATCTATCTACTCATCTACCCATCCATTCATTTATATATCTATCCATCTACAAATCCACCCATCCATTTTCCCATCCATCCATCTACTTACCTACCCAGCCATCCACCCTTCCACCCACTCATCCATCCACCCTTCCACCCACTCATCCATCCACCCACCTGTCCATCTGCCCATTTACCTATCTACCAATCCTCCCACTCATCCCCACCTCCACCTATCTACCTATTTACCCATCCATCTACCCATCCACCCATCCACCTGTTCTAAGTGCTGGAGAACAGGTATTTTTATCCAATGGCTGCCTTGAGCTGGTTGTCAGGACATACGTGTTCTGTCTTCTCTGCCATAGAGGCAACAAATGTAGTGGCTGAGAACACTGATGTTGGAGCCAGAATACCTGAGTTTAAATCTTGTCACTGCTACTTACTAATCACATCACTTTGGACACATTATTCAGTTGCATTGCATCTCTGTTTCCCTTTTGTAAAATGGGGATGATGATCATAATAATTCACAAAGTTAGTGATAAACAAAGAGTTAAAATGGTGGCTGGCATGCAATGCCCACTTGCCTTATTTTGATGAGACTGGACCCTAAGTGCAGTGGATTCAGCATAGGGTTTTAAATGAGGTAGACCTGGGTTTGAAAGTTGAGCTCGCTATTTACCAACCTTGAACTCTTGAGCAAATTATGACACATTTTCTGGGGTCCTAGTTTCCTCAGTTGGAAATATTGCCAACTCACAGCTCAAAAATATTGACAGGCTGCGTCATCTAGTAGAAAAAGCTTAGATTCTAAAGTAAGGAATTCCAAATTTGAGACTTGGCTCTAAGTTCTGTGATCTTAAATAAGACAGTTGGACAGGTCTTCAGGTTTTTTCCCTGTAAAATGGGAACAATAATTACATGTATCACAGATTTTATAGTGAAAATAAAGTAAAGTAGTATATTTGAAAACACTGTGTCGAAATATAAAGCACACTATGAATTCTAATGGTTGGAAACATAATGGTTGTGCTGCCTTCCTGTTCCTGCAGCTGTGGCATGAAGTAAGGATAAAGCTCCAACAGTTTTGGCCCGGTGGGCTCAACCCTGGTTTTGACTTCTGTCTGGTTTGTGATTCTCTAGCTGAGGTGCCAGGACCCCTGGGTATGTGACAGTATGCTAGAAGGGTTTGCAAAACCGCTTCTTGGAGAACCAAGTTTCCACAAAGGTTTGGAAAAATTTGTCCTTTTCTATTAATGACCATGGAGTAGACTATAATTTATTCATGACTTTTTACATTAAAATATGAAACTTCAAGGAAAATTTGTGATTGTAGTGAGCTGCCTCTGGCTCTGGCTCCAGGATACCGTCATCTCTAACCACTCTCTTCTGACTGGTGGTATCCTGGTGGAAAAGTTTAAGAAGCACCAGCATTAGTTACCACAATTAGCATGTTCTCTCCCTGAATTGTAGGTTATACTCTCCAAGAAGAGGTGCAAGTATTTCATCCTAAGAGTAGGGTATGCTTTCCTTGAGGCCTAGGAACTTCGGAACTGTAAGTCACAAAAAATCCCCAACTCACATTGGCTTGAACAATAGGGAATTTACTTTCTTAAACACTGGAGGTCAGAGCGAGAGTAGTCCCCAGGGTTGAAGACGAATTATGCCGAAAAGGCCCAGGCTTCTTTTCAGGTGTTCCACTCTATAGCCTATCGTCACCAGATGACAAGATGGGACCTGGCGATATGTGTGGCTACCTGCCTCCGTATTTCTATGCAGCAAGTGGAGGTCGAGGGAGGATAGTTAGAGTGTGAGTCTGAGAGACGTCCCAGCAATCACAGTATAGAAAGCCTCCACTTCAACCTGGTCGGGCACGTTGGGTCATGCCTCCACCTCTAGCCCAGGAACAGTCACTGGGGACTGGAGTCAGGGCTGCTGCATGGAGTGTCTGTGAAGGTGGAGACGTGGGGAAGGAGGGCAGGAAGCCCTTGGGTAGACAATCCTCAGCCTCTGCTTCAAGTGTCCTTCAGGGAGAAAGAGCAAATGACTTTTGAAAACCTTGCCTAGGGCTGTCAGGACTTTCCCTGCCAGGCAAATTTCGGTCTATGGTCCTAGCACAAAATTGGTCACCGTGGTTGTGATGTTAAATTGCTTGATTCCTGGTTTAGTTTGCTATAATTTCCATTTCCCACGAAGCAGAGAGGACGATGAGAAGATATGTTATTTTGAGGACAAATAAGAGCTCACTGAGAGCAGAGAGAACCTGGGGGAAGGTGCCCGTGTCTTGTGAAATTCATAAAGGCCAAGA
>NW_012102765.1:298821-337573 GCF_000951045.1 Mandrillus leucophaeus | reverse complement strand
AGGCCGAGGCAGGCGGATCATCTGAAGTCAGGAGTTCGAGACCAGCCTGGCCAACATGGTGAAACCCCGTCTCTACTAAAAATACAAAAATTAACCAGTTGTGGTGGCAGATGCCTGTAATCCCATCCACTCGGGGGGCTGAGGCAGGAGAATTGCTTGAACCCGGGAGGTGGAGGTTGGAGTGAGCCGAGATTGTACCACTGCACTCCAGCCTGGGCAACAGAGCAAGACTCTGTCTCCAAAAAAAAAGTAATAAAAGGGAGAACATATTTAATGAAATTACATGGGTCCTTTTTGATGCAATAATAATTTAACTTAAATAGCACATGTTCAAGAGTCAGGGAAGGGCCACAAATGCAGAATGAGTCTGAAAGAGTGCTTTGAATTTTTTTTTTTTTAAGTGTCAGTAAGGGCAAAAGTGACCATGAAAAATGCTTAGGATATCAAAAAGGCCTTTAAAGAAAATCTGTGTTTGGAGCAAGATGAGGAACAAGAAAGGGGCAGATGGTGACAGATGGCACAGGACAAAATGGACTTTGAGGTCTTTGCTGCTGTCTCCTTCAAGCTGGGAAGAGTAAAGCAAACACTGGAGAGAAGAAACTGAAGAATAAGATGGGTGAGTGAGAGTCAGTAAGAAATGTCCAACCTGCTTTAGATGAGCGTATCTGCAGACCCAGGAAAATATATCCAGGGAACTGAGAAAATTTGCAGGGTGGTTAATTGGTGAGTTCTCTAGTTAGGCATTCATCTTTATTTATTGGCTTAAAGATGGGTAACAGAAGACTGTTACCCTGGCTGACAGTCTTCTCTCCAAAACAGTTCCTAGACCTCAAGGAAAGCATACCCTACTGCAGAAGAGGAAGCTGGAAGGTCACAAGTCTGATGACATTAATGTGCAGATGTGCCTGCCTAAATGCATTCATACACCTTATATATGTACACATATATGCACGCGCATGTGCGTGCACACACATACACTCTCTTTTTTTACACACACACATATAAGTAGTTAAAAACCAACAGATATCCTAGCCCAAGTAGGATACACTTGAATTTAATCTCCCTGACTACAGTTTCCCCATTGTCTTTCCTGACCAGTTTCCTGATTGGTTCCCCCACTGTGCTCACCTCTATCCAGGAGGAGCTAAATACTCATCTAGCAGGCACTTCTGGAATCTTGCCAGTGTATACTGTTTTTCTCTCCTTCACTCTCTGTTTTTGGCTGCCTAGAGCTCACTATGCAGGTTTCTTCTGGCTAGAGAGTGCCTATATTTTGGATCTATGACTATGCCTTCAATCCTCTGTTTTGGGTCTATGACTATGCCTTATTCTTCCCCTACAGATTATGATCCATACATCAATTCTCTAAGCAAACAGAAATGCCTTCATGGTAATCCTTCTGAAGTGTTTACCTTTCAGTGGGGTACAATCTGAAGGCAAGGTGCTTATCTCCAAAGGACATAAGAGCAGGCTGATAGAGCAAAGGTACACAATCTCCCTGTCTCTGTCTCAAGAGTGAAGAGAGAGACAGAGAGACACACACAGAGATGGGAACAGAGAGAGAGACTGAGAGAGATATAGAGAGACACACAGGAGGGGTGAGGGAAAGAGAAATTGTGCAAAGCACAGGGTTTGCCTCTGATGTACAGGGGTATCTCATATATTTTTAGAAAAAAATGAATATTATTCAAGTTGATCTGTATAATAATTTAAGTGGCAGAATACAAAAGAGTGTGTATTCCTGTATACACACACAAAAAAAAGAAAAACCCAACAAAATTAGGTTAATACCTTGGTGAACTGAAATACTGTTGGGTTGGGGGGCAGCTCATGCTGGAAGATGAGAAGAGCAAAGTGTGGGGCAGGGCCCATGCCAGGAGATGAGAAGAGCAGTGGGCATGACGGGGCCCATGCTGGGAGATGAATTTAGAAAGGTGCGCTTAGCCACATCACAGAGGACCTCAAAGGCCTTCATGCTATTCCTGCTTTATCTTCACATCCTAGGAAGTCCTTCATAATGTTTTCTGTGAGTAGCAGAATGTCACAGGTTAAGTTCCCTGGAACATAGATGCTGAGATTTGCATTAAGGAAGTTCATTGAGGGGAGGTGATGGTCTTTTGTGAGCAATACCTGTGAGTTGTGAAGGGAACAGGATTGGGTGGAAGAAGCAATCGCAGCAGAGGCCTCAGGTTGACTCTTAAGAGCTGTCCACATTGAGGCATGGAGGACAGGTCTTTGTACCCCTGCATCAACCCATCATTGGGAGCAAGCTTTCTCCAAGAAGAAGGAGTGACCTTAGGTGGGCCATCTGGTCCAGAATAACTCCTGGAGCTGTGACACGTCCAGCTGGAGGAATGAGCACCTCATTCCCAAAGAGGGATCTGGATGGCACCCACTGCAGGGGTGAAATGATCAGAGCCAAGAGGCTACTCTAGATGGGTGCTACTCTAGATGACTGCAGATTGTTACAAGTCTTCGATAAGGTTAAGAGCTTGCATCAAAATGTAAAGCAACACAATACTTTCGTTGAGTCTTGTTATGAACAAAAAGAAGGCGAAACTGAATGTGTGCTTAATGGCATTGACTTAAGCTCCAGCACTAATGGCTTGTGAACTGGGATGGTTTGCAGACTGGCACCAGTCAGCAAGTCACACTTTGAGTGGCTGTGCTATAGACTATGTTCCTGTTCTGTAGTAAAATCACTCTGGGTCATTTCCTTATCAGCTACATTTGTGAAGTTAACTTTTCTCTGACTTCTAGAGTCTGAGAGAGAAAACTTTGCTTACTGTCTGCTTTCCTAACACACCTTTTCTTTTTTTTTCCCCCACAGTTGGGAGGTTGATTCATCTTAGTAGATCTTGTCAGATTGTGTCTGACTACATATATTTGCTTTTCCCAAATGTCCAATCTTTGTCAGTTGAGAAATATTTGAAGTGCTGACAAGGCTCTTATGGACAACTCACCTATCACTGCAGAGTCTGTAGGATTAATTCTTCTTAATTATGTGAGTGCTGGGCCATCATTCAAGTTTATTGATGCTGTCTGGTCATGTCTAGAAGATTTATAGGTATCTATATTCATCCCACACAGAAGAAACCACAAATAACTTGGCTATCTTTTCAGTGTCTTTTTGCATGAGACAAATGTGATACAATTATTACAGAAAGCTGTTTAATAAGGAAGAACTTGCTTTTCCAAGTTTCCTCTGTGGGATCTTGGAAGCAGAGTTTGGGAATTTGTAATAGTCTTCACAAAGTTTCTTTTCCCCTCTTTTAACGGAGTTAAAAACCTACTTTTCTGTCTAAGTGTTTTATTTCCAGTCCAGGAAATATTCTTGAGAATCATATGCAAGCTCGCTAGGCAGAATTTAATCATTTTTTTTTGTACATGGCCTTGGCTTTCACCTTGTTGAGCAGGAAATGATTGGATTTCAGATAATCAGAAGGAGACAGAGGGAATCTAGAATCACAGACTCATGGGAAGTTGGAGCTAACGTGAACCTGTCTTTCTGTGTCCTGGTTGCACATCACCATCCTGAAAGACTGTGACTCTGTAAGTCTGGAGTGAAGTTTCAGTATCGGCATATCTTTAACTCTACAGGTGATTCTTATGTTCATCTAGGTTTGAAACCCATGGATGGGTTACTCCTTTCTTAACCCAGAGAAGGAAGGAACCTGGATGTGAAGAGTCAAGTGTCTGCACTGAGCGTCGTCAGTGGGAGCTTAACCCAAGCCTTGGGAAGGGAACATGAAGCCAGAGGTGATGGGGTTGTTGTAAGTGGTAAGCACTTGAATGGAAGCTGTGCCAAGCCTTGTGCTAAGTTCCTAAGTGCATCATCTTTGAAAATCTTCACTATAATTTAATAAGTAGGTATTATTATCCTTATACATGAGAAAACTGAGACCTAGAGAGGTTTAATATTTTACCAAGATGATACAACTGGTGAGCAGGAGTTAGGGATTTAACCCACCTTTTGATTGGAAACTTCTGTTCTTAACCTCTCTACTGGAGAAAGAAAGACCAATGAGGAGACTTGCAGGGGGCCTCCTGTAATTTCCTTTGGAAGTCAGGTTATACAATGTATGTGCGTGAGAATCCATAAATGTCTAAGCATGTGGTGGTTTGGCAAATTGAATAGAACTATCATTATGCAAGAAAATAAAGCAGGAGATAATAAAGCAGGGAGAAATAAGAATAGTTAGAGAAAGAAAAGTGGGAGATAGTGATGAATGATTGATGATGGGAGAAAAGAATGATCAGTGAGGACATACTATTAGGAAAAGACAAAAAAGTCCAAGCACTGAGATTGCTTGGCCAGGGAGTGGATGTGACTTCACATTAATAATGGGGATTGTAGGATCAATAGTAGCTAATAATCTGTGCCTGAGGATTCTTTGGAAAGAAACAAACCAGAATATATATGTCTGGAAGAAAAATAAATGTGGTAATTTGTCTATTCCTGAATCACTTTTCCCATAGGCATCTGAAGGCAAGGAAGCGTGACTTGGCTGATGCCCTGACCTCCCTTCCGACGTCCAGCTCTCCTACCAGTTACTGAAGGAGAGTTCTGCTCTTTAGACTAGATGGGTTCAGAGCTCTGCTTTGTAGACTAGATGTCCTCCTATCATTGTCTTGTTTAGGTTTTCCTGACCTCCTCATTTATAGCAGATTATTAGAAATAAATACATTGGCACCTGGTATGTAAAAACAATGACCAAAGTCTTTACACATCTAAACGTCTACCTGTAATTTGGAACGGAAAAGTTCTCACAAGTGAAGGAGTATTATACAAAACATATTGAACTTCAGCCAGTCTTGAAGATTCAGGATGTTCCTTAGGGCATTAAGACTTATTGAACACCTGGTGCTCTCCGAAGCTATGGAGACGTGTAGATTAGTTATTCTTGTTCTCGATGACCCCAGATCACTGATCTTTTTCAAGTCTGTCTACTTTTGGTATTTCTGTCTCTTTTCTAAGAGTTACACATTTTAAAAGCATGTCTCCACCGTTGCTGCATGTTTCTCCTGCGTTCTCCCTCCATCATTTGCTTTTAGATGACAAATATTATAATATTAATTCTATTTTATGCACTATTTCAAGGTAATAGTCTGTCAGGGCCTGCGGGGTATTCTGCTCTCTCTCTGCAAAGTGCAATTTCTGACAGTCATTACACAATTATCTCTTAAATAAAATGAAACATACTGCTAGACATTTAAATAGCTGTTCATTTGAACACATTGCTTCCAAAGGAGAAATCAAGATAATTATTCCAATTATGCGCACACAAATAATTATTTAATTACTTGTCTCCCTTGCCTGCTAGATGATCACTTCGTAAGAGAAGACTCTGGTGTTTGTTTTTCCCAATGGTTAATTTCTATTCCTACTTTAACACATTTATGCATAGTGCGCTTCATACAACAGTGAAAAGAATGTTCGCATTCTAATAGATTTTACATTTTCTAGTTGAGGTAGAGATAATGAACAGATAAATAGTTATAAAATGTCAGGGGTAATGACTATTGAAAAGAATGCAGGGCATGCAGGAGGGAGTGGAGGGTGCTGGGTTAGTCTGTGGCTGGGCCTACAGTGCTTACACAATCATTTGCCGCCCTGTCTGTTATAAATGGCTACAGCATTCGGGCATCTGCCTGCTGACTGCCTACTGACTGCCTGGGGTTGTATCAATACATATTGGAGATAAATCAAACAACATTGCCTCATGCCCAAGAGCAACTCTATGATTACCTAGTATAAGAAACCTATCGACATTTCCCATTATGTGGAATTAGAGAAAGTGAAGTTCTGATGTTTGGAAGAATGATGAAGAAACTACGATGCCAGAAGCCAGGGGGAGGTAGAAAAAGGAGCAGTTGTTTCCTGAAGAATTAGCCTTGGAAGGCAAATTCCAAGATTTGCTGGGCAGCCGTGACACAGTGAGGAGCTTTCTCAGAGATAGAAATTTTTACTTTGTTAAAACAAACAAACAAACAAACAAACAAAAAACAACCGAGGTAAGGGAATGAATGACCATTAGAAAAGGGAACGAAACAGAATACCCTGTGAGGCCCATTGACTTCTGTGGAGTCAGCTCTGGGGCTGGTCTTGCCTCTCAGAGCACAGACCTCCACTTCTTGTCTACCCAATGGGTGTGTGTGTGTGTGTGTTTTGAGATGGGGTCTCACTCTGTCAGCCAGGCTGGAGTGCAGTGGCACAATCTTGGCACACTGCAACCTCCGCTTCCCAGGTTCAAGTGATTCTCCTGCCTCAGCCTCCTGAGTAGCTGGGATTACAGGCATGGGCCATCACGCCCGGCTAATTTTTGCATTTTTAGTAGAGATGGGGTTTTGCCATGTTGGTCAGGCTGGTCTTGAACTCCTGACCTCAGGTGATCCACCCGCCTCGGCCTCCCAAAGTGCTGGATTATAGGTGTGAGGCACCATGCCCAGCCCAATGTGTTGCTTTTAATTCATTAATTCAATGAGTTGTTTTTAATTCATTTTTTCAACCTATTTTATACATCGTGGAGGTATTTGGTGACTGGTGGTGATAAGGGTTGCTGGACCTGAGTTAGGTGCCAGTCCTGTGGACCAATGATCTGTGGGAGTGGTGACCTCAGTGGCTGTGCCCTGGTTTCCCCCCCCGCCTCACTGGACAGGTGTTGTGGATGTGCGTGGACCGCTGTCCACCTGCACCCAATGTGTCCGCTTCGTGTCCACCCAAGGCCTCAGGTCCGACTCCATTCATCCGTTTCTGTAGTGGCTGCCATGGCCTGCATACTCCCTGGGAACGCAGGGCTGAACAAAACAGCCATGGCCCCTTTCCTCGGGGAGCTCATGCTGCGGAGATGTTTACAATGAACACTGTGGCAAGTTAAAGAAAAAATAAACTGTGACTATGATTTAAGGAAGAGAAAGACGCCCTGGGGGAAAAATTGGGAGACTGGGGTCTGACGGTCCCTTCCAGGAGACAGTGCTTAACTGAGACTTGCAGGATGATGGGTATAGACCAAAGAGGATTTATTTGGGCTTTTTGATTTTATCAACTTCTATTGCTACAACTTCAATGAGTTAGTTTTAATTCATGTTTTCTTTCCTTGTGTTTTGCTGCTACTGAGGTGCTTTCTAGCTGTCTCCCTGGTTTTCTTTTGTTTTTTTAATGTTTTCATTCAAAATGCTTCCTTTGTAAAATTTCGTTCTGCTTGTAGTAGTATTTTTCCCATCAGATTCTTCAAATCTGCTCAGTGCCTTCAAATTTTAAGTTCACACATATTAGGTCCTATTTCCTTTTCTATATGTGTGTGTATGTGCACGTGTGCAAGCACGCAGGCTTGTGTGCCTAAGTATGCATGTGTGTACTGGGAATGACTGATCCAGAGCCCTTTGACCTGATCTCCACCATTCACGGAAGCATCTTTCTTCAAATCTAGGGCTCCATGAAACGTTTCAAAAACTATTGGTCTGTGGTTAATAATTGGCAGTTAAGCATGAGCCTCTCCAGGAGCTTCTGTTGTTATACCTTTGAATTTATTAATTTGGCTTCATGCAGGTGAGTTTCTTTGGTTGAGTCCATTACACAAAACGTTTTCTTTCTGTAATAGGTCATGGCAGTGGTGGTTGTTACTGAAGGAAGCTGAGAGGCTTAGAAAAGATGCTGAGACTTGGTGTCCATCAGATAACGTATGATGGTGAGAACTGGTGAGGACTGATGATTCCAGAGAAAGCGTGTGGACACGGTAAAGGAGGTGACCTATGGTATCCAGGAAGTCTTTTCTGCAGTGGGTTTAGGGTGCGGTGGAGGGGGAGAGGATTTTATAGGTTGTGGAAGTATTTGGTGACTGGTGGTGATAAGGGATGCTGGACCTGAGTTGGGTGCCAGTCCTGTGGACCGATCTGTAGGAGTGGCGACTTCAGCGGCCATGCCCTTGTTTCCCTCCTGCCTGACTGGGTGAGAGTGTGTGGATGTGTGTGGACCACTGTCCCCTGCACTGCACCGCAGGAGCTGCCAGGCCCATGCGGCGCCCCCCTGCACTGCACCGCAGGAGCAAGTGGGTGTTGATGCATTTCCTTATTCATCTTTAATTATTCTGATTCTCTGGTGTTAAAATGGATCCAGGAAGGCTCTTGGAGCCAGTCCAACACCACAGTCTTTTGTCTCTGAACCAGTGGTTATTCTTGCTGCCTCTCAAGGTGTATACCCCCTATTGTGGAAAATCATCTGCCACGTTGAAGTCTGAAAATATAGGTACTGGTGCCTGGGTCATCTCATACCCCGGCCCAGTTTTCCCTGAGCGTGGCGGCCTCCTTCGCGCGGGACAGTGGGAGCAGAGACTCTTAATTTCACCAAGGATGGACTTTGCATTTCTCATGTGTATTCTCCTTGAATGTTATGGGTTTTAGAACAGAAAGGGTAGCAGAAAACATTGTTGTACTATCTTAAATGGAAATGTAGAAGATTTTAAGTTTTTGAAGGTTTAATAGCTTTGATACAACTTCAACTGAAAACAGTGAATTCTGTAGTCACGTAAAAAATTAATAAACTGCATTTATAAGAAGGCATCTGAGCTTATGATTGGCATTTAATTAGGATTAAATGGCATGTTATCAAGTGCAATATTCTTCCTTTAGATCAAAGTCTGGTGCATGTTTTGATAAAGCCTAGGCTGGCAGGGGAAGCCAGGAGAGGGGGCAGCTGGGACCAAGCGCCACGTTGGGACAAGCCAGACTGAAAGGGCGTGCGATGGCATTGCACCTGCCTCTGAAACAAGGTGAAAACTTAATGGAGAATTGAAAACCAAAACCAGACCAAGGCCTGACTACTCCGCTGCTCATCCTCACATAGACTTTTATGCCTTGGTCACCTGGGACGATCATTTTACCTTCAGAACAACAGAGTTTTTCAGAATTGAACTATTTGCTAAATAGAAGACTCATTGTATGTCTTCACTATATATGTAAAGAAAATGAAGTGATGATTCTGATCTAGTAGAAGTATTTTTCACAGAATTCAGTTTTTTTTTTGTTTGTTTTTTAAGAAAAGCTAACCTAAATTTAAAAGTTTATACAACTGGTATACAGCTTTCTGGGAGCATATCACTTGAAGTAGGATATGTGAGCAGTGCCTTGCATGGCGTGAGGGGAAAGAGCAGACTCAGGCCCTGTAAGATTATGGGGCAGGGCTGGGGGCAGTGGAGGGGTGGCCCAAAAGGCAAGGGGCCTCCCCGAGACACTCAGAGCTGATTGGTGCTTATGGAATTACCCATGTCTGAGAATAGTCATTTCCCCCACACTCTTTCTCTTCTGCCAACGTGCAAAAAAATATGTCTGTCGTCCTATGTCAGCAGTCCTAAACCTGGCTGACCACAAGATCCCAGAAATGTGTGCTTTTTAAAGTATTCTTGGGGGATTTTAGTGCTCAGACAAGTGTGAGAACCACTGTTGTAGGTGAGTCCTTTTTATTTACTGCCCTTCTGTGTCTCAACCCCAAAAATAGTCCACCCTGCTGAGTCTGCCACCTAAAAGTACTTAAAGCAGAGCCATTCCCAGGGCCTTGATATGACAGACTCCATCTGCTGCTCCTTAATTTCTTCATTAGTTTATCTTCACACTCCTACCCCAATGATCTCCTCCTGCTTCCCTTTGTGTCTAACTTCCTTTCTTCCTTCAAACCTCAACTCAAGGGCGTGTCATATCCTCTGCAGATCTGCAGACTGAACTGACGCCCTGCTCTGATGTAGGCATCTCTCGTCTACCTTCCCATTGCATCTTGCAAAACCTTTCTAGAGGACTGGGCTACCACACATGGACAATTTTTTTTTTTTTTTTTGGAGATGGAGTCTTGCTCTGTCACCCAGGCTAGAGGGCAATGGTATGATCTTGGCTAACTGTAACCTTCACCTCCCAGGTTCAAGCGATTTTCCTGCCTCAGCCTCCCTAGTAGCTGGGACTACAGGTGTGCACCACCACGCCCAGCTGATTTTTGTGTTTTTTAATAGAGATGGGGTTCCACCATGCTGACCAGGCTGGTCTCAAACTTCTGAGCTCAGATGATCCAACCACCTTGGCATCCCAAAGTACTGGGATTACAGATGTGAGCCACTGTGCCTGGCCACATGGACTCCTTCTCTCCAGGGACACCCCTGTGTCTAGTAGGCAGTCACTAAATGGTTGTTGGATAAGAAGTTGAATGGGTGCTTCAGTGGAGACAGACATCTTTGCCAGCTGAAATGGACAGGAGGAGCTGTGTGGAAAACATGGGGGCTGAGTGAGCTCTGCTGGAAGAATGGGGAAGATGGTCATGTGTGAAGAAAGGAATTGAGTGTTAGGAAGTTTTGTCCATGGAAGAAGCAAAAATAGAGCATGCTCTAGTTTTTTATATTCAGGCCATGCTGATCAGTCTGGAGAGTTTATAGAGGCTGGAGAGCATTGAGAGATGAAATAATTTGATGTTGCAAGGCAGTGTGGAGTCCTAAAGTGCAGCACGATGGTGGGCGCTCTCGCTGCTCCATCCAGATGCCCCGTTCTCTTCGCCAGGACTGTGTGCACATCCCCCGTATGCGTTTGGTTTGCAGCAAATAGGGCTAAAAGGGTTAGCAAATAAAAACATAGGAGGCCCATTTAAATTTAAATTTCAGAGAGATAATAAAGACATTTTAGTATAAGTATTTTCCATCCAATATTTGGAATACACACACACACACAGATACACACACACACATGAAAACATTATTCATTGTTTATCTGAAATTTAAATTTAACTAGGCATTCTGCATTCTATCTGGCATTCTCACTGCAAGCAGCCCACAGCTGTGGCCTCCTTATGAGGATGGTTCTTTGACTAGGGGCTGCCTGCTGCATGGCCTTGTAGAGACCAGAGGTGTCTGAGGGTTCACATCCCCTTGGGGTCAGCCAGAGCCAGTGACTCACTGGTAAGGCTTAGCAAGGCTTCAGAATGGGACAAAATCTTTTTGTTTTCATGTTAAGATAGTAAACTAACTTAAAAAAATTGTGTGTGTATATGTATGTATGTATGTATGTATGTATGTATTTGAGATGGAGTCTCACTGTGTTGCCAGGCTGGAGTACAGTGGCACCATCTCACTCTCTGCAATCTCTGACTCACTGGTTCAAGCAATTTTCCTGCCTCAGCCTCCTGAGTAACTGGGATTACAGACACATGCCACCATGTCCAGCTATTTTTGTATTTTTAGTAGAGACGGGGTTTCACTATTTATTTTTTATTTATATAAATTTATGAGGTACAAGTATCATTTTGTGACATGCACAGATTTCAGGGCTTTTAGGTTATCCATCATCCATCCATAACGTACCCCCATTAAGTAATCTCTCATCATCCACCCCCACCACCCCCACTTCTGAGTCTCCAGTGTCTATTATTCCGCACTCTATGTCCATGCATGCACATTATTTAGCTCTCACGTATAAGTGAGGACATGTAGTATTTGTCTGTGTCTGATTTGTTTCACTTAAGGTAATGGCCTTCAGTTCAATCCATGTTGTTGGAAAATACATGATTTTATTCTTTTCATGGCTGAACAGTATTCCATTGTGTATATAAACCACATTATCTTGTCTTCTGATCATGGGCATGTAGGTTGATATTCATAAAGATATTCACAATATCTTTGCTATTGTGAATAGTGCTGCAACAAACATATGGACGTAGGTAGCTTTTGTACATACTGACTTCTTTTCCTTTGGGCAGATACCTAGTAGCAGAAGTGCTGGACTGAAAGGCAGTTCTGTTTTTAGTTCTTTGAGAAATCTCCATACCGTTTTCCATAAAGGTTGTACTTATTTTCATTCTCACTAGCAGTGTAGAAGAGTTTCCTTTGTTTCTATATCCTCACCTATATCTGTCATGTTTGGTCTTTTTACTAAAAGTCATTCTAACTGGTGTGGTTTTAATTTGTGTTTCTCTGATGATTAATGATGTTGACCGTTTTTTCATATGGCTGTTGGCAATTTGTATGTCTTACCTAGAAAAATGCCTATTCATATTCTTTGCGCACTTTTTAATGAGATGATTATTGTTATTTTGTAGCGGAGTTGTTTGAGTTCCTTGTAAATTCTGGATATTAATCCTCCGGTTGATGCATAGTTTGCAAATATTTTCTCCCATTTTTCAGGTTTTCTGTTCACTCTGTTGATTATTTATTTGGTGGTGGAGAGCTTTTTAGTTTAATTAAGTTCAAGATGGGAAAAAATCTGAAATGCATTTATACATCAGGGCTCCCTGTGGGCTCAGACGGAGGCTGTGACTTTCCCTGGAAACTTCTTCCATGGCCTGGCTGGTTCCCATTAATTTCCCTCCTTGTTCCACCCCCTTAGTGGTCTCTCCTGCAGGCACTTCCCTAATAAATCATGTGTGCCAAAGTCCCCAGCTCAGAGTCTGCTCCTGGGGGATCTCAACTAAAACATAGCAGAATGAAGCAGGAAAGAGCTTTGGGATTCAAGTCTGAAGATCTAAGATGCCCCATTATTTAATAACCATATGTCTTGGGCTAATATTTCTCAACATTTTTGAAACGAGGCTAATATACCCATTTTTAAAATCACCTCCCCTTCACACTGTGGTGAGGCAGGGATTCTTCCCCTAGGGTTATGGGGCTGGTGAAACACACAGTACCCAACACTGGACAGATGAAATTGATAGCACATTATCAATCACATAGACTCACAGCCCAGGGGAAGACGGTGCCACATGCCATGAGGGCCACACAGTGATTGTGCTCAGGAACGGAATGAACAAGCAGGGGCTGTAGGAAGCAGGCTTTGTGGTAACAAGATGGTGAGGTGTGCCTGGCCCCTGCAGGAGGCTGAGGCTGGCTTGTCTGAGTAATTGCACAAGGTGGCAGGGAACTGCCATCTGCCACTCCTGGCTAGGTAGGGCCTGTGCCAGGCCCTTGTGTCAGGGAGGGTTTTTTGGCTCTAGGATCTTAGCTGTAGGAGTCGAGTGCATGGGGAACTTGGAGCTAGGCCATTTGGGGCCTCCCAAATTTTACCAGATGACCCATCAGCACCTAATCTTGAATCTTCATTTCAGACCTTCAATTACTGCCATCCCCCTCCTCAGAAGGTTATGATAATGACAGAGATGGGATCACAATGTAAAATCAGAAAGCACTTCATGAGCATAGAATGTAAGGAGGAGAGCTGGAAGCTTTCAGGGATAACTTTCTTTCCATGCCTCCATGGAGTTACTCAAATCTGAAATTTTAATGTTGCTTTACAGCTCTACATTAATGCCACTTTACAGCTCTACATTAATGCCACTGTGAGTGTGGGTGAAGCAGAAACCTCCAGGGTCATTGCTTATCTGTAATTCAGCTGTGTCCTGCTGCCTATATGCCAAGCTGGGCCAGGCTGAGACCCTGACAGTGTGAAAGAGAATTTCATACTTAGGTTGTTCTCTTTTTTCCTTTGAAAGAAAAAAAAAAATCCCCAAATAAACAACAACAACAAAAAACCCCTCCCTGCAAACATTCCCAAAGAACTGGGGGGAAAGTCACATAAGTACCAGATGTAAAAAACAGGGGTCAAATATCATATCACCTTTTAATTAAAAGATCATTTTTATGTTCAAATGTCGTAACTCTTTTCCTTATTTAAACATTTTAAATGAGAACTAGAGTGTGAGTCTACTCCCCAGATCTGATGGCACTCATAACCCTCCAGAGAGTAATAGCCACGATCAATTACATGGTCGGCTTGCTGGGCGTAATGGGAGGAATCTACTGGGTGGTGGAGCGCGGGGAATGTGAAATGTAAGCGCTAGTGAAGCATTTGACTCGGGCTGAAATAGAAGCAATTCAGAGCTTCAGGTGGAATCTTTACTCTTGATTTACAAAGGGAGATTAAAGAAAGAAGCTGCCGTGAAGTAACGCTTTATGGATTCGTAGATGAGGGCAGAGAGCAGAATATAAAATGGAAAAAAGCTTTAGTCCATAGTCACAAGGCCTGGATTTGAGTCCTGACTTTATCAATTACTAAGTGTGCAAATTTAAGCTGGTCATTTATCCTCCTTGAGCCCCAGTTTCTTTTCTTTTTGAGATGGAGTTTCGTTCTTGTCACCTAGGCTGGAGTGCAGTGGCACAATAATCTTGGCTCACTGCAGCCTCTGCCTCTCAGGTTTAAGTGATTCTCTTGCCTTAGCCTCCTGAGTAGCTGGGATTATGGGTGCGCACCACCATGCTCGTTAATTTTGTGTTTTTAGTAGAGATGGGTTTCACTGTGTTGGCCAGGATGGTTTCAAACTTGAACTCTTGACCTCAAGTGATCTGCTCCCTTCGGCCTCCCAAAGTGCTGGGATTATGGGCATGAGCCACTACTATGGGTCCAGCTCCCAGTTTCTTTCTTTCTTTTTTTTTTGAGACGGAGTCTGGCTCTGTCACTCAGGCTGGAGTGCAGTGGCGCAATCTCAGCTCACTGCAAGCTTCACCTCCCGGGTTCACGCCATTCTCCCGCCTCAGCCTGCTGAGTAGCTGGGACTACAGGCGCCTGCCACCACACCTGGCTTTTTTTTTTATTTTTTATTTTTAATAGAGAAGGGGTTTCCCCGTATTAGCCTGGATGATCTCGATCTCCTGACCTTGTGACCTGCCCGCCTTGGCCTCCTAAAGTGCTGGGATTACAGGCATGAGCCACTGCGCCCAGCCAGAAAAAAATACTGTTTTAAGAACTGTACATGCATTATCTCTTTTTGTTCTATTATCCTCAGTGATCGCTGTGGTAGTTTGGTAGATGGGAGTTGTGTTCATATGAGAATCTGGGGAAGGATGTGAGGCATATGTTTTAGATTTCTTCTCAGCCTAAAGAGTATCCAACATTGACACATCGCCAAACTGAATTCTTTTCCTAAAGAAACTTAAAGTCGACATGGAGGAGGAGGCAGATGGAGACCACTCAACCACACTGCCACGCGGCAGGGCAGAGGTGATTCCTGCAGCACGCATTACAGATTAAGGAGCTGAGCCTCTTGGGGAGTTGCTAAACAAGGGTTAGCCAGAGAGAAGGTAAGCTGCCTCACATCTCTTACCTCTGTGCAGAGGTCAGGGGAATCCCCAGGCCAGGGGAATGTCTCTGTCCAGGGGTGAGAGATGTGAGGCAGCTTATCTGTTTTCTGCTTAAAAAGGAAAAAAATTGCAAACAAACAAAATAACCCCTAACCCTAACCCTAACCCCAACCCCACCTGAACATGCCGTGAGCAGCTTTCCAGAGAGGAGGTGCCTCTGCTCTCCCTTCTTATGGGGCAGTGCCAGAGCAACCTTATAATTAGGAGGAAAGAATGACCGGGTGGCCATTCAGCAGCTGGATTAAATGATGGATGTTTACAGGAGAAATCTGAAAGAAACAGCTGTCCAAAGCCCTTCCTGCCGAGCGGGGATTTATGGGTCCCTCAGGAAGCTGAGGTGCAGTCCATGCTGCTAGGAAGGAGGTCCCCAGCTCAGTCCCCGGAGGTGGCCCTGGCTTGTCAACACAGCTGTGAATCAGCTGGGCCGACCTCCAGTAGCTCTGTGTGCCCTTGCCAAGTGCCCCTGGGTGTGCTGGGAGCTGGCATTCCTCACGGAGAGGAGATGAAGTTGCTGCTGGAGCCGTCTCTGGGCACTCGGGTCAGCCCTTTCTCCAAAGCGCACTGGCATGGGATGCGCAGCAGCCACAGTGGAGATTCACCTGGAAAATATCTACTACTACCCTACAGGAGGCTGTTCTTGCCTTGCTACAAAGCGATACCTGAGTCTGGGTAATTTATAAAGGAAGGAGGTTTCATCGGCTCACAGTTCTGCAGGCTGTACAGGGAGTGTGGCGCCAGCATCTGCTCTGCTTCCAGCGGTGAGTCAGGAAGCTTACAGTCATTGGGAGAGACAAAGGGGAAGCTGGCGGATCACAGGCAGGAGCAGGAGCAAGCAAGGAGGGGAAAGAGCCACAAGCTTTTAAACAGCCAGATCCTGTGAAAACTCGTTATGGAGAGGGCAGCCCCAAGGGGACAGCGCTGAACCGTCCATGAGAAATCCACCCCCAGGATCCAATCACCTCCCACCAGCCCCATCTCCAGCCCCGGGGGTCACAGTTCAACATGAGATTTAGAAGAACAGATATCCGAACTGTATCATGCCCCCAGTTCATGGAGCTGTGGACAGGGCTGTGGGCTCAAAGGTAAGCTCGAGAATGGCCTCCTGTTGAGAAAGAGAATCCTCAGGTGCCGGGATCTTCCCCTCTCCACAGCCAGGTGAGAGCAGGAAGGTGCCTCTGCCCCTTCCACAGCCCCCGTGTACCTCTGTGGGACGTAGGGCCTCCCTGGAGAGCTGTTTTTTCGAGGCCAAGCAGAGCAAGAAGGAGTTGTGTCTGTGTTTTCCTTTCTGAAACGTCGAGCATGTCAGCAGCAGTGGGCGCGGGGAAGTGGAGCTGCCTAAGGGGCTCTGATGGGGCGATCGCCTGTGTGGGCCTGGGGAGGGCTGTCCTCCCAGAGCAGGGCACTCACCTGCGCAGCCCAGAGCCACCCCCACTCGATCCCCAGCTTAAAGCACATGCAGTCAACACAGTTGTTAGGGTTTGCAGAACAGCCCACACGCCATGGGCCTGATATTCTTATTTGTTCTGTACCATCCTCTTTTTTTTTTTGAGACAGAGTCTCACACTGTCACCCGGGCTGGAGTGCAATGGTGTGATCTCTGCTCGCTGCAACCTCCACCTCCTGGGTTCAAGTGATTCTCCTGCCTCAGCCTCCTGAGTAGCTGGGATTACAGGTGCTCACCACCATGCCTGGCTAATTTTTTTGTATTTTTAGCAGAGACAGGGTTTCACTATGTTGGCCAGGCTGGTCTCGAACTCCTGACCTCAATCTGCCTGCCTTGGCCTCCCAAAGTGTTGAGATTACAGGCATAAGCCACCGTGCCCAGCCTGTTCTGTACCTTCTTTACTGAGTGACTGACATGTGAAAAGCCTTGTATGTTTAATACACACCACTTGATACATCTGGGGATAGCACACAACCGTGAAACCATCACCACCATCAAGGCTGTAAATGTATCCATCACCTCCCAGAGTTTCCTCCTGGGGATATGCACACAACCTTGAAACCCTCACCACCATCAAGGCCATAAAGGTATCCATCGCCTCCCAGAGTTTCCTCCTGGTCCCTTTATTACTACTATCATCAATGTTATTACTTTTTGTGGTAACAGCAGCCTTGAACAACACTGTGGTAGACCTCATGGATCTAACGTATTTGCAGAGCACTCCATCCAACAGCAGCAGGAGACACATTCTTCGCAAGTGCGCACGGAACAGTCTCCAGGGCAGATCAAATGTTAGGCCACAAAACCAGTCTTAGGAAATTTGAGAAGATTAAAATCACATCAAGTATCTTTTCTGACCACAATGGTATGAAACTAGACATCAATACCAGGAGGGATTTTGGAAAATTCACAAATATATGAAATGAAACAATACACTCTTTCCTAACCAATGGTTCAAACCACAACCAATGGGTCAAACAAGAAATCAAAAAGGAAATAAAAAATTATCTTCAGGCAAAGGAAGATGTTATGTAGCTTTTTAATAGGACCTTCTGGGTGGTGTGAACCCCTCAGTTACACACGTAGGTTTCTAAAAACTAACGGCATTGAGCGGGAGAGAAGGCGCACAGTTGACTTCAGTGTGAAAGTGTTCCGGGGAGCAGAAAGGCAGAGAAACGAGTTGTAGTGTCAGGTTGTCCGAGGCCGGCAAGGCTTCATCTTCCAAGCGATCACACAGCACTGAGAAAATGAGAAAAGGGAAGGAGCTTCTGAATGAGTCTGCTGACTTGCCCACACCTGAGCTACGAACACTTGGGGTCAGGAAT
The DNA here is from genome assembly GCF_000951045.1 of Mandrillus leucophaeus. Lineage (NCBI taxonomy): Eukaryota > Metazoa > Chordata > Mammalia > Primates > Cercopithecidae > Mandrillus > Mandrillus leucophaeus. The sequence goes on along the minus strand of NW_012102765.1, from coordinate 319,709 downwards.
GAGAACTCCTATGCTGGGATATTGGGTTTTCCATCTCTCCTAGCTTCAAGGATAAGGTAGTGGAGTTAACCCGAGGTCTTAGTTTTATTAAAGGATCACTGTGGTGCAGTGGGTTGAATATAGGATTCAGAAATAGAAGGTTTGGGTTCATTTGGTCCACAAATAGTCATTGCTGTGTTCGCAAATTGGCACACAGTGATGTATAATAATGGAGACAGACAGAGTGCGAGCTCTGTGACAGCGACGATGAATGTGGGATGCGAAAAAGCATCCTGGGACGATCCTGGGCGGGAGGACGAATGTGGGATGAGAAAAGGCATCCTGGGACGATCCTGGGCAGGAGATGCTATTTGCTCAGTTATTCGCTTATTCATTCATTCAAATATCTGTGCACTTACCAGGACGTGCAGGTACCATTCTGGGCATTGGAAACACAGCAGTGGGCAAAACAAACACACCAAAATGTGGCTTTATGGTGTCGATGACAACAAATAAAACAGTAAATGAGATGGATTTTGGTTAGTGATAAGTGTTATGGAGAAAACTATGCAGGGAAGGAGAGAGGGAGTGTGGCAGATATGGGAGGGTAGCATTTTAAATAGGGTGGTTAGGGGAGAAGGAAAGGGTGGCCAGGGGCACCTGACCTGTCACTGGGCAGGGAGGAGCTGAGGAGGCCGGGGCTGTGACCTCGGCCTGCTCCGCTGACCTTGTGCAGCCTCCCTTCCTCCACCCCTACAGCGGCAGCCTTACCTCCTTACCCGGCCCGAGGGCGTGAGACAACCGGAGGCCTGGAGGATGAGCATGTGCTATTGGAATGCCAGTGATCGCTAGAGCACGACTTTGACATTTGATGGGAATAAATGAAAATGTTGAAAGGCTGTGACAGATACTGGAGGCTTTTCTGAATATTTGAGTAGAAGTAAAATAACAGAGCCCCGCGGAAAGTTCACACCAGCAATCAGATAAGGCAAAAGTCAGCAACGAATACATAATTCCAAATTAAATGGTCTGCTCGAAGGGGCCGAGGCAGGTTAGGCCCAGAGGCAGTGTTAGCCTTAGAGATGGGATTCTGTAAGAAGGGTTAAAAATGTCAACACAGCAAGCGTTACTGAGAGCTCACCCAGCTCTGTGCTGTGGAAGATTCAAACAAAGCAAGATCAGGGTAAGAGTCTAGAATCTTAGGGGAGAAATGTGACTCAATAGCTTCAGATAAAAACGGAATAATTCAAGACTTCTGTCTGAACTAAGACTGGGGCTTGGGGGATAATTCCTGAGCACATGAGGCTAGGGCTTGATGACTTATGTAAGTCCACGTGCGATCACCCAAATACCTTTGGGGTGGATATTAATCTTTGAGTCTGTATGGATACGAATTCAAATATAGGTAAGGCCTGTCCAGCTCTTTCAACTATATTCAAAAGCTTGGATTCAAGAATGAATATAAACTGGGGGCAGGGCATTAGGCAATGTAAATTATCCCTCAGTGTTCATGGGGGATGGGTTCCAGGACCCCCATGGACCCCAGAATCCACAGATGCTCAAGTCCTTTCTAGAAAATGAGTGTAGTATTTGTGTGTAACCTATGCACATTCTTCCATGTCCTTTAAATCATCTCTAGATTACATATAACACCTAATACAATGTAAATGCTATGGAGAGAATTGTTATGCTGTATTGTTTAGGTAATAGCGACTAGAAAAAAGTGTCTATATGTGTTTAGTAAAGATGTAACCATCCATTTTTCCCCCAGTATTTTTAATCCTTGGTTGATTGAATCTGTGGATATGGAGCCCACTGATAATAACATGAAAAACAAGATTCTTATTCATAATTGTTAGGACCAGCTTATTAACGTTCAATCTTAGCTCCCTGCGCTTTGGTACAGTCTGCGATTGGGCCATTCACACTGGCCAGTGGGTCGGATTTACACTCTGCACCAGAGGCTGCACAGGACCGAGAGGAGAAGGGAGGAAAAGGACCTGCCATGGGGGAGATCTGGGGGGGGTCTGGGCATAGAGGGTCAGTGCAGGTTTGGAGGAGAAGTGGGGATGAGGATCTTGGGGCAAGCGGGAGGAAGGCTGATGAGTCAGGTGCACAGGCTGCACCCTGCTCTGTGCCCCCTGGCTCTCCGGGCTCAGCACCTCGGACGCTGTGCTCCCTGAACATGCAATGACTTCTCCACTTTGATAAGGTCTGTCGTGGTCCTCAAAGCCACTGTGTCACGCCGAGGGACAGCAGGTGGGGAAGTGGAGGCGGGAGAAGGGCAGGACCGTCCTGAGTGGCAAGGCTGCCCGAGGTTATCAAGTGCGTCTGCAGCAGCCACTTTGCTAAACTTTGCTAAGCGCTTTGCCACTTGCTGCTGGTCTAGACACAGAGAACTCATCTGGGAGGAGACACCAGGCAATCCACTAAGATCATGCAGATGTTGTCCAGTAGTGCCCCTGGGAGCTGTGTGGCTCTGAATGGATGGTTGCTGTTGGAAGGAAGCCTCTGTGGGAAAAAGCTGTGACGGTGGGTGGGGAGCTTAGGCTGAGCAGGGAGCGAGGTGGGACATACACAGACAAAAGGAAGGGGTGACTTAGAGCCTCCTGGATGAGGACAGGCGAGGAGGCCCACAGTCCAGAGGGGACAGGCGACAGGCATGACTGGAGCCAGATTCCATAAGACACAGTCATATAGAGCCCTGGCTTTGGTTCCTGACCTGCAGACAAAGCAGACTGAAGGATATTTCAAAGAAAAGAGAAGATAAGAGGAACCAGATGGGAGGCCATGCAGCAGCCCTGAGCCATGTGAGTCAGGCCAGGAAGGGGAAGGTGTTGAGTGACGGTGCACAGGTGCCTCTGGAGGACTTGGTGGCCCTTTGTCCAATCCTGAGAGTAAAGGAGGTGGAGCAGAGGGCCCTCTGGGGTTTCAAGGCTAGGAGAAAGGTTGTCCATTAAATGAAATGGGATCTTTAAAAAGCCTGGATCTTGGCCGGGCGCGGTGGCTCACACCTGTAATCCCAGCACTTTGGGAGGCCTAGGTGGGTGGGTCACTTGAGGCCAGGAGTTCAAGATCAGCCTGGCCAATATGGCCAAACCCCATTTCTGCTAAAAATACAAAAATCAGCTGGGCGTATTGGCACACTTCTATAGTCCCAGCTACTTGGGAAGCTGAGGCATGAGAATCCCTTGAACCCAGGAGGTGGAGGCTGCTGTGAGCCAAGATTGTGCCACCGCACTCCAGCCTGGGCAACAGAGTGAGATTCTGTCTCAAAAAAAAATAAAATAAAAAAGTCTGGATCTTAAAATGATAAAATAAGGAATAAAAAATAAATAACAGTGTAGTGTTTTGCCAACCTAAACAAAACAGACAGAGGCTGTCTAAAAGAAATTTGGGAATAGACAGAGCATTGCTATGGGAATCCACATGCCACAGTCAACAGCGTGTGTATTCAGGGAGGTAAAAGAAGACAATGGGTTTTCAAGGAGAAAATGAGGAGATTCCACAATGGTTTTGAAATAATTATCCTTGGCTGTGAAGATCAGTAACAAGGATGAACTGCTCTGAGGTTGGACAGGCAGTTGCAGGGCAGATGGTCCTGGAGAAGTGTTTTTTTGTGTAAGATTTTGATGTGCAAGGCTATCGTTTTTGCAGTCTTTTGTGACAGTTTTTGTTATCAGGCATACATGCGTGAGAACCCTCTCTTCATGGTCTTCTCCGGCTCTATTTGCCAGGTTTTCCCTAACGTTAGTGAGTTCATTTTGATTCTGATAGCTTTCACAGTTTGTGATTACTTGGTTGATATTATTAACTGCTTATCTTGACTTGCTATTCATGATTCACAAAATTTGATAACTTGGATTGTGACTGTTTTCTCCTTCTAATTCCAAATGACAATTCTACAAAATCTGTTAGTTTTCCTGCAGAGGTGAGGAAACTGCCACCCTCTGAGGAGATTTCACCAAGAGAAGTATTTTGATTGGATTGGAATGGGGTTTTGTTTAAGTAAGATAGGAATGCTTTATTTAGGAAGGCATGCACACGCAGTTGGACAAAATCTTGCCATTCTTATGGAAGGACACCAGCCTGTTCATTCATTTTTTTACCTGCTTGGGCCCTGAGAGCATTTGGCTCCAAATCCTGGTCTAGCAATGTATTCGTACAGCTATGGAAGATTCCCCTCTGTAATCATTTGATTTCTGCCTCAGCATCTGTAGTGGACATTGTTGGCTGGTCGCCAGCAATAACTTTCCCTTTTCCATTCCTAAGAGAAACTCGGGTTTTGTTCAGGTATTTTCACCCCTTCCTCTCACAGTCCATGCACAGCAGGGAACCAGGGTCCCCACTCTAGAGATGGGCCCTTATTAATCTATGCCTGATTGTGCTCCTCCTCCTTGCCCTTGATTGGTTGAGGAAAGGACATGTGACCTAATTCTGGCCAATGGGGCATGAGGAAGAGTTTCTAGCGCCTTCTGGAAAAGGAAGTCCCTCACTTGTCTTGGAAAAGCTGCTGGAAGCCACGAAAGTCTCTCTTTATAGCTATTCTGAAGAAGCACTGAGCATATATGTGTCTGTGGGGGAACCAGCCTCCCCTTTGTAAACAGGGGAGAAACGGAAAACCAGTATTTTTGATACCATCATTGAGCTGCCGAATTAACCAGTTTGGACATCTGCCCTACCTGTAAACTTCCAATTACAGGGCCAAATAATTTTCTTATTGTTCCTTTCATTTTAATTCAGTTTGAGTTCACTCATTCTATTTACAATCAAAAGTATACTCATGCCCATCACCCCTTTTCAAGAAATCAGTAGTTTCTTGTGCTCCATACTTAAAATACTCCAAAACACTTCTTTTCTGTGTCATAGGAAAGGCACAGAAGAATAAATGATAGTTTGCATCTTTTCATTCACTTCCCGGAACCTGGCATAGAATTTGACATAATATAAATGAGCAGCCACAGGGAGGCACAAGAGCTCTCTGATTACATGTCCTCTCTAGGACCAACAGGAAAAGAAAATTAAAATCCCTCTGGATTGGGGCAAAAAGGAGGAATCATTATATTTTTAATGATGTTATTGAAGGTCTTCCAAAATACTAGATGAAACTATTAACAACCCTGACTTTTACATTTCCACCAGTAGTTTCTGAAGCAATACTAAAACATCCAAATTAAAACTAGGAGGGATAAAGAGAGAGAGACAGAGATAGATGTAATAATCCGTACAATTGAAATTAGGGTGTTTGCAAACCCTAAAAATGTTGGGAATGTCTAACAATGATTTGAAAACTAGATAGTGGCCTGGTTGATTTCAAAAAGTCCTTTGCCTTCCTATAGCCTTCCCAACTGAATATATTAATTTATAAAATGAAAAGCAGATTTGGAAGCCCTCAAAGCTGCACACGGTCATTCTTTCTAGTGCAAAGACTGTTCCTCCAGTGGATAATCTGAGTCAACGTGGCAGTAGGCACAAGTCTTTGTGAAGGTAAAATGAGATTTTTCCTGTGACCACTTCTAAAAATGGCAGATCATATTGTTTCATTTTCTTCGTTGCAGAGTCCAAGAGTAGATAGCTGCAATTCTGAAAAACGCAAGCGGCATTTTTAACATTTTAGATTCTCCTGAAACAGCAGGTGCAGATGTGAGTGAGCAGGCGCTGAGCAAGGGAGGAGATGACTCAAGACTGCCGCGTGATTCTTTCTGCAATTTGCTGCCTTTGCAGGCTCTGACTCCCTGCTACCCGGGGCAGAAGCATGCGATGACTCGATCTCAGTGGTAGTTTCAGCCACAGAGGTGGATGTGCAAGTGACAGAATTGTGCAGGTGGACAGGCCCACTGCGAATACAGAAAGGAGAACCAGCAAGAGCCTGTTTGACTCGGGGAAGACAGCGTCCTGAGGCTAGCACAGCCTGTGGGATTGGGGGAATCTCTCCCGTCTCCGCACAAACCAACCCCTATCAGGTCCTGCATGCCGAAAGATGCAGATCGCCCGTGGCCTGTGGGCTATGAGGGCAAGTAAAACCACACACGAATGCTGCAGCCCCCATGGTCATTACCTGTGCCCAAAAAGCTTCTCTCCCCTCACTAACTCTTACTCCAGACTTAGAGCAGAGTCTAAATGGAAATTTTTCCATGGATGCTGACTTTTGCCAAAAGCATATTTGAAAGGAGCTTTGCACTTGGGTTTGCTTTAATCTCTTATTGTATACAATACAAAGAATGGCTATGTTCAATTCTGATAGTGTTTATTTCCAGTTCTATGGCAGAAACCGTTAACATTTGGAATTACTGCTTAATCATAAATCCCTGAAGAAGGCTTTAATCCAAAATTCAATCAAAGCAAGAAAGCTCCCTGTACATGTGGCCTTTCTGTCAATCTTTTCTTCTCTATACATCACTCAGGAAATGCGATGTGAAGGAGAGATGCAGCATCGATTAGAAATGAAGCAGGTGATCTGGGATGATGTGCATTTGATGCCATTCATCTCTCAGATTCAAGAAAGGATTTTACATTAAAAGCAGAGGTGCGAAGAGTGAACAAAATGTTAGAATATATGTGTCGGAAAATGTGATTAAAGTTATATCCTTATTTAACCAATATATTAGATTTAATAAATCCCTTAATTCCCCAATATTGTAAGCATTACTATATTCAGAAATAATTAAGCTCTACAAAGGACAAATATATTTAATATTTTTGAAGACTACCTAAAAATAAAAGCAGAGGTGCCACAGGAATTTGGCAAAGACAATTACATCTCAGGTGTGGGCGAGAATAGGTCATTCTTGTGTTGTCCTGAAAGATGGAAACCCGCATTTAGCTTTTTTTTTTTGAGATGGAGTCTCGCTCAGGCTGGAGTGCAATGGCGCGATCTCGGCTCACTACAACCTCCGCCTCCCGGGTTCAAGCGATTCTTCTGCCTCAGCCTGCCGAGTAGCTGGGATTACAGGTGCCCACCATGCCTGGTTAATTTTTGTAATTTTAGTAGAGACAGGGTTTCTCCCTGTTGGTCAGGATGGTCTTGAACTCCTGATCTCAGGTGATCCACATGCCTCAGCCTCCCAAAGTGTGGATTATGGGTGTGAGCCACGGCGCCCAGCATGTATTTAGCTTTTAATTGTAAATACACATTATTTGACTTTATAGTACATGAAACAAAAACAAGACATTTAGGAAAAAGAGGTAAAAGTTTGGGTTAAGGTTTTTTTGTTTTGTTTTGTTTTTTGTTTTTTTAGGGTAATCAGGTCCTAGAGACAGAGGGAAATTTGAGATGGAGACAGATGAGTACACCCAGGAAATGAGCTTCTCATTGCTTCCATTACCTCAGGGCCAAGGCAACTGGAAATAGAGTAGGCTTTTGGATTCTTACAACTGTTTTCCTGGTCAGTGGGAGAGTAGACCCACTTCGTATCAGCCTCCAGTCAATGCTCTACCCAATGTCATTCTTCTTTGGTCTGGCCAACACCTGTGCTGTTTGTGAGACTTTGCTTAGAATCCTAGGTTCCACATACATCATGGTACCCTTTGGTCTGGATTACTACTTCCAAACAGATTTCATCAGATGCAAAATTTTAGGGCCGGGCCTGGTGGCTCACTCTTGTAATCTCAGCACATTGGGAGGCTGAGGCTGGCAGATCACCTGAGGTCAGGATTTTTAGGCCAGCCTGGCAACATGGTAAAACTCCATCTCTACTAAAAATACAAAAATTAACTGGGTGTAGTGGCGCGCCCCTGTCGTCCCAGCTACTCCGGAGGCTGAGGCACGAGAATCACTTAAACCCAGGAGGCAGAGACTGTAAGTGAGCTGAGATCGCACCATTGCACTCCAGCCTGGGTGACAGAGTGAGACTCTGTCTCAAAAATAAATAAATGAATAAAATAAAAAAATAAAATTTTATGAAGGAGTTCCAGTCTTCTTCCTGTTGGTTCCTCAAGACCTAGTTTTTGAAGTAGGATATACAATATTCCCTAACCTGCTCTACTCACACACAGTTTGCTAAAAGACCTGCCAGTCATCCCCCAATTAACGCAGCATGGCAGATACAAGACCTTCCTCATCACTCTCAAACGCCTTTACATCCGACTTTTATTAATGGTTCTCCTAACCTATATGCATGGTCCTTCTGCCTAAAATAACATCACAAGCACCACTTTCTCTAATGCAGCCCCTTCCAGATCCCATCAGATAAACTACAGAACCTTCCTTGGTCCCCAGTGGTCCCTTCGTAAGTGCCCATCATAGCATGGCTATGTGTTAACTGCTCTTGTTTATGTGTCTGAATCCTTCTCCTGTATACTAAACCTCTCTAGCACAGATGCTGTTTATTTTCATCACGCTGTCCCTGGGATACCGTCCAGAGTCAGGCACATAAGCAGTTCTTCACTGTGCTCTGATGCTTGAAGGTTGCCTTGTAGGTTACATCTTTCTCAGCATGAAGGCGGAGCAGTGACACAGGTGCCCCCAGCCCTCTGGTGTCCTAAGAACTCCCAGATAATGAAAATGGGCAGCAAATCTCTTCTTTTGAGACTAATTATACCTAAAAGATCTCCTTATAGTTTTTGATAAATAACACATGTCTTAGGACTAAACATGTAAAACATTTTAAAAGAATCCTAAAAATGGTTTTTCCCCTTGGATTTTTCTGAACACCTTAAAATTTAAGCCAGTAGTGAGGTGGATCACACTGGTGTCTGTGCTGGCAGTGGGGTAGTGGGCTACAGTAGCACAGAGCATGGTGTCAGAATCCTAGCAGGGTGGGGCATCCTGGTGAGGGGCCTGGCATGGGGTGTTGGAGCTTGAGGGGGTGAGGAGAGTGTCTTATCCAGAGGAGGGGTTAGAGGCTGATATGGGAGGCTGATTGCACACAAGGGGACTGATCAGTGAAGTAAATACATTAAAGATATGAGAAGCCAGATTTCTTATTGGAGAAGGGAGTTACCAAAATGGAGTTACAGATATGGAAAGCTGTATTAGTCTGTTTTCATGCTTCTGACAAAGACATATCCAAGACTGGGTGAATTACAAAGAAAAAGAGGTTTAATGCACTCACAGTTCCACGTTGCTGGGGAGGCCTCACAATCATGGCAGAAAGAGAAAGGCACATCTTACATGGCAGCTGGCAAGAGAGAAAATGTGAGCCAAGCAAAAGGGGAAACCCTGGAAAAAACCATCAGATCTCATGAGACTTATTCACTCCCACGACAACAGTGTGGGAGAACCGTCCCCATGATTCAGTTATCTCCCACAGGGTCCCTTCCACAAGTGGGAATTATCAGAGCTACAATTGAAGATGAGATTTGGGTGGTGACACGGCCAAACCATATCAGAAGGGAAATCGCTAGGATGAACACTGCAATGTTGGATTGACATTGGAGATATTTATGCAAACAAATAATTTTGTATGAATGAAATGATTTTATGTATATTAAGAATATATAACCTATCTATATGTATGAAAATATGGACATACGAATAGTTAAAGGAATATAGATGTAAATGTGTGTGTTGTACACATGCACACACGCAAGATATTCCCTAGCTCTGTTCACTGAGAGGAACTGGGAGCAGCAACACTCCCACTGCAATGAGCACCCCAAGTGCCCAAATTTGGATTCTAAATATTATTCTCCACAACAATGAGCTATGGCTTTTTGGAGAAATGGCTGATACCAGGACTGGAGAAGAGAAAGTAAAGGTGAGAACAGACCCTCCTGTTTGGCCAGCAAACAAGAAAGTGCTCAAAGAATGATGGGGATAAGCCAAAGGGACACAGAAGCCATATAGAGGACCTCCCACTGCCCACATCAGAGGGGATCTGAGGGTCAAATAGGTAATGATAGTGACAGATGTTAAGCCGTTGAGTAAAATAGCCAGGAGTTCTTACCAATATAAATAGGGAAATAAATAGATTGAAAGTTTGATGAGGCATGGATATTTACACAGTTTCAGAGTATCTCCCCACAAAATATTTACTAATTACAAAAAAAAGGAAAGAATAACTTTACATGAAGATGCCTGGAAGATACCGCCCTGTCCATGTGGTCAGAGTGAAATCTCCAGTAATGGAAGAAATGCAAGTCATGCGGCACCCGAGGGATGCAATGAGGAGAGCGCAGGGTCATGTCTGAGCTGCTGCGGCCACAGATGTGTCACCAGGATGTAACCACAAGAAAATGCCAGGCAAATCCAAATTGAGGGCTATTCTACCAAATAATTAGCCTGCAGTCTTCAAAAGGATCCAGGTCATGGAAGTCAAGGAAAGACCTGAAAGTTGTTTTAATTAATCCTACATAAAGATCAATGGTAACTAAATATAATGTGTGATGCTTGAACAGGATTTCTCTTGCTCTAAAAAATGTATCGAGGCAGCTGGCAAAACTTGAGGGGAGTCAAAGAATTAGATGTTGGTGACATATCACTGCAAGTTTCCTGATTTTGATGGTTGAATTATGGTTATGTAAGAGACCATCTTAGATTGTAGAAAATACCCACTAAAGCATTAGGATGGCAACTTACTCTCAAATGGCTCAGAGAAGAAAAAAGGTTTGTTTTTCTGGTACTGTGTTGCAATACAAAAAGTTTGTATGGCAAACTTTCTCTAAGGTTTAGGTGGTTAAAAAATTAAAAAGGAGAATTTAAGTCTATGAAATGCTTTTACATTTATTATGTCTTGAAATTTTTGCAACAACTCTTTTGGCAAAAAAGAAATACTATCATTATTGTTTCAGACATCAGAAAAGAGGATTCATGAAGATGTCAGTTAAGTGGCACATTCAAGGCCAAGTCAGATCCTCATCCTGAGTCTCGTAACCCCACATCCGTTCCTTCTAATTGCATATGCTTTACTGTCAGTCCAACAGATGCTCCCAAGGACCAGGCTAGGACAAGACACGGAACAGTAATCACTCCATGGGGTAATGGCTCTCAAACTTTTTAATGTTTATAAGTCATGCAGGGAACCTGTTTAAAATGCCTATTTGTAGTTATCACCCTTAGAGATTCTGATTCAGTAGTTTTGCAGTAAGAACCAGAAAATCTGCTTGTTTTTTTTTTTTTTTTTTTTTTTAAACAAGCAATCCAAGTGATTCTGACATAGGCCATCCCTGGGCCAGACTTTGAGGAACGCTGAACTTGATTAATGGCCTTCAGTGGCTACTGAAATAAATTTAAATTAAATGCCGTGCCTAAGGTCATGATGGAGCACACGTCTTTAGAGCTAGGAGGTGAGGTGCGCCTCCCGACTCTCTGCAATGCAGTCTTCGCTTCATTTTAAACACAAAAAAATTAGCAACCTATAATGACATCATAGCTCGCAGGCATTCTAAGACTTTAGGTGGACTTGTCTTGCTTCCTAGACAAGAGAGTCCTGCAGGAGACAGAAGAGTTAGGAGCTTAGAATCTGAGAAGTTCCTGGGAAAATCACCTTGGAAGCGTTTCTTTACCATGGAAAATCCATGTTGTTTATCCTCTTTGGAAGTGAGAACAATGCTTATTCAGAGCTTTTTGTTCTTCTGCTCAATGCAGCTAAAGTACTCCCCCTTTAAAGTCTTCGCGTGCAGTAGAAGGTGGTCCTCAAAGGAAGCGTCGGCTGCTGGAGACACTTCCGGAAAGAAGGAAGATTGTTGTTACCGAAGAAAATCAGCTGGAAATGTTTTAAAAATATGCAGAATGTCTGGGAGCTCTTCCAATATGCTTATGTTTAAGGTAAGCACAGCATGAATAAAATTACACTTCAGGAAAAGAAAAAAAAAACCCAAAGAGTTTCTACAGCATTTATTGGAGGAAACACTTTTTTACTGAGAGACAGAGAGGGGAAGGGAGGATGAAGTTTGATGGAGGAGAAGTGGCAGCACCTTTGCCCTTACCCTCTTAATATTTTGAGAACATGACGGTTTTCTGGTTTGGCGATGGTCCCAAGTTGAGCTTCATCTGTACTCATTGCTGGGAGTTGAACATGACCATGCATGTCTGCAGAACTGTTCTATAGGTTGGGCTATCAAGAGCGTATCTGCACAGTGCAGAGAGGAGTGTACTATGCAGCCATAAAAAAAGGATGAGTTCATGTCCTTTGCAGGGACATGGATGAAGCTGGAAACCATCATTCTCAGCAAACTAACACAGGAACAGAAAACCAAACACTGCATGTTCTCACTCATAAGTGGGAGTTGAACAATGAGAAGACACGGACACAGGGAGGGGAACATCACACACCGGGGCCTGTCGGAGGATGGGGGCTAGGGGAGGGAGAGCATTAGGAGAAATTAGATGACAGGTTGATAGGTGCAGCAAACCAACATGGCACATCTTTACCTATGTAATAAACATGCACATTCTGCACATGTATCCCATGTATCCCATGTGCAGAATGTGCAGCTTTGTTACATAAAGTATTTAAAAGAAAAGTCTGCTGAATGACACCTACCCTCTCATCCTCTGGGAACTCAGCAGGTGTCCTGCTGGAGCTCATAGCATAGGGTCAGTCAGACCTCTTCCCCCTCCCCGTGCACACATATGTCTAGCCCCTAGGAAGAAAGCAGAATTAAATTAAAAACCATTTCATCCTTATTCCTGCAGTCCAGGCTGGGGCCTGAAGATGGTGTGGCATCACTGTGACTCTCATGAGAACTTTCTTTAAATTTGTGCTCATCTCTCCTTCCCTGACAGCTGAGAAATTCTCTTGGTCCCTGAGCAAACTGAATGGTCCTCAATACTCAGAAGTTCAGAGCTCAGGCTCCAGAATCAGGATCTCTGGATTTAATCCAGCAGCACCAGTTTACTGACCTGGCATTCGCCCTGGTTTCCTCTTCCATGATGCCCCACATCCAGTGGGGCTCTGGGGCACGCCGTGCCGCCTGCAGTAGGGAGTTACAGATCCTTTGTAAACAGCTTCTTATGTACGCCTTATGTGCTACTGGGCTCTGGTAATGCGTGGCTGTGGAGCACCAAAGGACTATGCACCGGAAATAGCCTATCATGAGTGGGTTGTCAGACCTACCAAGTCACGAAGTCAGAAGGGCCCAGCAGCAGTCCAGTGTAAGCTGGAAATGGTATATCCCAGGGTGGCCTGAGGCCTGTGGAAGCTGCATGAACAGGGACCCCAGACACTCCTACTGCCCTTTATGGCTGCAGTAGCACCTCCTCCAGGTCCCTGTGGCCTTACAAAGGGATCCCATATGACATGCTGAAGGAGAAGAAAAACCAGAACTTGGTTTACAGATAAGTTGGCGCAGTATTGGGTACAAACCACAAATAGATGCAGCTGCATTATAACTGCATTTGGGGGTGCCCTTGAAGACAGTTGCCAGGGAAAGTCTTCCTAAGGGACAAACTGTTGGGCTTGGCTGGTCACCCACTTGTGTGGAAGGAGAAGTGGCCCGAGTGAAAATACATACATATCTTCTGGCCAGCAGCAAATTGCCTGCACAGATGACTCTCCACTGGGGGACATTTTGTTTCCCATGCTCACGACTCTGGGCTTTGCAGGGTTGGAGATCACGGTCCCCAAAGGGTGCATATTCTTTCCAGGAGACTCAGTAAAGGTCCCGGTGAGATTTGAATTATGGTTGCTGGCTGGGTACTTTGGACTCTCTGTGCCCAGGGGCCAGCAGACAAGAAGAGGGGTTGCTGTCTTAGCAGGGATAAGTGGCCCTGGTTAGCAGGGGAAGATAGGGTTGCTGCTGTGTAAGACCATGAAGGGAACATGGGACTCCAGTGTGAGCGTCCAGCGTGGGACTCCAGTGATCCACTTGTCTCCCCTGGGTACTCCCTTGTCTGATTGTGATTGTGAATCAACAAGAATAGCAACCCTGGCCTAAAATAGGAATGATCCTCAGGGGCTCAGACCCCTTTAAGCAGAACTGGATCATCTTTAGTTTTCCTGAGCTGCTGTTACAAAGTACTCAGACTGGAAGCCTTCAAATCACAGAAATTCATTTTCTCTAGAAGTCTGAAAACACACTGTCAGCAGGGCCACTCCCTCTGAAACACGCTGGAGAGAATCCTTCCTTGCCTTTTCCCGCTTCGGTGAGCTCCTGGAAATCCTTGACTTATGGATGTATCTCTCCAATTGCTGCCTCTGCCTTCACTTTGGCCATCTTCCCTCTGTGTTTCTGTCTTTTTCTCTTCTTATATGGACTCCAGTCATTTTCAGTCAGAGCCTACTCTTCTCCCGTTTGGCATCATCTTAACTCACTACATCTGCAAAGACTCTATTTCAAAATAAAGTCACATTCACAGGTACTTGGGTTGAGAACCTCAGCGTACCTTTCTGGAGGATACAATGCAAATCCAAAACACCAGGTAAGCCATTGAGAGCAGCAGAGCTGATGACAACAGAGGAAGAGGGGAATTTATAAAGTACAATGGAGGAGGAAGGTGATGAGGATGAGCTGCAATTGCATGACAGGGCACAGCTTGTGCCATTGACCCCCATTTCTCAATCTCCCCTCAGAAAGGGAGGTTCAGGGGAACTTCAGGGAATCTTCTCCATGTACATGTATGGAGGTGCATTGGGTGGACATAGCCATCATGGAGGTGTGCCCCCGACACAGACCTCAGCCACCATGGAGGTGAACCCCGCACCTCAGCCACCATGGAGGTGAACCCCACAAAGACCTCAGCCACCATGATGGTGTGCCCTACACATGGGCCTCAGGCACCATGAAGATGTGCCCTTCACACGGGTGTCAGCCTCCGTGCAGGTGTGCCCCACGCGTAGACCTCGGCCACCATGAAGCTGTGCCCCATGCATAGACCTCGGCCACCATGCAGAATTTGTTCAGCTGCAAGAAGTGCGGTCAACTCATGACATCCAGCTTCAGTGTCCACCTCGGCTTTCAAAATGAGGCTGTGCTCAACCTGAGGGGCCCCAGGCCATTGCTGAGCTCCATGGTGAGAGGAATAGAGGCTTCTCACCACTTCTGTCCCGAACCTCCGATGGGCAATTTTTGCCCTGAAGTTCCCCCAATGAGTTTGCAGAGACTGTATTAGTGCTATTCCACAGTATGAGATGATATTCCATCTTTCTTCTCTCTTTATCCTTCGCAGGCACTCTCCCCTCCTCACCCCTCCACAAATCTCTGTCACTCCTACCTCCATCTCAGCATGTGCTTCTCGAGGGCACAGGCATGACACAGTGTGTCAGGTGAGAATGACAGGCTGGGGCGGGGACGGAGCTGCCTGCTTCACGTGTGGCTCCTTATTTCCTTCCCAGCTTCCGTCTCTGGATGTACAAACCTCTTCACTGTGTCTCTCCAGTCATGCAGCTCTCTTTCCCCTTCTCTTGATTCTCTCTACCTGGGATTCTATGTCCCGTGACATGGAAAGATGCACCACCAAATACAATTATTCAGTTGAAGTTTATGACCACTGAAGGCAGAGTAGGTAGAAGTCTGCGTGATATGAACATGAAGCTCAAACGTATCCTAAGCACTGCTTGAAATGATTACTTGGCAAACATACAGCCCTCGGGGAGCTACCCTCATTCAGTTAAGAATTTTCTTTCCTTGGATACAAACCTGCCTAGAAGGAATAAAGAATTATACTTCCATTATTATTAATGCATATTTTGTGTGAATATGAGATATGAGTTTAATCCAGAGATTAAAACCTGGAGCCATAAAATAAATATTGTAGAAGACAGAATATGCTGACATTTTAGCGAATGTTAATTCTGTTTTAGATGGGTGAAGTTTTGAAACAGTTGATTTCATTACCAATATGCTACGATTAGGTTGGTGTAAAAGTAATTGTGGACCAGGCATGGTGGCTCACGCCTGTAATCCCAGCACTTTGGGAAGCCGAGGCGGGTGGATCACTTCAGGCCAGGAGTTCAAGACTAGCCTGGCTAACATGGCGAAACACCGTCTCTACCAAAAATACAAAATTAGCCAGGAGCGGTGGCGTGCACCTGTAATCCTAGCTAGGCAGGCGAATCGCTTGAACCCAGGAGGCAGAGGTTGCAGTGAGTCGAAATGGTGCCATTCCATTCCATCATGGGTGACAGAGTGAGACTGCCTCAAACAACAACAACAACAACAACAACAACAACAACAACAAAACAACAAGAAAAAGTAATTGCAGTTTTTAATGACAAAACCGCAATTACTTTTGCACCAACCTAATACTATTTGTTGGATGCATGGATTGCTACTTAGTAACTGAACCGAACTGGATGGAACTGCACCATGAACATCCTGTAGACATTCACTGTTGGTGGTGAGATGAACAATTACAACATTCCATCAGTCCTACTCACTGTCTTCTTAGCTGTCACTCATTAGATCCCTGCTGTGTGTGAGGTCTGCTAAGAAAAGTAAAATATGTTGTAAAAACAACAAAAATGCAATTACTGAAATGATAGGTAGCCCCAACTCCAGTGATAATATGATAATATGAGATTTCATCACTATCCAGTAATTTATGAGTGGGAATTGCAATAATATGAATGGATCAGTGTGATCAATTAAATTGTATCATTTCTGATTCTACATTGGGATAGACTTAGCAGCAGAGGGAACCCTAAGGTTAATTTCCTGATGTGTGAGTGATATGGTTTGAATGCATGTCCCTGCCAAATGTTGAATTGTGATCCCCATGTTGGAGGTGAGGGCTGGTGGGAGATGTTTGGATCATGGTTGGGGGGGCCTCATGAATAGCTTGGGTCAACCCCTTGGTGATAAGTGGGCTCTTGCTCTGAGTTCACATGAGATCTTGTCATCTAAAAGTGTGTGCGCCCCCCTCTCTTTCTCTGTTGCTCCCATTCTCACTATGTGATGTCCCTGTTCCTGCTTTGCCTCGCATCATAATTGGAAGATTCCTGAGGCCTCTCCAGAAGCGGATGGTGGTAGGCTTCCTGTGCAGCCTGCAGCGCTGTGAGCCAATTAAACAGCTTTTCTTATAAATCACTCAGTCGCAGGTATTTCTTTATAGCAGTGCAAGAACAGCCTGATACAGTGAAGTAAGGAGCTTTATGGTAGGAAGGGACAAGGGGAAGCTTTTGAAACCCGCTCACGTTTGAGTCATTGGAGAGATTACTATCACCAAAAATAAAGGATGCTGGATGGTGATTTCAATCATATGCCTTATTAATTCACCAGCCAGGTTTCTGTAAAAACAGGATGCATCATGGCAGGTGATAGTAGACAATGATTAGTTATCTAGGTTGTAACTCCAGTCACAGCTGCCATGCTGGTTCTGGGTCTTACTAGAGGGCTATCTTCACTGGAGTGGACCAACACAGCCTCTGCCGTTTGATACATGGTCACTGACTTGCAAATGTTTTCTTCTTCTCTTCCTTTTTCTTCTGTCTCCTCCTCCTTCTCCTCTTCTTTTTCTCCTCCTCCTCCTCCTCTCCCTCATCTTTCTCCTCCTTCTTCGTTTAGACCAGCTCTGTTAAGATACAATTCACATATTATATTATTTATCCACTTAAAGTGTACAATTCAATGGCTTTTAGTAAATTCCATATATGTGCAACCATCATCACAGTCAGTTTTAGAAAGGTTTAATCATCTCAAAAAGAAACCCTGTACCCCTTATCCCCCTATCTCCCTAGCCCCTCCCTGCAAGTCCTAAGAAACGACTGTTTCAAGTTCTGCCTCTATAGAGTTCCCTGTTTCCATTTCTCTTAGGTAATGACCTGGAAGTGAAATCAAATGCGTTCTTCTTGGTAGTCATCAATAAGGAAGATCAAAATCAGTTTCATCTTCAGAAAGGAGAAACAGGTTCTCATTCTCTGTCTTGCTCTGTGGCTATGTGAACTTTTAGCTGTTTGTTACCATCTATTCCACAGAGACCTTGAACATCTCAACATTTCACACACTGCCACAGTAATCCATAGTATTGATGACAATCTGCTAATTGAATCTGATAAAACCAAAAGTAGCAGGTATCCTAAATGCCTTAGTAACTCATAAGTGAGACAGAGCATGGGAGTGAAAACCCGGGAATATTTGGGAGGCTGCCATATCAGCGAAGTTTGTAGGGGTCTGATGGTTTGGGACATGCTGGGCTATCCCCTGTAAGGGGAACGAGAAGTTATTGAACTTGACCCTCTTACTGTTAAGAAGGAGGAGTGTGTTTGGTGTGCCTCTTCAGATTTTGAAGGCAGCATAAGCACTTTGGAGAATATTGCCCTGACCCACTTATGGGCAAATGGGAAAGCTGTCAGTGTTTGGGAAGACAGAACAAGAGGGCAGAACAAGTAGACAGTTCAAGGCAGGCGCAAGTTGCCCTAATTCTCAAGCCTCCTAAACTAGGAGGTATGGCGGTGCTTGGAGCATCCACACTGGGTCAGCATGCTCTGAAGTTGATGGAGAAGCTGTAGACAGAACTCTAGGGTTCTGGAGCAGGGCTGTGCCTTGGGCAACAGCGAGCTACTGTCTACTGGAGGAACAGCTCCCATGTGTGAATTCGGTGTAAACTTTCTATAGCCCTGCCCCTTGAATCAACTGATTGCATGAGTACCTAAACCAAAGACAAACCTACATGCGAGTCGCTAAGCTGTGTATCAGAACAAAGGGGAAATGGTTGCTGGGCAGACCAACAGCCAGTGTCTACTACCAGCACCCCCCGGAGGCAGCTGTACAGTTAAGAAGGCAAATTAATCACAGTGTCTGGGGTGGGGAATGCTCATCTTAATAAGAACTGCATTCAGGTAGGACTTTTGGACACTAATCAGTTTGTTAATTATAATTATTTTCATTAAAACAGGTGCTCAAAAACTTTCCACTTGGCAATGCATTGTTGATGGTCTGAGTGACTGTGGCTGGGGGCTTTTCAAGTTCAATTTCCTGAGGAGACTTTGATCAATAATGTGAAGCAATTAGGGGCAAGTTCCACCTGGATGTAGTGTTGCTCTGCCTCCGTTCCTTTTCATTCTGTTGTTCTGTGAGCATGAAGCTGCCCAGCAGCTACCTTAAGGAAGATGTGCTGGGCTTGCATGAAAGTGGCCTCTAAATAACTTGCTCCTAAGGAATTTAAAATCTGTGAATCTTCATTGACTTATTAGTAAAGTGGGGATAGTACCTACTGCCTAGGGACACTGAAGGTTACATGAGAGTAGGAAGCACCTGCCTTGTGTCAAGTTATGGTGGGAACTTAATTTGATTGGCCTGAACCTAAACACTGTGGGGTTGACATGGGAGAACTAGGTGAGGCTCAGTGCTGTTCAGTGCCTGTCTTCCACTGGGATATTAAGACTTGGACAGTGTGACTCTTGATCTAAGATGAGTACATGCCGGGTACGGTGGCTCATGCCTGTAATCCCAGCACTTTGGGAGGCCGAGGCGGGTGGATCTCCTGAGGTCAGGAGTTCGAGACCAGGTTGGCCAACACAGTGAAACCCCATGTCTACTAAAAATAAGAAAATTAGCTGGGCATGGTGGCAGGCACCTGTAATCCCAGCTACTCGGGAGGTTGAGGCAGGAGAATTGCTTGAACGCAGGAGGCAGAGGTTGCAGTGAGCCGAGATCGCACCATTGTACTCCAGACTGGGTGACAGAGTAAGACTCCATCTCGAAAAAAAAAAAAAAAAAAAGATGAGTACAGTATATCTGCAAGCATGAGACACCAGGGGGAGATGTGTTCCTACCTAAACGTAAGACAAATTGTTTGCATAAAAAGAATTCACTTGTTTAGTGAAGTTTGAGATTGATCTTAGTCAATTGTACACTGGAGCCATGAAAAGGAGACAATGGCTCCCCAGGAGGCTGAGCCTCTTTGTGTTGTCAGCGTCTCTGTTTCTAAGCCCAGCTATAACAAGTCAAGTGTGTGTGACTGGGAGGGTGCAGCAATGCCCCTCCCCTGCTGGGCAATGATTGCTTCTCTCCCTGCGGCACCCTTGGCTGTTTAAGGAACTCTGGGCTCAGATAAGGTCTCTAGCTGAGTGTTTTTGGAATTATTCTCCAAGAATCCAGCCAACGTCCTTAACAGGAAAGGTGAGTGCAGATTGAGGGACACACTCGCACATTTTCACGGCATCCCCTGACACCAAGGGGAACTGTGAACTAGGTAGCACCCTCCATTTTCTGATTAAGAAATGGAACTTGGAGGTTGCAACTTGCCTAAGTTCACTCGGCAAGTCATCCGCACAACTTGGACTTGACTTCTGGCCTGACTTCGAGCCTATCCTAGTCTATGATGATCTTCCCATAGCAGCGTGCTGTGGGGCACAGCGCTCAATTCCTACCCTGGGCTCAATTCCTACTCCCTGGGTGAAGGGTGTAAAGTGGGAAGCCTCTAAAATTACAACTCTTGACTTTCTTGATCTACAAGATTCATGCCATCCATTACACTTTCAAAATATAGTTTTTATTTTTGAACAAAGAGATGCACACATATGTTTTAAAGAGTGAAATTATTTTACAAAACCAGTTATGAAAGAGAATATTTCTCCTCCTCTAGTATTCTCCCCAGCAGCTATCACTTTGAACTGAAGCTATTACTTTGAACTCTTCCAGCATATTTTGTTGGTATTTACATCTATAACTCCAATTATCATGCTTATATTTCTGCTTTCTAAATGTTTCAGCTTTAGGCATTGTCTTGTTTTCCCATTAAGAAAGCTGAGGATTTAGCCTTTTTTCACCCAATTTCTCCACTACTCTATATACACACATTTGTTCTGTTCCCGTCTTCCCAATATGCTATTAGTATAATTTTAGTTGAATCACATGTTGGTGTTTACATTACTATGACTATGTAAATCTCATTAGAGCTGGGCTCTGTAGCATACTATGGTTTCTTTTCTTTTTGATATAGCATAGCTTCTTTCCTTTCTTCCCTCCTTTGTTCCTCCCTTCTTTCTACCCTCCCTCTCCCCTTCCTCTCTCCTTCCTTTTCTTCCTTCCCCCTTCCCTTCCCTTCCCTTCCCTTCCCTTCCCTTCCCTTCCCTTCCCTTCCCTTC
>NW_012102765.1:289974-298751 GCF_000951045.1 Mandrillus leucophaeus | reverse complement strand
TCTCTTCCCCTCCTCTCTCTTCCCCTCCTCTCTCGTTTCCTTTCTTTCCGCCACCCCCTCCATTCTCCCCCTCCTTCCCCCTTCTCCTCTTGTTCTTTCCTCAGTATTCTAGATACTGATTACTCATTCAATCCCCAGTTCTCTCCCTGTTGTGCAAATCTCCTCTCAAGACGTTCACATACACTAGGCAGAACATCGCTTTCATCTTCTTGAATCGATCTGTCCTGCGGCCTTCTCTGGCTGGGTAACATCACCCTCCTCTTGCTGATAAGAACCAGGAAGAGAATGATTCAGAGCCACCGGGCCAGCCAGTGAGCAACTGTGGCTCTCATTCAAGTCCCTGAAACCACACATTTATACCCGAAGTCGGCTTTGTGTTGCATCGGCCCATTCGTTCCATTATTTGTCCTTTCCTATAAGCCAGCATGTCTCTAAGCACATCAATATCTGGCGTCCTGTTAATCCAAATCCCCACTGGCTTTATTTGCATCTGCTGCTTGAGAGTTGGGGATATAAATACCGACCACAAAGTGCCTTCTCAATCTTCAAAGATAAATTTCGTCAGTATCCAGTAATTTATGCGTGGGAAATAAGATAGTTATTTGTCTTTTTCTGGTACATTTGTAATGAATGTGTATATGTCTCACTCTTTAAACATCCTAACTGCAGGAAAAGGAGATATCATGCATAAAAGTATAATAACTGAAGAAATCTTATTACAATGCTATATTCTATTCAGAACTCTTTCACTTATAAAACTGCAGTTGCTTTTCATAAAGCTCTATAAGTTAGATAAGAAGGGATGTATTATTCTTTACACCCGGAGATATGAACTAGTTCAAATTCAAGTTTATTCAGTGACTAAGATCACACTACTTACACTTTCAGTATTTTGGCCTCAAAGATTCCCCTATGTGAATACTGGCCCTAAAAATACAAAAATTAGCTGGGCGTGGTAGTGCGCACCTGTAATCCTAGCTACTCGGGAGGCTGAGGCAGGAGAATCACTTGAACCCAGGAGGCAGATGTTGCAGTGAGCTGAGATTGCACCACTGCACTCCAGCCTGGGCGACGGAGTGAGACTCCATCTCAAAAGAAAAAAAAGCTAGAACAGAAACTCATAATATATGACCTCTTCCTTTCTCCTGGTTCCATCACTCCCATTGCAGTCTATCATGGTGGAGGGAGGGGAGACCAGAGGCTGCTGGAGAACGTTGGAACCCTTTTGGCCAAGGGAAGTTAAGCACTATGGGATGCGGAGGGCTGAGCTGGGGGGATTTCTATTTCAGAAAGTGTTGGCTGAACATAGGCTATTTTTTTATTGAGGTGAAATTTATGCAATATAAAATTAACCCCTTTACGTGTACAATTCACTGGCATTTAGTACATTCACATATTCTGCAACCACCAACTCGGTAGTTCCAAAACACTTTCCTCACCCCAAAATACATTCCTGTATCCAGCTGCCCCCTTTCCCTGCAACCTACTAGCTCCCGGGAAATGCTAATTTGCTTCCTGTCCCTGTGATTGGTCTGTTTTGGATATTTCATATAAATGGAATCATATAATATTGGTCTTTATTGGTTTTTCATTATGGCCTATATCAGAACTTTATTCCTTTTTATGGCTGAGTCATATTACATTGTATGCATATAAACAATTTGTTCATCACTCGTGCATTGACAAATATTTGGGTTGCTTCCACTCCTTGACTCTTGTGAAGAGTGCACCATGCACGCTCATATATTTTTTGAGTCCCTGTTTTCAGTTCTTTGGGGTCTATATTAGGAGTGGAATTGTTGATTCATATGACAATTGCATAGTTAAGTTTTTGAGGAACTGCCAACCCGTTTTCCACAGCAGCCGCACCACTTCAAACTCCCACCAGCAGCGTCTGAGGGCTCCAGTTTCCCCACATCCTTGCCAACACCGTTATTTTCTGATTTTTTATTACTGCCATCCCAGTGGGTATGAAGCGGCATCTCAGTGTGACTTTGCTTTGCATTTCTCTAATGACTAATGGTGTTGAACATCTTCTCACGTGTTATTGGCTGTTTGCACATCTTCGGAATGTAAACTTTTAACAGAAGGTATTTTGCCATCTTGTGACCATTTTAGGCAATATTTTCAGGATGTAAGAAATTCAACAAAGCCTCAATAATGTGCTTTCCCCTCATAACTTGTAAGTAGACAAAGGATCACGGTGGGATGGGACGGCTGGGAATAAAAGACCTACGCTCTGATGTTCTCCTCCACTTCCACCCTGCTGACCTCTTGCTGGGCAGGCTGCTTTGAAAACACTATCGTGCATTGAGCAGGAAGCCTTAGCTTTTCTAAAGTTCACACATTATTTTCTCTGGCTCTTTGTATATCTAGTATCCTTCCAAATAGGGGTATGTTTAGGATAGAGCTGGGCACAGCTGTGCAGAGTAATGAAGTTGGGGTCCCTTGAGCTGCCCACGATATTGCTTCAATAAAGAGAACTCGGACTGCAGGCTGTGGCATTATACCGTATCCCATCTAGTCTCCTCATGGGAAACTCCAGTGCTATTTAGCTCTTCCCGAATCTTGAGCTAACAGTTTTAGACAAACCATGAATTTGCTGGGGGGCAGGAGGATGGTGTATTCTCTGCTTCAGATAGGCAGTAGATATAAAATAAGTTAGCTCCTACCTTCTTCTCATTAGTCACTGAAAGCATGACATGCCCCTACTTAAACACCTTTCCTTGCTGCCCCACTCACAGAATGAAATCTGTTTAGCATCCTGCGGGCCCCACGTGGCCGCCCCAGCCCTCCCTTCCACGATGTCTAACACTCAAACCGCCCCTCCAGGCTCCAGTCACATCAGCACATTTTATTTTTTATGTATTTTTTTTAAAATTTTTTTGAGACAAGGTCTAACTCTGTTGCCCAGCCTGGAGTACAGTGGCACAACTCTGCTTACTGCAACCTCTGCCTTCCGGGCTCAAGCGATCCTTCCACCTCAGCCTCCCGAGCAGCTGGGACTAGAGGCACCTGCCACCATGTGTGGCTAATTTTTTGTACTTTATGTAGAGATGGGATCTTGCTATGTTGCCCAGGCTGGTCTCAAACTCCTGGGCTCAAGTGATCCACTTGCCTTGACTTCCTAAAGTGCTGGGATTACAGGTGTGTACCACTGTGCCTGGCCCCACTTTCTACTTTAAACCTGCCGACGTGTTCTGCCCCAGAACCCTGAATATGAAACTGAAAACACAACCTCAGCCAGCACATGCCCCTGTTCGTTCTGGGTGCGGAACACCTTCTCCTTCATTCTTCTCCTCCAGGTCTAACCAAGTGACATCCTACCTTTGAGAGGCCTCACCTTACCCTCCACATCAAAAATAGCATCCTTTTCCCTTGACTCACACTCCTGGCGCCCTGTTTTCTGAATTGCATTGATCACACTCTATAGTACAATGCTTTAATGAGGATGTCTTTGTTATTGCTTGTTTTGTCTTCCCCAGTAAAACAAAAGCCCCTGAAGGCACAGGCTCTGCTCCTTACGGCTCTGTCCTTCGCGTCTAGAACAGTGCTTGCCCACAGGAGGCTGCCAGTGAGTGTGTGCTCAGAGAAAGGCCGGGTCACGGCAAGTTGTCCAGCAGTAACACCAACGTGCCCTTTCTTGCACATAGCACATGTGAACAGAAAATAGAGCAGGGCTGTGGTGGGATTCTGGAATAAGTAGACCTCGATCTACCCAACAGTCTTGGCGTCTTACCCACCTGGTACCTGGAGACATTGCTGGGGTCCATGTCATCCCATCCTCCATGGCCCAAGGGACTCCTTGGTAGGTAGGACTTCTCCTGTGGCTCAGGGATCCTGGCAGTGACTTCAACAGGTTGCTTTTCCACCTCAGACTTTGTGCTGACACTTCCTACTTCCCTGCTCTTTTAGTGGCAGCCTTGAGACTTCACAGCAACTCAAAGAGACTCACTGAGAAGACGTTGAGGACCCCATCATAGTGCACAGTGGGCACAGATGGCAGAGTTGGAGCAAGTGTATGTGGGCAGCTGAGGCTCTATCCACGACACTGTCAGTGTTGTGTTTTATAGCTTAATAGTCAAGGCTTCCTATAGGAAACTATTTTCCAGTACTGTCAGGAATGGGACTCCCACGTGTGTGGGTTGTACATTCCACGGTTGTTCTTGGCATCCAGACTTATGCAGATGCCTCTGTGGATGCCACCTGGGCATGGACTGACACTGTCAGCTGGAGTGCCGAGGCTGCGCGTGACGGTGGAGGATATGGACTGTGACTCTCAGCAGTGCTTTGAGATGCTGGTCGCCTGAAACAATTAAAAACCCTGCAGCGGCCTACAGGATTTACTTTTGATGTTAGCATATGGCTGGCAACAATTTCATCGCCAGCAACTGATTTTTTTGGCAGTGTGGATGTATATGTATACAGTGTGTGACACTCAATTTACTAAACTAGTTTATGAAACTTTTATTTTGGTCTTCATGATGCCGCATCCTTGTTTCACAAAATAATGCCTTTTAAAGTGGTTGCTTTAGTGTCGTAGAGAGAACTTGAGTGTGCATATTAATCTTTCTTTCAAATAAGAGAGAGTAAAACATTGTAGCTGGCTGCAGTCATTGTTGAGCATATCAAATAAAACACAAACATTTGTGGAGAAATAAATGAGAGGCAGATTTTTATTTATTTATTTTTTTGAGATGAAGTCTCATTGTATCACCCAGGCTGGAGCGCAGTGGTGCAATCTCGGCTCTCTGCAACCTCCGCCTCCTGGGTTCAGGTGATTCTCCTGCCTCAGCCTCCTGAGTAGCTGGGATTACAGGTGCCCACCACCACACCTGGCGAATTTTTGTATTTTTAGTATAGACAGGGTTTCACCATGTTGGCCAGGCTGGTCTTCAACTCCTGACCTCAGGTGATCCGCCTGCCTCGGCCTCCCAAAGTGCTGGGATTACAGGCGTGAGCCACTGCGCCCAGTTGAGAGGAAGATTTGTATGTAACACAGCCACTCACTGTGTGAGCTTGGGAAAGTTACTCAACTTTGTCTCAGTATTTATCTGCTAAGTGGGCCAATTTCTGTTTAATCACCTTACAAGATTTTTGTGAAGTTCCTGCTAGAGAAAATTCAGAGGGGAAGTGCCTTGTTTATGGCTGCACAGCTGGTTAGTGGCAAAGCCCGCATCTAGCTGAGGTCTGTCTGGATGTGAATTCTCCAGCTCACACCAGCACGTGCCCTACACATCCGGTGCTCAGGAGGGAGGCTGTTGGGTTTCATTTAATGGTCAGATGATAAAACCAGGTGATGGCTGGTTCAAAGACAGCAGAGCTTCGGGCAAGATTTGATCTGCAGGTGCTGCAGGCTGTGCTATCCCAGGGCAGAGAGTGATGGAGAGGGTAGAGAGCAGGGGTGGGGAAGAAGTCCAGGACCATGTGAAGGCATTGGCCCTGCTTTCCTTGGAGCTGCTGGGAGACACACTGGGTCACTGTGCTTGTGCTCCTGCTCAGTCACATGGAAGAAACCCCATGCTTTGCAACAGTCAGTTTGGGAGAAGGGAGAGCAAGTTTCTCTGCCCTGTCTGCCCTTGGCCTCGTGATATTGACCTGTCCTGCCTCCGGGGGTATCAGCTGCCTCTTCAGCTGCCACAGGGAAGGTCAGATCCTGTGATGTGGCATTTCACTTGCATTGTGGATGGGAAAGATGGTCAGAGACTCTGTGTGTTCTGCTGGTGGCTGGGAAGATGCACTGGTTCTGGCCAGAACGCTGGCCCCTCTGAGGAGGGCATTGAACAGGAAGGAGGGATGAGGTGCAGGATGCACCAGCTCTTGGTGTCATTAGGCTGAGGTGTTAGCTAAGACAGGTAATCAGCCCGGATCCAGGGGACAGAGGAGGCGCAGGGAACCTGAGAGCTGCCCAAGGCTCACCTTTCAAGCTGCCTAAGGGATGGCATTGGCACCGGCGAGTGTCAGACACACCATATCCTGATGCTGCCTGATAAGATTTAGACCAGGCAGTAAAAATGCTGTCCTTGTGGCAGCCAGAGAGTTCCAGCTATACTTAATAATACTGTACTGTATAAATAAAATTTGCTAAGAGTAGAACTTGTGTTCTCACTACACACACACACACACACACACACACTCACAAGTGGTCATTATGTGAAGAGATTATTATGTTAATTAGCTTGATTAATCATTTTACTATGTATATGTATAACAAAACATCACACTGTACACTATAAATGTATACCATTTCAATAACACTTTTTTAAAACCCAGAAAGAAAAAATAGCACATAGCATGGTTGTATATAATTTATTTAACTAGCCCAATAGATTATTTCAATTATTTCCAAACATTTTATGGTTAAAAGACATAGTTATTAATATACAATTCCACACAAGTATAAGGATAAATTTCTGGAAATGGAATTTTCAGGTAAAAGAAATTTGCATTTGCAAGTTTGATAGATCCTACCAGATTTCTTTCCTTAGAAAATATACTGGCTTACTCTTTTACCTACAATATACTTATTTCTTCACATTCTTGCAAATACAGTATTATCTTAATTTTTTTTCAATATAATGAAAGGATTTGTTATCTTAAAAAATATTAAGTTTGACATGCTTGTTAGACATGGAGATGTCTGGTAAGCACTTGTAAATAAGTTCCAGGAGCTCAGGAAGAAAATCAGGCTTGCAGATGTAAATGTGGTTGTATATAGATAGTAATGAAAACCATAGAACTAGATGAGGTCACCAGCACCTGAGTATAGTTAGAGAAGAGGGCACCTGGACCAGTAGTGGCTTCTTTCATAGACTTCAGTGGGCAAGTCCTTGGTCCTTTTATGAGCTAATTGTGTTTCTTTGATCTGGTGTTTATCCATGTGCCAAAAACACATGTTTTATTTATTATAAATTTAACACTTCTTTCTGTGGGACTTGCCCACCTGTGATGTATGTATGTTGATAAGAAATATCCAATCAATAGAGATAATTTGATAAGAAAGAAGAAATAGGGAATAGTTGCAGGATTAAAGTTCATGGGTAGATGAGAGAGGGTGTGATCCATTACCTTTGCCAGTGCAAGGATTGACTCTAGGTAGTGGAGGTGTTCATCTCTTAGATAAGAAAGAGGAACATTTGAGCACAGATTTCTCTTATATTCTGTTTATCTATTTCAGTAGAAATTACATTGAATTTATACATTAATTTGAAAGAAATTAATGTAATTAGTACATTGTATCTATTCATCCATGAACAAGGTATACCTCTAATCTCTTTTTTCTTATCTTATTGCACTTGCCATACGACTTGGCATAAAAGACTGCTAATGTCTTTTACTGGACTTTATTGGAGATATTTGATGGAGATATACTCAGTAAGTATGTTTTTCAGAGGTTTCAGGTTAAAGAAGTTCCTTCTATTCTTGCTAAAACATTTTTTAAGTTAATTTTTTTAAACAGCTTTAATGAAGTGTAATTTACATATCACAAATTTGCCCACTGTAAATGTACAATTCAGTGATTCTTAACACCTTTATAGAACTGTACTGGCATCACTACCAGCTAGACTTAGAATATTTTCATTTCCTAGCAAGTTCCCTCATGCCATTTGCATAAAACATTTTTTTGATCATGAGTTAATGTTGAATTGTTTTTCTGCAAAATAATGAAAATAAAAGAAAAAACTTTTCATATATCCCAGAAACTAAAATTAAGAGTAGACTTGATAATTCTAGAAATAGCATAGGAAAATGTAAACTCATTACGGCAGGGAGAACAGCAAGTCATTCACGAGGGATCCAACCTGCTGGCCCAACCACCTCCTACTAGGCCCCAGCTTTAACACTGGGATCACATTTCAATATGAGATTTGGAGGGGATAAACATCTAAACTATAACAGTATCCAATACAGAGTTAAATATTGAGTAATAGGGAAGATAATGGGCATTTTTCCCCCCTTCTCTGTTAAGGGGATGTGCCTAGTGTTTCTGCCTTATGTAAGATGCTGGCTTTTGGACTGAGGTGTATATACATTTGCATGTGAAGGAAGTATCTATTGATTCCTATTTTATTAACATACTTACCAGGACTAAATGTTGATTTTGTGGGCTTTTTCTGGCATTTGATCTTTTCTATACCTATTAAAAATAAACATGTGATATATTTCTTCTTAGATCTTTTTGAAAGGTGAATTACACATATAGATTTCTCATTATACAGCCATCCTTGCATTCCTGGAATATATCCTCTATAGTCATGATTTCTTAATATTAGGAATGTCATTGATTTTTTGCCATTATTTCATTTAAGATTTTTACATTGTTAGCTGTAGATGAGATTGGTTTGTAGAATTTTGTTTTGGTTCAATCTTTATGAGAATGAAATATCAAAGGTACATGCAATTCTTAAGGAATCTGTGAGTTTTCTTCCTTTTTCTGTTGTGCTCTGAAATAATTTTATAGGCATTAGGATAATATAGTTTTATAGATTTATCTGTGAAATCATAGTGTTTTGAGAGATATAACTTTTTTTTTTTTTTTTTTTTTTTTTTTAGGTGGAGTCTCTCTCTGTCCCCCAGGCTGGAGTGCAGTGGTGCGATCTCGGCTTACTGCATACTCCGCCTCCCAGGTTCATGCCATTCTCCTGCCTCAGCCTCTCAAGTAGCTGGGACTACAGGCGCCCACCACCATGCTCGGCTAATTTTTTGTATTTTTAGTAGAGACGGGGTTTCACTGTGTTAGCCAGGATGGTCTCAATCTCCTGACCTCGTGATCTGCC
>NW_012102765.1:281537-289924 GCF_000951045.1 Mandrillus leucophaeus | reverse complement strand
GCTAATTTTTTGTATTTTTAGTAGAGACGGGGTTTCACTGTGTTAGCCAGGATGGTCTCAATCTCCTGACCTCGTGATCTGCCCGCCTTGGCCTCCCAAAGTGTGAGGGATGTAACTTTTAAATAATTTTTTCTATTTCTTTTCTGGAAATTAATATCAACTGTTTCTAAATGTAGTATATCTCTCTTGGTATTCAGTTCTCCCAATATTGCATTCTCTTGTGTTAAATGTAAGTGTAACAAGTGTAAGCTGGGTGCAGTGGCTCACGCCTGTAATCCCAGCACTTCGGGAGGCCGAGACGGGCGGATCACGAGGTCAGGAGATCGAGACCATCCTGGATAACATGGGGAAACCCCATCTCTACTAAAAATACAAAAACTTAGCTGGGCATGGTGACATGTGCCTGTAATCCCAGATACTTGGAAGGCTGAGGCAGGAGAATCGTTTGAACCCGGGAGGTGGAGGTTGCAGTGAGCCAAGATCTCACCACTGCACTCCAGCTTGGGTGACAAAGCGAGACGCTGTCTCAAACAAACAAACACACACAAAACAAGTGTAGAAGTTTTCTAGTGTAGAATTGTAATTATATTGCCATTTCCTTTACTATACATTTTTTGAGGCATTTTCTTAGTGATTGCCCTTGGGTTTATCATTAATCTCTTAATTTGTAACAACCTAGTCCAGGTTAATACCAATTTGACTTCAATAGTACATAAAACTTTACTTCTATGTAGCTCCATACCCGCTTTTATGCTATTATTTTCACAAATTTCACTTTAATATATCATGTGCCTATCAAGTTAGATTTCTAACTATTGCATTATATAGTTGTGTTTTAAAACAGATTTTAAAAAAGGAATTGTGAACAAAAACTACATTAATACTGACTTTTATGTTCACTCATGTGGCCATATTTTTTTTTTTTTTTTTTTTTTTTGAGACTGGGTCTCATTTTTGTTGCCCAGGCTGGAGTGCTCACTGCAACCTCCACCTCCCGGTTCAAACGATTCTCCTGCCTCAGTCTCCCAAGCAGCTAGGATTACAGGTGCACACCATCATGCCTAGCTAATTTTGTATTTTAGTAGAGAACGGGTTTTACCATGTTGACCAGGCTGGTCTTACCCTCCTGACCTCAGGTAATGCACCTGCCTTGGCCTCCCAAAGTGCTGGGATTATGTGTGAGCCACCGTGCCCGGCCCATGTGGCTATCTGAACTGGTGCTCTTTATTTCTTTGTGTGGACTCAAGTTACTGTTAGTGTCCTTTTCTTTCAGCCTGAAGGATTCCCATTAATATTTCTTGAAGGGCTGGTCTGATAGCAACAAATTCATTAACTTTCTTTTTGGGGGAAATGTCTTAAATTTCCTTCCACTTTAAAAGCAGCTTTATTGAGATATATCTCACATATCCTCCAGTTTCCCCGTTAAAGGCATAACATTCAGTGGGTTTTAGGATATTCACAAATATGTGCAGCCATCACCACAGTCACTTTTAGAATTGGGTTCATGATCTCAAAGAGGAACCATTTATCCTTTAGCCATCAGACTCCTGAATACAGTCTATACAGTTTGGGGACAGTTGATTTGGAACTCTGATCTGAGTTTTGTGAGATGATTGGGCTTAGATGAAAAAGGGTTGTGTAAAATTCTGATAATATTTCCTGTGTTTCCTGAAACTCTGTTAAGAGAAACTTGTCACAACTGGTATTGTAAGTAAAACAACACCCATTGGGTGGCCTCCTTGTCTGTCCTCTTTCTCGGATGATAAAGCTTTTGTCTTCACTGAGGTCCATGTAAGCAGGAAGAAGAGCATTTGGCCAGGAGACTGCTTGGATGAGTTAAGTGGGAGTGGCTGCAAGGTCATCCTGGTGTTTGTCAATGGGGTGTTATTGCATTTTGGGTAAGATGACACTCGCTGGGTTGGTCTACCTTGTGTATTTCAAAGTGTTAAGCATCTCTGCCCCTCTCTCTCCTAACATCAAGTTTTCCCCACACGTTTGCTCCACAGCAATACTCCGGGGTTTCCACATGTCCTTTGGCGGTTGGTACCATCGTCTAGCAAATCCTTTATGTCAACCTGTATAAGATACTCCTGAGCTTGGGATGTGATATTCCACACACACACCCACACACGCGTATATTTTCTGGGATCAGAGCTTGGTAGCTTTTTGAGATTTGTGTATGGCTCCCTCTTCTATGCACCGAGGTCACTGAGTTAGCCTTAGGATTATAAGTCATCTGGCAATGCATTGACTTTGTTCTGTCATTTGGAGTTAGAAATTTTTAAATCTGGACTTTGAATCTTGAGATACCTACCATTTTATTATTCATCCCCACACCACTCCCACCTTCTTCCAAACAAATGTCTGTGCCTCACATTTGATTTTAATTGCAATGGTCTTGAAAAATTCAGAAATCCCCGAGGGTAGAAATTTTTCATGTGGGCTGGTAACATCAACTCAAGACCTTTTGTAATATGAATGCTTTCAAAGTAATGAAGCCTTGAATGTTTTTGCTTTCAATAAACCAACCACTGAAATAGCATATAATGTCTCCAAACTTCGTCCTTCTGTCAGTGAGGTTATAACAACTTAATCATACTGAGTATCTATTAATTCACTTGTGTGAGGCCTCGAAAGAACTTTACGTGTTCATACCTTCATGTCCTTGATTAAGCTGATAACGTGTCACTCCCACCTCCCATGGACAGAACTACCTCAAGAAGAAGTAACTTAGAAGGTCACACATTTGCATTAGGGCTAGAGTTAAACCCTGACCCCCACCTTGTCCTCTGGCAGCCAGATGACTCTTAGAGAATTAGAGAATTCTCTTGTTGCTGCTCACAGAACAGCCAGTCCATCACTGAGTCAGGGGTGGCACGCCAGGATTATCATATAACTCACCCAGTTGAAAAATATTCACTTGCTCTCCTAGGACTCAACTCACTCCAAAGGACACGCTTCAAACCAACACATCTTACAAATATCTGTACGACACATCTTAGCACTTAGTAAGTACATAGCATTCATCTAAGACCTGTTGGTTTCAGTTCCAACCTCTGAGCCTTTGTTTAGGCTATTCTTCTTGCCTAAAAGTTGCTTTTAGAAAATCAGTGACCACTGGGTAGATGGTATGATATCGTTTGAATGCTCTTGTTTTTTTCTTTCTTGTTTAAAATATTTCCAACTCATATTTCAAGGTCTGACTTAAATTCTGCTTCTCTCATTAAACCCTGTCTGATTGTGACACCCTCTAACGAGCTCTTAGTTCCTGAGTGTGTTTACTGTATTTATCATCTTTTCCATCTACCTGAGCACTTAAAACAGCATCTTACACGGCAGCATCACTCTAAGCAGCTGGAGGGCAGAATGGTTTCCAGATTCCTTGTAGAACTTGCTAAGGAGACACGGAGTACTCATGTGAGGATTGTGTGAAATTCCAGAAAGAATTCTACCTTTCTGTGCCAGAATTCAAGTTTGCTTACTTTGTTTTTTAAATAAATCCCTTAATACATATCTATGATCGTGTCTTCTTAAGCATCCTGGGCCAGGAGTTGGTATAATGGCTGTGAAGTGCAGTTTTGCGTTTTGAAGCAGAGAAGCATTTCTACCTGCTCGCTGTCACAGATGTGTTTGCCTGCCCCCTTTTATCTGTGGTCTTCATTTTAATTTGTTTTTAATTGCCTATTTAACACACCTAGCAATTAAGGTGAAATGGGCTCTTTGACAAATGTGAGAGCTTTTAAATTAGTGCTAATTGCTTTTGTTAATTAAAAGTAATGCTTTCTATGGTGTTATTGGTATTCTCTTACATAAAACTGGATTAATGACTTCCAGTCAATCCCACTACAAAGATGTTTCTTTGTAATCACTGGGACTTTAGGGCATGAAGCTCCTGCAGCATGAAAAAAGATGGCTAGAACTTCAGGACGAGTGAGAAGGGAGACGGGTGAATGACAGCACAAGGCTGGTTCCGTGGCTGGCTCAGCCCACGCCCATGCCCACTAATTTGGAAATTCACTGAAAGCCCCTGCCACGGGCGTGGTGTGGGCTGCTGCGTCAGTCAGGGTTCCCACAGGAAAGAGGTGACAGAATGGAAGCAGGATGATTTGAGGGGGATTTGATAATGGGACTGTTTACAAAGCTCTGGGCTGAGTAAAGGGGGCAGCAATGGAAAGAGCTGTTACCAACCTTAGGTGGGAGTGGGGAGGGGAGGGGAAGATCACCAGAGCCTGGTACCTGGAACAACAGCCTCATGTAGCAAAAGCTGCTTTTAGAAAATCAGTGACCACCGGTGGATGGTATGATATCGTTTGGTGTTTGTCCTTTGCCATGGGAAAGCATTTCTATCACAACAAACACGCTCTGCTTCCTGGATCCAGCACCCTCTGGAGTGTTCCCACCTGCACTCGCCCCACTCCTGGCAGTACTGGTTGCTTTCCCTGATTCTAAAGGCAGCTCTTGGTCTGGGATGGCCCTTGGAGTTACCGTGAAATGGGGTGAAGGCAGGCCTTAATTTTCCTTCAAAAATCGGGCATGGGATACAGCCGGCCACCTGCCACTCTCATGGCATTGGGCTGGTGGCTGTCTCCAGCCAAGGGCAGAGGGTTTGAAGAGCAACTCTATCTGGCCTCCCAGGAGTGAGCATCTCCTTCAGCTGGGAGGGATGCTGGCCAGCACTCCCTGCATCCACGTCACTTGTTTGTGTAGATAACTTGGTAAACATGGACGACAATACAATTCCACGCATAATCTCAACAGCTAGAGAGAGGCATATTTTGCCTATTATCTCTCCCCACGTGCACACTGTATACAAATGCAATCCTCTCACGCTGTTCTCCGTCTGAGAACCCTTCTAATTCTCCGTCTTCCCACCCTTCTAATCCGCTCTGTGTCATGGGGACACATTTTCCAGGATGCCTTTAGCATTGACTCCATCCTGGTTAGGCCACCGGGAGACACAGGGGCAAGGCTGGAAGGAAGGAGGAAGGGAGGCTGCAAGGTATTATTCTCCTTCACCTTGGCATAGGCAGTGGCACCTGCCCTGAGGTCTGGAGCTTCCTGCCCCAGAACAGCCCACTACCATGGAACTGCGGGCTTTGCCTGCTGTTGCTAGCCTTGGGTTGCCTCACCATTCCCTGATAAATTACCTAGAAATGGACTTGCTGAAAACCAATTTCTTGTAATGCATGTCCTCTATCTAAAACATTTAGAATGATTTTAACCAATCCCCAGATTTTGGATATGAAGGTGGTTTCTTACAAGGAGCACTGAGCCACGACCATCCTTTGTACTAACTCTTTGTGCATGTCCATGGTTATTTTGTAGAGCTAAATTCCCAGAGGCAGAGGGATTGCTGGCTCCAAAGGTTTATCATTTTTGTTCACCTATTGCTATGTTTTCTTCCAGAAAGTTTTCATGGGCTTATACTCCCATTGCTGATCTTTTCTTGGTCACTGACTGTAATCGACGCCCTCCCTGGGTTCTCTGATTTGCAGCTTTGCACATCAGACAGTGCGTGGCCACAGACGGTGCCCTGTGATGTGAACGCTGGTCCTCAGCGCTGTGCTTTGTACAATCTGCACGAGTGTTCCCAGCAGTCCTGCTGATCTGAACACGTGGAACACAGTGGGATCAGGTCCTGCCTACCGTGCAAGAGCCGCTGAAAGTCAGAGTGCTGCACAGATGGAAAGGCTAAGACCGAGTTGCCTCTCGCTGCCCGTGTGTGTGTAACTGTACCTCTACCATCTCTCGTGTCCCAGTCTTGACGGTGTCTCCCTGGTCCCAGTTCCTCCTCTTCCTAGAAACCGTCTTTGACTTTATCTAGACACTTGCTCAGGTAATCTCCTACGTGCTTGTCCTGTTTCACATGTCCCTGTCTTGCTGTTCCGTCTCCAGGCTCACTTTCTCAGCTGGGACACGCCTGCCTTCCCCCAACCCCGCTGTCTTCACTCGTCCTCCCAAGGTGCGTGTAATAATGCTGTTATGGCAGGCTTGCTTGAATAACCTATTCCTTTCACTAGGATTCTGATGATTGTTCTTCCTCCAGAGTCCAATAGCCTACTCTTTTCTTGAGGCCCAGGGTATTTTAAAAGTAGCTTTATTGAGGTGTGATTGATATACAAAAAAGCTGTATATATTTAATGTGTACAATTTGATGGGTTTGAATATATGCATACGCTTAGGAAACCATCACTACAATCAAAGTAATAAAAATATCCATCACCTCCAAAGTTTCTTCCTGCTCCCACCTCCTGTTTTGTGGTCAGGACACTTAACCTGAGATCATTTCTCTTAACCACCTTTTCAAGTACTGTTAACAATAGGGGCAGTGCTGTTCCTTAGAGCTCCAGGATTTATTCATCTTGTATAACTAAAGCTTTACACCCGTTA
This sequence comes from Mandrillus leucophaeus, assembly GCF_000951045.1. NCBI lineage: Eukaryota > Metazoa > Chordata > Mammalia > Primates > Cercopithecidae > Mandrillus > Mandrillus leucophaeus. The sequence continues at coordinate 283,534 of NW_012102765.1, read as the reverse complement.
GTCCACTATTCCTCCTTTTGCTTTTCCACAGCCTGGGCGACCACCATTCTACTCTCTGCTTCTGTAAGTTTGACTGTTTTAGATATGTCATACAAATGGAATCATGCAGTGTTTGTCCTTCTGTGACTGGTTTATTTCACTTAGTATAATGTCTTCAAGGTTCATCCATCTTGCTGCAGATGGCTGAATTTCCTTCTTCTTAAAGGCTGAATAATATTCCATTGTGTCCCTATGCCATATTTGCTTGATGTAATTATCCATTAATTTTACAAGTAACAGAGGCCTGGCCCTAGAGTGTGACTTTCCTGTGCAAACCAACCAGTCCAGAGCCCACGGCCCCAGCTGCCTCCTTGTGAAACTCTCACACGCGAAGTCATTTTTCCACCTGCCCTAAATTACCCAGGGCCAGGTACCAGCAACTAGAAACCACCCTGCAGCCCCCAGTTATTCCAACTTACCAAAACTTTGCCAGGTATAGCAAATAAAAATACAGGCCACCTAGTTAAATGCAAATTTCAGATCAATAACAAATACATATTTATTATACGTCTGTCCCATACCATATGTTGGACATGCCTATGCTAAACATTTATTTACTGTTTATCCAGAATTCAAATGTAACTAGGCATCCTATATTTTATTTGGCAACCCTACAGCAAAAAAAATTGTATTGTTTTCCTGCAGTGTGGATAATGCCAAGGGGCAGTGTGCTGTCCATATTAACTGTTGTCATGTGAATTTATGAAAAACAATTGTTATCTTAAAGTAACTTACCTATTTACCTTGGCTTTCCCCACCTTTCTTCCCACTTCCTTCTCTGTTTTACCCCCATCTCACTTCCATTTCTCCCTCTCTCTGTTTTCTTTAATCCTCTCACTGTTCCTCTGAGGGTCTGAAGGAAGTCTTCACACCATCCTAAACCACATGCACAGTGACTCGAATGAATCTAGCAAAAGATGCATTTTTAAAGGCAATCTTTTCTGAAACGTCTTTATTAAGATATAATTAATAAAGTGTACAAGTCTTTGATTTTAAGGATGTTCACAGAATTGTGCAACCAGACCCCAAATCTAAGTTTAGAATATTTTTACTCCCCTGAAGTTACCGTACACATTAGCAGTCATTCCTCACCCTCCCTTCTCACCTAACACCGAGGTAACCATTTCTTATCTCTATAGATATACGCATTCTGGATATTTCCCATATGAACAATCATATAATATGTGATCTTTTCTGACTTCTGTGACTGGCTTCTTTTACTTATTATGATGTTTTAAAGATTCATCCTGTAGTTGACTGTGTCAACACTTAATTCTGTTTCATTGCCAAACAGTATTTGATTGCATGGATATACCATATTTTTAATCCATTCATCACTTTATGGCCATTTAGATTGATTTTGGCTATCACAAATAATGCTATCAATACTTGTGTGCAAGGTTTTGTGTGGACATACATTTTCTTTATCTTGAGTGTATTCCTAAGAATAGAATTTCTAAATAATGTGATAACTCCATGTTTAATATTTTGATAAACTTGCAAACTGTTTTCACACTCCTACCAATATGAGAATTTTGATTTTACACATCCTCACCAATGCTTGTTATTATCTGTTTTTTTGGTTATAGCCTAGAGAGCGTGAAGTGGTACCTCATTGTGGTTGTGATTTGCATTTCCTGATAGCTAATGATATTAAGCATTCTTTTATGTGCTTATTGACCATATTTATATCTTTGGAGAAATATCTATTCTTACCTCTTGCCCATTTTAAAATCAGGTTATTTGTCTTTTTGTTGTAAAATTTCTTTTTGTATTTTGGATATAGATCCTTGTCAGATATATAATTAAAAATGCTTTCTGCCATTTTGTGGATTCTCTTTTCACTTTCTTGATAGTGTCCTTTGGTGCACAAGTTTTTAATTTTGATGAAGTTTAGCGTATCTATTTTTCTTTGATTTCTTATGCTTTTGGTGTCATATCTAAGAAACTATTGTCTA
>NW_012102765.1:271766-281487 GCF_000951045.1 Mandrillus leucophaeus | reverse complement strand
CTTCTGTAAGTTTGACTGTTTTAGATATGTCATACAAATGGAATCATGCAGTGTTTGTCCTTCTGTGACTGGTTTATTTCACTTAGTATAATGTCTTCAAGGTTCATCCATCTTGCTGCAGATGGCTGAATTTCCTTCTTCTTAAAGGCTGAATAATATTCCATTGTGTCTCTATGCCATATTTTCTTGATGTAATTATCCATTAATTTTACAAGTAACAGAGGCCTGGCCCTAGAGCGTGACTTTCCTGTGCAAACCAACCAGTCCAGAGCCCACGCCCCCAGCTGCCTCCTTATGAAACTCTCACACATGAAGTCATTTTTCCACCTGCCCTAAATTACCCAGGGCCAGGTACCAGCAACTAGAAACCACCCTACAGCCCCCAGTTATTCAAACTTACCAAAACTTTGCCAGGTATAGCAAATAAAAATACAGGCCACCTAGTTAAATGCAAATTTCAGATGAATAACAAATACATATTTATTATACATCTGTCCCATGCCATATTTTGGACATGCCTATGCTAAACATTTATTTATTGTTTATCCAGAATTCAAATGTAACTAGGCATCCTATATTTTATTTGGCAACCCTACCGCAAAAAAAAATTGTATTGTTTTCCTGCAGTGTGGATAATGCCAAGGGGCAGTGTGCTGTCCATATTAACTGTTGTCCTGTGAATTTATGAAAAACAATTGTTATCTTAAAGTAACTTACCAATTTACCTTGGCTTCCCCCCCTTTCTTCCCACTTCCTTCTCTGTTTTACCCCCATCTCACTTCCATTTCTCCCTCTCTCTGTTTTCTTTAATCCTCTCACTGTTCCTCTGAGGGTCTGAAGGAAGTTTTCACACCATCCTAAACCACATGCACAATGACTCTAGAATGAATCTAGCAAAAGATACATTTTTAAAGGCAATCTTTTCTGAAACGTCTTTATTAAGATATAATTAATAAAGTACATCCATTTAAAGTGTACAAGTCTTTGATTTTAAGGATATTCACAGAATTGTGCAACCAGACCCCAAATCTAAGTTTAGAATATTTTTACTCCCCCAAAGTTACTGTACACATTAGCAGTCATTCCTCACCCTCCCTTCTCACCTAACACCGAGGTAACCATTTCCTATTTCTATAGATTTACGCATTCTGGATATTTCCTATATGAACAATCATATAATATGTGATCTTTTCTGACTTCTGTGACTGGCTTCTTTTACTTATTATGATGTTTTAAAGATTCATCCTGTAGTTGACTGTGTCAACACTTAATTCTGTTTCATTGCCAAACAGTATTTGATTGCATGGATATACCATATTTTTAATCCATTCATCACTTTATGGCCATTTAGATTGATTTTGGCTATCACAAATAATGCTATCAATACTTGTGTGCAAGGTTTTGTGTGGACATACATTTTCTTTATCTTGAGTGTATTCCTAAGAATAGAATTTCTAAATAATGTGATAACTCCATGTTTAATATTTTGATAAACTTGCAAACTGTTTTCATACTCCTACCAATATGAGAATTTTGATTTTACACATCCTCACCAATGCTTGTTATTATCTGTTTTTTTGGTTATAGCCTAGAGAGTGTGAAGTGGTACCTCATTGTGGTTGTGATTTGCATTTCCTGATCGCTAATGATACTAAGCATTCTTTTATGTGCTTATTGACCATATTTATATCTTTGGAGAAATATCTATTCTTACCTCTTGCCCATTTTAAAATCAGGTTATCTATCTTTTTGTTGTAAATTTTTTTTTGTGTTTTGGATATAGATCCTTGTCAGATATATAATTAAAAATGCTTTCTGCCATTTTGTGGATTCTCTTTTCACTTTCTTGATAGTGTCCTTTGGTGCACAAGTTTTTAATTTTGATGAAGTTTAGCATATCTATTTTTCTTTGATTTCTTATGCTTTTGGTGTCATATCTAAGAAACTATTGTCTAATCTAAGGTCACAAAGAATTGCACTTATGTTTTATTCTAAGAGTTTTGCATTTAGCTCTACATTTAGGACTTTGGTCTACCTTGAGTTAATTTTTGTATGCATTGTGAGGTAGGGTCCAAATGTATTCTTTTGTATGTATATACACAGTTTTCCTAGCACCATTTAGTGAAGAGACTATTCTTTCTCCATTTAATTGTTCTCAAACCCTTGTGAAAAATAAATCAATCGTAAATGTAAGGCTTCGTTTCTGGATTCTTGGTTCTATCCCATAGATCTATATTTCTATCCCTATGCTAGGACCATGCAGTCTTGCTTACTGTAGCTTTGCAATAGTTTTTTTTTTTTAAGACAGGATCTCGCTCTTTCATCCAGGCTGGAGTGTGGTGGTGTGATCACTGCTCACTGCAGCCTTGAATACCTGAGCTCAGGTGATTTTCCTTAACCTCCCGAGTAGCTGGGACTACAGGCACGTGCACCACTATGACCAGCTAATTTTTGGTACTTTTTATAGAGATGGGGTTTCACCATTTTGCCCAGACTGGTCTCAAACTCCTGGGCTCAAGCAATCTGCTTGCCTCGGCCTCCCATAGTACGGGGATTACAGGCATGAGCCACCATGCCCAGCCCTGTAATAGGTTTTGAAATCAGGAAGCATGAGTCCTCCAACTGTGTTATTTTTAAACATTGTTTTGCTTATACTGGGGATATTGTAATTATATTTCCATATGAATTTTAGAATCAGATTGTCAGTTTGTGTAAAAAAAGGCGGCTAGGATTTTGACAGTGATTAAATCTGTACATGAATTTGAGAATATTGTCATGTTAATAATGTTAACTCTTTCAAGGCATGATCACAGAATATCTTTCAATTTATTTAGATCTTTAGTTTATTTCAACAATATTTTGTAGCTTTCAGCATACAAGTCTTGCACTTTTTTGATTAATTTTATTCTAAAGTATTTTACTGTTTTTTTGGTGCTGTTAAAATGAAACTATTTTCCTAATTTAATTTTGAGATTGTTCACTGTTAGTGTATAGAAGCACAATTGATTTTTATTTTTTTATACAGAAAGAGGTTTATTTGACTCACAGTTCTGCAGGCTGTACAAGAAGCATGGAACCAGCATTTGCTTCTGGTGAGGGCTTCAGGTTGCTTGCACTCCTGGTGGAAAGGAAGTAAGCATGTGCAGACATTAGTGGTAAGAGAGGAAGCCAGAGAGAGAAAGGGAGGGAGGACATGTCAGACTCATTTTAATAGCGGGCTTTCATGGGAACTAATAGGGCAAGAACTCACTCATTGCTGTGATGATGGTGCCGAGTCACTGATGAGGGAGCTGCCCTCATGACCCAAACACCTCCCATTAGGCCCCAATTCTAACATTGGGATCAAATTTCTTTTTTAAAAATTTTAAAATATTAAAAAATTTTAAGTTCTGGGGTGCATGTACAGTATGTGGAGGTTTGTTACATAGGTAAACATGTACCATAGTGGCTTGCTGCACCCATCAACCCATCACCTAGGTATTAAGCCCAACATGCATTAGCTATTTTTCCTGATGCTTTCCCTGTCCCTGACCCTCTACCAACAGGCCCTGGTGTGTATTTCTTCCCTCCCTATGGCCATGTGTTCTCATTGTTCAGCTCCTACTTATAAGTGAGAACATGCTGTGTTTGGTTTTCTGTTCCTGTGTTAGTTTGCTGAGGGTAATGGCTTCCAGTTCCATTCATGTCCCTGAAAAGGACATGATTTCATTCGTTTTTATGGCTGCATAGTATTCCATGATGTATATGTATCACATTTTCTTTATCCAGTTTATCATTGATGGGCATTTGGGTTGATTCCATGTCTTTGCTATTGTGAATAGTGCTGCAGCGAACATACACATGCATGTGTGTCTTTATGATAGAATAATGTATATCCCTTTGGATATATATTCAGTAATGGCATTGCTGGGTCAAATGATATTTCTGGTTCTAGATTTTTGAAGAGTCATCACACCATCTTCCACAGTGGTTGAAATGATTTACATTCCCACCAACAGTGTAAGTGTTCCTATTTCTCTGCAACCTCGCCAGCATCTGTTGTTTCTTGACTTTTTAATAATCACCATTCTGACTGGTTTGAGATAGTATCTCATCGTGGTTTTGATTTGCATTTCTCTAATGATCAGTAGTGTTGAGCTTTGTTTCATGATTTTTGGCCACATGTATGTCTTCTTTGGAGAAGTGTCTGTTTATGTCCTTTGCCCACTTTTTAAAAAAATATTACTTCAACTTTATTTTTAAATTTTTTATTTACATAGGTTTTGGGGGAATAGGTGGTTTTTTGTTACATTAGTAAGTTCTTTAGTGGTGATTTGTGAGATTTTGGTGCACCCATCACCTGAGCAGTGTACACTGTACCCAATGTGTAGTCTTTTATCCCTCACCCTACTCCCACCCTTTTCTTCGAGTCTGTAAAGTCCATTATATCATTCGTATGCTTTTGCGTCTTCATAGCTGAGCTCTCACTTATAACTGAGAACATATGATGTTTGGTTTTCTAATCCTGAGTTATTTCACTTAGAATAACAGTCTCTAATCCCATCCAGGTTGCTGTGAATGTCATTAATTAATTCCGTTTTGTGGTATTCCATCATATATATACACCACAGTTTCTTTATCCACTCATTTATTGATGGGAATTTGGGCTGGCTTCACATTTTTGCAACTGTGAATTGTGCTGCTGTAAACATGTGTGTGCAAGTATCTTTTTTGTATAATGATTTCTTTTTCTTTGGATGGATACCCCGTAGTGAGATTGCTGGATCAAATGGTAGATCTACTTTTAGTTCCTTAAGGAATCTCCACACTGTTTTCCATAGTCGTTGTACTAGTTTACATTTGTGTAGAGGTGTTCCCTTTTCACCACATCCATGCCAACATCTATTATTTTTTGATTTTCTGATAATAGTCATTCTTGCCAGGAGTAAGGTGGTATCGCATTATGGTTTTGATTTGCGTTTCCCTGATCATTAGTGATGTTGAGCATTTTATCATATGTTTGTTGGCCATTTGTTTATATTCTTTTGAAAATTGTCTATTCATGTCCTTAGCCCACTTTTTGATGTGTTTGTTTGTTTGTTTTCTTACTGATTTGTTTGAGTTCATTGTACAGTCTGGATGTTAGTCCTTTGTCAGATGTATAGATTGTGAAGATTTTCTCCCACTCTGTGGGTTGTCTGTTTACTCTGCTGACTATTCCTTTTGCCCTGCAAAAAAGCTTTTTAGTTTAATTAAGTCCCATCTATTTATCTTTGGTTTTATTGCATTTGCTTTTGGGTTCTTAGTTATGAAGTCTTTGCCTAAGCCAATATCTAGAAGGGTTTTTCTGATGTTACCTTCTAGAATTTTTGTGGTTTCACATCTTAGATTTAAGTCCTTGATACATCTTGGGTTGACTTTTGTATAAGGTGAAAGATAAGGATCCAGTCTCATTCTTCTATATGTGGCTAGCCAATTATTCCAGCACCATTTGTTGAATAGGGTGTCCTTTCCCTACTTTATGTTTTTGCTTGCTTCATTAAAGATCAGTTGGCTGTAAGTATTTGGATTTATTTCTGGGTTCTCTATTCTGTTCCATTGGTCTATGTGCCTATTTTTATAGCAGTACCATGCTGTTTTGGTGACTGTGGCCTTACAGTATAGTTTGAAATCAGGTAATGTGATGCCTCCAGATTTGTTCTTTTTGTTTAGTCTTGCTTTGGCTATGTGGGCTCTTTTCTGGTTTTATATGAATTTTACATTTTTTTTTCCAAGTTCTGTGAAGAATAATGGTGGTATTTTGGTGGAAATTGCATTGAATTTGTAGATTGCTTTTGGCAGTATGGTCATTTTTACAATATTGGTTCTACTTATCCATGATCAGGGGATTTGTTTCCATTTGTTTGTGTCATTGATAATTTCTTTAAGCAGGGTTTTGTAGTTTTCCTTGTAGAGGTCTTTCACCTCCTTGGTTAGGTATATTCCTAAGTATTTTATTGTTTTTTGCAGTTATTGTAAAACTGGTTAAGTTCTTGATTTGATTCTCAGCTTGGTCACTGTTGGTGTATAGCAGAGCTACTGATTTGTGTACATTAATTTTGTATCCTGAAACTTTGCTGGATTTATTTATCAGCTTTAGGAGCTTTTTGGAGGAGTCTTTAGGGTTTTCTAGGTATACTGTCATATCGTCAGCAAATAGTGATGGTTTGACTTCCTCTTTACCGATTTGGATGACCTTTATTTCTTTCTCTTGTCTGATTGCTCTGGCTAGGACTTCCAGGACTATGTTGAAGAAGAGTGGTGAGAGTGGGCATCCTTGTCTTGTTCCAGTTCTTAGAGGGAATTCTTTCAACTTTTCCCCATTCAGTATTACGTTGGCTGTGGGTTTATCACAGATGGCCTTTATTACATTGAGGCATGTGCCTTGTATGCCAATTTTGCTGAGAGTTTAAATCATAAATGATTTTCTCAGATACTTTTTCTGCATCTATTGAGATGATCATGTGATTTTTATTTTTAATTCTGTTTATGTGGTGTGCCACATTTATTGACTTGCATATGTTAAATCATCCCTGCATCTTTGGTATGAAACCTACTTGATCATGGTGGATTATCTTTTTGATACACTGTTGGATTTGGTTAACTAGTATTGTGTCAAGGATTTTTGCATCTATGTTCATCAGGGATATTGGTCTGTAGTTTTCTTTTTTGGTTATGTCCTTTCCTGGTTTTATATTAGGGTGATACTGGCTTCATAGAGTGATTTAGGGAGGATTTCCTCTTTCTCTGTCTTGTGGAATAGTGTCAACAGGATTAATACCAATTCTTCTTTGAATGTCTGGTAGAATTCAGCTGTGAAGCCTTCTGGTCCCGGACTGTTTTTTATTGTTAATTTTTAAAATTACCATTTCAATCTTGCTACTTGTTATTGGTCTGTTCAGGGTGTCTAATTCTTCCTGATTTAAGCTAGGAGGGTTGTATCTTTCCAGGAATTTATCCATCTCCTCTAGATTTTCTAGTTTATGCATATAAAGATATTCATAGTAAACTTGAATGATCTTTTGTATTTCTGAGGTGTCAGTTGTAATACCTCCTGTTTCATTTCTAATTAAGCTTATTTGAATCTTCTCTCTTCTTTTCTTGGTTAATCTTGCTAATGGTGTATCAATTTTATTCATCTTTTCAAATAACCAGCTTTTTGTTTCATTTCTCTTTTGTATTTTGTTGTTGTTGTCGTTTCAATTTCACTGAGTTCTGCTCCGATCTTGGTTGTTTTCTTTTCTCTGCTGGGTTTGGGTTTGGTTTGTTCATGTTTTTCTAGTTCCTTGAGGTGTGATCTTAGATTGTCTATTTGTGCTCTTTCAGACTTTTTGATGTAGGCATTTAAGGCTATGAACTTTCCTCTTAGCACTGCGTTTGCTGTATCCCAGAGGTTTTGATAGGTTGTGCACTATTATTGTTAAGTTCAAGGAATTTCTAAATTTCTGTCTTGATTTCATTGTTGACCCAATGATTATTCAGGAGCAGGTTATTTAATTTCCATGTATTTGCATGGTTTTGAAGGTTCTTTTTGGAGTTGATTTCCAGTTTTATTCTACTGTGGTCTGAGAGAGTATTTGATATAATTTCAAGTTTCTTAAATTTATTGAGACTTGTTTTGTGGCCTATCATATGGTCTATCTTGGAGAAAGTTCCATGTGCTGATGAATAGAATGTGTATTCTGTGGTTGTGGGGTAGAATGTTCTGTAAATACCTGTTAAGTTTATTTGTTCCAGGGCATAGTTTAAATCTATTGTGTCTTTGTTGACTTTATGTCTTGATGACCTGTCTAGTGCTGTCAGTGGAGTATTGAAGTCTCCGACTATTATAGTGTTGCTGTCTATCTAATTACTTAGGTCTAGTAGTAACTGTTTATAAATTTGGGAGCTCCAGTGTTAGGTGCATATATGTGTAGGACTGTGATATTTTCCCGTTGGACAAGGCCTTTTAACATTATATAATGTCTCTCTTTGTCTTTTTTAACTGCTGTTGCTTTAAAGATTGTTTTGTCTGATAGAAGAATAGCTACTCCTGCTTACTTTTGGTGCCCATTTACATGGAATATTTTTTTCCACCCCTTAACCTTAAGTTTATGTGAGTCCTTATATATTAGGTGAATGTCTTGAAGGCAGCAAATACTTGGTTGGTGAATTCTTAATCCTTTTGCAATTCTGTATCTTTTAAGTGGGGCATTTAAGTCATTTACATTCAATATAGTATTGAAATGTGAGGTACTACTATTCCTTTCATCCTGGTCTTTGTTGCCTGTATACCTTGGGTTTTTAATTTTTTTATTTTTGTTTTATAGGTCCTGTGAGATTTATGCTTTAAGGAGGTTCTGTTTCAATGTGTTTCCAGTATTTGTTTTTACGAGTTCCTTTTAGCAATTCTTGTAGTGCTGGCTTGGTAGTGCTGAATTCTCTCAACATTTGTTTGTGGGAAAAAGACTGTTCTTTTCTTCATTGATGAAGCTTAGTTTTGCTGGATACAAAAATCTTGGCTGATAATTGTTTTGTTTAAGGAGGCTGATGTTAGGGCCCCAATGCTTCTGGCTTACAGGGTTTCTGCTGAGAAATCTGCTGTTAATCTGATAGGTTTTCCTTTATAGGTTACCAATTCTTTTTTTTTTTGTCTTGACTTTAGATAACCTGATGACAATGTGCCTCAGCAATGATCTTTTTGCAATGAATTTCTCAGTTGTTCTTTGAGCTTCTTGTATTTGGATGTGTAGATCTCTAGCAAGGCTGGGGAATTTTTCCTTGATTATTCCCACGAATATGTTTTTCATACTTTTAGATTTCTTTTCTTCCTCAGGAACGCCAATTATTCTTAGGTTCGGTTGCTTAACATAATCTCAAATTTCTTGGAGGCTTTGTTCATTTTTTAATTCTTTTTTTCTTTGTCTTTGTTGGCTGGGGTTAATTCAAAAACCTTGTCTTCAAGCTCTGAAGTCCTTTCTTCTGCTTGTTTAATTCTATTGCTGAGGCTTTCCAGAATATTTTGCATTTCTCAAAGTGTGTCCTTTATTTCCTGAAATTGTGATTGTTTTTTATTTATGCTGTCTATTTCACTGAAGGTTTCTCACCTCATTTCTTTCATCATTTTTAAAATTTCCTTAAATTAGACTTCACCTTTCTCTTGTGTCTCCTTGATTAGCTTAATAATCAACCTTCTGAATTCTTTTTCAGGTAAATCAGGGATTTCTTCTTGTTTTGGATCCATTGCTGGTGAGCTAGTGTGATTTTTGGGAGGTGCTAAAGAAACATGTTTTGTCGTATTACCAGAATTGTTTTTCTGGTTCCTTCTCATTTGGGTAGGCTACGTCAGAGGGAAGATTTGGGGCTCAAAGCTACTATTCAGATTCAGTTGTCCCATGGGGTGTTCCCTTGGTGTAGTACTCTCCCTCTTTTCCTAGGAATGTGGCTTCCTGAAAGCCCAGATGTAGTGATTGTTAGTGCTCTTCTGGATGTAGCCACCCAGCAGGGCTAGCAGGCTCCAGGCTGGTACTGGGGGTTGTCTGCACAGAGTCCTTTGATGTGAACTGTCTTCAGATCTCTCAGCCATGGATACCAGCACCCACTCCAGTGGAGGTGGCAGGGGAGTGAAATGGATTCTGTGAGGGTCCTTAGTTTTGGTTGTTTAATGCACTGTTTTTGCGATCTCCTGCCAGGAGGTGACACTTTCAAGAGAGCATCAGCTGTG
>NW_012102765.1:270775-271716 GCF_000951045.1 Mandrillus leucophaeus | reverse complement strand
TGAATGTCTTGAAGGCAGCAAATACTTGGTTGGTGAATTCTTAATCCTTTTGCAATTCTGTATCTTTTAAGTGGGGCATTTAAGTCATTTACATTCAATATAGTATTGAAATGTGAGGTACTACTATTCCTTTCATCCTGGTCTTTGTTGCCTGTATACCTTGGGTTTTTAATTTTTTTATTTTTGTTTTATAGGTCCTGTGAGATTTATGCTTTAAGGAGGTTCTGTTTCAACGTGTTTCCAGTATTTGTTTTTACGAGTTCCTTTTAGCAATTCTTGTAGTGCTGGCTTGGTAGTGCTGAATTCTCTCAACATTTGTTTGTGCGAAAAAGACTGTTCTTTTCTTCATTGATGAAGCTTAGTTTTGCTGGATACAAAAATCTTGGCTGATAATTGTTTCGTTTAAGGAGGCTGATGTTAGGGCCCCAATGCTTCTGGCTGACAGGGTTTCTGCTGAGAAATCTGCTGTTAATCTGATAGGTTTTCCTTTATAGGTTACCAATTCTTTTTTTTTTTTGTCTTGACTTTAGATAACCTGATGACAATGTGCCTCAGCAATGATCTTTTTGCAATGAATTTCTCAGGTGTTCTTTGAGCTTCTTGTATTTGGATGTGTAGATCTCTAGCAAGGCTGGGGAATTTTTCCTTGATTATTCCCCTGAATATGTTTTTCATACTTTTGGATTTCTTTTCTTCCTCAGGAATGCCAATTATTCTTAGGTTTGGTTGCTTAACATAATCCCAAATTTCTTGGAGGCTTTGTTCATTTTTTAATTCTTTTTCTCTTTGTCTTTGTTGGCTGGGGTTATTCAAAAACCTTGTCTTCAAGCTCTGAAGTCCTTTCTTCTGCTTGTTTAATTCTATTGCTGAGGCTTTCCAGAATATTTTGCATTTCTTGAAGTGTGTCCTTTATTTCCTGAAATTGTGATTGTTTTTTATTT
>NW_012102765.1:268335-270003 GCF_000951045.1 Mandrillus leucophaeus | reverse complement strand
CTCAGCAGCACTGAGTTTGTTTCCAGGCAGTGGGTGAACAGGGCTGAGAATTTGTCCCTGGCTACCACCTATCCTCTGAGAAAGCAAGCAAGCCTTTTGTGCCTCTCCTCTTGTAGAGTCTGCACACCGAATTCACACCCCCACCCCATGTTCTGGCCAAGAGACTTCATATTCAGTTGGAATTGCCACAAAGTTCAGCTGGAGGTTTCCTTTTCCCTGTTGTCTTTTCTCAGTTCCTCTGGCAGCCGTCCTGAAAGACCTCCGTGAGACAAGGCAGCAATGGCTTCCCAGGGCACCTAGAGAGCCCACAGGGCTTTTCCTGCTGCTTCCTCTACCCCTGCATTTCTCTCAGCTCTCTAATTTGACTCAGCTCCAGGTGAGGTCAAATCCTTCTCCTGTGATCTGGACCTTTAGGTTCCCCAGTGAAGGTATGTGTTCAGGGGCAATGATCCCCCTTTCCCACTTTCACAGCATGGACACTTACAGTATTTGGGGTGTCTTCCAGGTCCTGAAGGAGCGATCAGCTTCCTTCAGAGGGTCTGTGGATTCTCTTGGCTTTCTTGGTATATTCCTGCAATAGTTCTGGAACAAAAGTTCACGATGTGAGTCTCCACACGCTGCTCTGTCTGTCCGAGTGGGAGCTGCAATCTAGTCCTTCCTCCTATTCCCTTTGCCCACTTTTTAATGGGATTGCTTATTTTTTTTTTTCTTGTCAATTTGTTTAAGTTCCTTGTAGACTCTGGGTATTAGACCTTTGTCAGATGGATAGATTGCAAAAATTGTCTCTCATTCTGTAGATTGTCTGTTCGCTTTGATGATAGTTTATTTTGCTGTGTAGAAGCTCTTTAGTTTTAGTTTAATTAGATCCCATTTGTTAATTTTTGCTTTTGTTGCAATTGCTTTTGGTGTTTTCATCGTGAAATCGTTGCTCATGCCTATGTCTTGAATGATATTGCCTAGATTTTCTTGTAGGGTCTTTGTAGCTTTGGGTTTCACATTGAAGTCTTTAATCCATCTTGAGTTAATTCTTGTATAAGGTGTAAAAAAGTGGTCCAGTTTCAATTTTCTGCATATGGCTAGCCAGTTCTCCCCACACCATTTATTAATTAGGAAATCCTTTCCCCATTGCTTGTTTTTGTCAGGTTTGTTACAGAGCAGATGGTTGTAGATGGGTGTTCTTATTTCTGAATTCTCAATTCTGTTCCATTGGTCTATGTGTCCGTTTTGGTACCAGTACCATACTGTTTACAGTTGGTTACTATAGCCTTTTAGTATAGTTTGAGGTTGGGTAGCATGATGCCTCCAGCTTTGTTCTTTTTGCTTAGGACTATCTTGGCTGTACGGGCTCTTTTGTGGTTCCATATGAATTTTAAAATAGTTTTTTTTCTAATTCTGTGAAGATTGTCAATAAGGGAAGTGAAGGACTTCTTCAAGGAGAATTATAAACCACTGCTCAAGGAAATCAGAGAGGACACAAACAAATGGAAAAACATTCCATGTTCATGGATAGGAAGAATCAATATTGTGAAAATGACCATACTGCCCAAAGTAATTTATAGATACGATTGATTTTTAAGTACTGACTTCATGTCCTATAGCATTGCTGAACTGATTTATTAATTCTAGTAATTTTTGGTGCATCCCATAGAGTTTTCTATTTATAAGATC
>NW_012102765.1:260970-262720 GCF_000951045.1 Mandrillus leucophaeus | reverse complement strand
CAGAAATTTTTGTGCTTTTTTGTTGTTAAAATGGTGAGAGCAAAATAACTTACTGGAATATAAAGATAAGAGCTGAATGAGCATGCCGCTAATGGAGAAACGGGGTATCTTCACAGAATCAGTGTTATTCCCCATCCTGTCTCCACTTGATGTCAACCAAAATATACCACTGGCTGTTTAATTAAAAAAATGCAATATGCTTGTGCACGTATACCAGCTACTTTATGTATAATAAAGGAATGGAGAAGGGGGAAATGAAAGAATAGACAAAACTATACTATAATAGTCAGGATGTGGTGGAACCAAATTGCGGTTTTCTAACTGAGAGTGTCATCTTGGTCTGTAAAGAACAGAGTTCTGGAGGAAAGAAGTAGGCTACCTTCTCGGTAGACACTCCCATCTGCTGTTGGAACGCATCAATTTTACCTTCATCCTCCATTTCCAACTGTGCAGTTGTATGTGTTTCATTGATTGGTTGCCAGTCAAACTGGAATCTGATCTGCCTCATTGACAATCCCTGTCACTCACAATAGGCTTTCATTAGTTTACTAAGTGGTGTATGCCTCTTAATCTTAAACTGCACCACAGAATCATCCTGTCCTGCCACCTTCAAATTAATATGATCATTGTTCTCAGTCTTAACTCCTTTGTTGGACTTTCTCTTGACTGTGATGAGTGCCAGAGTCTCCTCAGCTTAAAAGAGGTACCAGGTTCACAGTGAGCGAGCATAGCAGTGGCAACCTTATGTGTTTATAATGGTTATGATTTCCTGATAGACTGACCCTTTTATTATTATAAAATGTCCTTCATTTCTAATAACCTTTTCTGTTTTAATGTCTATTTAGTCTGATTCTAATATAACCACTCCACCTCTCTCATGAATGCTGTTAGCACACTATTTTTCCATCCTTTCATTTTAACCCTTGTGTATCACTGAATCTAAAATGTTTCTCTTCTAGATAGCATATCCTTTGTTCTTCTTTTAAAAGTCAGTCTGATAATCTCTGTGTTTTGATTGGCTTATTTAATCCATTCATATTCTACTCTGCTTCTCTTGGAGTGACATACCTGCCCTACAAGAGTAGCATTTGGTCTTCTGGGCTTGTCCCTCCTGGTGTGGAACTTCTGCCCTATCAGCAAGTTTTGATGGAACCAGTCAGAGCCTCAGTATTGTCAGCCTGCGGTGCCTGAGGTAGACATTTAGACATTCTGCCTGGCATGAGAGAGCCAGTGGGGGAATGGAACTCCATCCTTGGAGCCATGCCTGCCTGAAATTTCAGGGAGCATGAGAAGTGCCAGTGGCCTTCCCCTCTTAAAGTGAAACTGTAACCCTAAATTGAAAGTCAGGTAGAAAGAGAGCACCTGTCTTGTCTGCACCTGCCCAGGGCAGAACACATGTAGTAAAGTTACACAGAACTGGGGTGGGTGAGCAGCTTAAATGCGTCAGACTCTGGCAGTTGTTACTGAGATTTCATAGATTTCTTAAATGAGTATTTCTCCATTTTCTAAATGCCCTCAGAACAATTTGTAGACATTTTAGGTAATTGTTTAAAAGGGAGGCCGAGACGGGCGGATCACGAGGTCAGGAGATCAAGACCATCCTGGCTAACATGGTGAAACCCCGTCTCTACTAAAAAATACAAAAACCTAACCGGGCGCGGTGGCGGGCGCCTGTAGTCCCAGCTACTCGGGAGGCTGAGGCAGGAGAATGGCGTGAACCCGGGAGGCGGAGCTTGCAGTGAGCTGAGAT
>NW_012102765.1:256860-258920 GCF_000951045.1 Mandrillus leucophaeus | reverse complement strand
CATGTTTTTGTTGTTCTTTATTCTATTAATATGGTACTATATTAATTAGTTTTTGGATATTAAACTGATATTAAATGCCTGGTATAAATCCCACTTGGTCATAGTGTATAATTCTTTATATATTTGCTGGATTTAGTTTTCTAGTATTTTGTTGAGAATTTTTGTGTGTATAATGATAAAATGTATTAGTCTGTAGTTTTCTTGTGATATCTTCATTTGGTTTTGATATCAGTGTAATAATGAAATGAGATGAGAAGTATTATTTCATCTTTATTATTAGGAAGGGTTTGCAAAGAATTATTATTATTTATTATTTTACTATTTGTTAGAATTCACTAAGAAAGCTATCTGGGCTTTTCTGAGAGGAAATTTTAAAAACTAGTAATTTAGTGTCTTTACCTGTTATAGGTCTATATAGATTTTCTGTTTATTCTTGAGTCAGTTTCATTAGTTTTTCCTTCCAGATATATGTCCATTTCATCTAAATTCTCAAATTAGTTGGCATACAATTATTTATAGTATTTCTTTATAATCCTTTTTATTTTTGAAAGGTTACCATGATGTTCCCACTTGTTTAAATGTATATGTTGGATATGGTATGGTAAAGCTGGTGTGACCACAGGAGGAAATGAGAACCGGGCTTGAAAAGAAGAAGGTTTTTACACTCATGGCTCCCAGAGAGGGAGTGACTGCATAGGACACAGAGCTACACAGGAATAAAACAATAGTGTGGTCAACAAAATGGGTAGAGAGGAGAGAGAGAGAGAGAGAGAGAAAGAGAGAGACAGAGACAGTAAGAGAGCACTTGTGGGCCAAAATCTTTATTGGAGTAATCTGGGGTGTGGTTGAGATTTATCGGCACCAGGGAATTTCGCTGGGTGGTTTGAAAGGAAGCCAAGCACATGGAGAAAGGAGAGTAGAGTATGGCAGTTGGGTTTATTTTCAAGGAACATCAGTGGGTGTGGGTTCACAATTAGAGCAGTGAGGAAGATGTTGAAGTACCGAAGTTTGAACTCAAAATGGAGGTGTTTTCAAACACATTACTTTAATTCCTGATTGTAGTAATTTGAACCTAAGATCATTAGTAATGTCCCAACTCTCATGCTTGATTGTATTAATTTAAGTTTTCCCTCATTTTCTTGGTTAGTCTAGCTAAAAGTTTGTTAATTTTATTTTTTCGTAGAACTTTTAGTTTTGTTGACTTTCTCTATCATTTTCTATTCTTCTTAAAACTTATGTCCATCTTGACAGTTTGTTCCATTTTCTTTGGGTTTGGTTTACTCTTTTTTTCTAGTTTTTGAGGTAGGAGGTGGTTAGGTTTTCATTTGAAATCTTTCTTCATTTTTAATATAGGTGTTTACAGCTATAAGTTTGCCTCTGAGCATGGCTTTAGCTGCATCCCCTATATTTTGGTATGACATATTTTTGTTTTTACTTATGTCAAGATAGTTCCTCATTCATTTGTGGTCAGAGAACATACTTTATATGACATATGACTTCAATAATTTTAACTTTCTTTTCTTTTCTTTTTTTCTGAGACGGAGTCTCCGTCTGTTGCCCAGGCTGGAGTGCAATGGCATGATCTTGGCTCACTGCAACATCCACTTCCTGGGTTCAAGCTATTCTCCTGCCTCAGCCTCCTGAGTAGCTGGTACTACAGGCACGTGCCACCATGCCTGGCTAATTTTTGTATTTTTGGTAGAGACAGTAAACCCTACTGGCCATGTTGACCAGGCTAGTCTCAAACTCTTGACCTCAGGTGATCCATCCACCTCAGCCTCCCAAAGTGCTGAGATTACAGGCATGAGCCACTGCACCTGGCCTTAATTTTCTTAAAACTTGTTATGACATAAAATATAGTCTGCACTGGAGAATGTTTCATGTGGACTTAAAAAGAATATGTATTCTGCTATGTTTGAGTAGAGTGTTCTATAGAGGTCTGTTAGGTCTAGTTGTTTCATAGTGTTGTTCAAGTCCTTTATTGCATTGTATTTCTTCTCTCAATTCTGTTAGTTTCACATACTTTGCAGCTTTGTTGTTATATGTAAATATATATATAT
>NW_012102765.1:252617-254615 GCF_000951045.1 Mandrillus leucophaeus | reverse complement strand
TTTTTCTGGGGAGAGAGGTACTATGCTCTTTACGCTGCCATTCTAGAATTACACCTCTAAAGACAACAGTGAACTATTTAGAATAAAGCATTTTCTTTCAATTGCCTGCTCTTGTGAGCTAAAAATTACAATTTTTATTCAATGTAAAATTCTAGCTCAAGTATCTTTATTTGTGACAAATGATACTGAGTCCCTTGATATTATTAAATATTTGGAATTCGACATTTTTGTTATAACTTCTTGATTCAGAAAAGAAAGTAAGTTATATAGCTGCAGTTCTTGTTCCATGAATAGTTAGCTCAACGATTTGTGAGTTTTTATTAACAAAATGCCTTTGGACCAATAGTCCTGTAATAAATTTAAACCCTCAATTTAGTCTTAGAGACAAATTTGTTATTTTGTATTTGTTCCCTAAAGGGAAATTTAGTCTAGCTAGAGTATATCGGGGGTTTTATGACAAGACAACAAAGCTGTGTAGCTCCTTAAATACTTAATCGTGTGTGTGTTCTATTCAAATACTTTAAGATTTTTATGTTTGCTGGATGATTTGTCTAATCTTTTTTTATCCCCGCTGTTAATGGTAAACCAATAACTGAAAGAAACCAAAGCTAGGAGCCAAGTTACCTTTATGCTGTGCTATATTCTTTGATCTTTGCTGAAATTGAGTGGGGCAGGGATATACTTTTCCCTTGGCCCTTTAAGGATTATTTATAAATATTGTTAGTGTCTTTCATATATCTAACATACACACTGGATGTGTGTATTTCCCACATAATCTCTGAATCATTGAAACTTATGGATAATCCATTTAAACTACAATTACTAAGTAAGTGGTCTGCTGAAACACATTCATGTGGGCCGTAGCTTTTAAGCAGGTTTTAGTTTAATCATTTAGGCTCATAAGAAGCCAGCTAATTACTCCTTCCCTTTCCTCCATAAACCAACAAGCTTACTGAAGACTTACTATGGGTTACACTCCAAGTGGGATCGTAGGGATACATAGAAAGATTAATCTGAGCTTTGCCTGCAGGGATAATTGTCCCAGGCAGGCTAAGTTGCATGTGTTAAATTATTAAGTAAATAAATGTTTGTTGTTGCGTTTCTGATTTTCCCTTTCCCTTCTACTGGATTACTTCTTTCTTTTATCAAGTATTATCTGCCCTCTTTTCTTGCTCTTCTTTTCATGCTTTCAAACACTGATTTAGAGAGGCATGCTCACTAGATGAATCTAAGTTGATGCCTGTCTTCTGAAGGAATCTGTGGGGCCAGGACTTACGGTTGTACCGGCAGTGCCCTGTGCAAGAGCACCTGGCCAAGGGGGAAAACTGGCTGGGCTAAATCCAGGCCACTCTCCACTTGTCAAGTCCTGCGTCTCTGTGGATGTTTTAAAAAAATAAGGGTGCCATTTATAACTTCTGTGCCTCATGGAGTGTCTTTGGCTAATTCTTGTGAAGGTGCTGTATGCGCATGCTGACATCCTGAATATCTTAGTTTTAAGAAAAGGCTCTGTCCTTTATTATGGGGTTTTAAAAAGTCAGGGAGAAGATAGACTATTTGGGGAATTGAGGGCCATCCTTGTGATCATAAACTCCTAGAATGAAGCTTGATGTCTACTGTAATTCTATGTAAGGCAGATTTAATGTCTACCACTTCTATATCCTGTATATTTGTGAGATAATGAGACTAGCTCCTGCCATGGTAGTTAAGAAGTAAGACTGAAAACCAGTAATAGGCTTTTTAAGTTAAGGTTTCAGTTGTAGATATTCCTGCAAAAGAAAAGACAATGAATTGAGTACTTGTAAGAAACCATAACTTAGGTGGGTGTTTAATGTCAGTGATCTTGGCCAAGATAGGGACAGGGGAACCCAGCCTTAGGGCACTGGAAAGGATGAAGCTAGGTACAGATGATCACTCATCAAAACAGAGGACATGGAGTTCAAATTTTAGATTAAATGTATGCCAACTACTATGGTTTGAATGTTTGTGCCCTCCAAAATC
>NW_012102765.1:225853-252567 GCF_000951045.1 Mandrillus leucophaeus | reverse complement strand
GCATGCTCACTAGATGAATCTAAGTTGATGCCTGTCTTCTGAAGGAATCTGTGGGGCCAGGACTTACGGTTGTACCGGCAGTGCCCTGTGCAAGAGCACCTGGCCAAGGGGGAAAACTGGCTGGGCTAAATCCAGGCCACTCTCCACTTGTCAAGTCCTGCGTCTCTGTGGATGTTTTAAAAAAATAAGGGTGCCATTTATAACTTCTGTGCCTCATGGAGTGTCTTTGGCTAATTCTTGTGAAGGTGCTGTATGCGCATGCTGACATCCTGAATATCTTAGTTTTAAGAAAAGGCTCTGTCCTTTATTATGGGGTTTTAAAAAGTCAGGGAGAAGATAGACTATTTGGGGAATTGAGGGCCATCCTTGTGATCATAAACTCCTAGAATGAAGCTTGATGTCTACTGTACTTCTATGTAAGGCAGATTTAATGTCTACCACTTCTATATCCTGTATATTTGTGAGATAATGAGACTAGCTCCTGCCATGGTAGTTAAGAAGTAAGACTGAAAACCAGTAATAGGCTTTTTAAGTTAAGGTTTCAGTTGTAGATATTCCTGCAAAAGAAAAGACAATGAATTGAGTACTTGTAAGAAACCATAACTTAGGTGGGTGTTTAACGTCAGTGATCTTGGCCAAGATAGGGACAGGGGAACCCAGCCTTAGGGCACTGGAAAGGATGAAGCTAGGTACAGATGATCACTCATCAAAACAGAGGACATGGAGTTCAAATTTTAGATTAAATGTATGCCAACTACTATGGTTTGAATGTTTGTGCCCTCCAAAATCTTGTTGAAATCTAATCGTCATTCTAGTAGTATTAAGAGTGAGACTTTAAAGAGATGACCAGGCCATGAGGACTCCTCTCTCATGGGATGAATACCATTATGAGGGTGAATTAGATCCCCTGTTGTCTCCTTGCCCTTCTGCCTTCTGCCATGGGACAATGCAGCAAGAAGGCCCTTGTCAAATGCCAGTGCCTGGATTTTGGACTTCCCAGCCTCCAGAACTGTGAGAAAATATAGTTCTGTTTTTTATCAGTTATCCAGTCTCAGGTATTCTGTTGTAGAAACATAAAACGGGGTAGAACATCAACTTAAGTATCCTGCTGGAACCTGAATGAAGAGGCACAGTGATCTAAACCATAGTCAGACTTCCCTGCAAGGTAGGTCTAAACCATTCAAATTGGAGGTGAAATTAAAATTGGAGAAAACCATTGTGGAACCGGAAACACACATGGCAAACTAGGATCTTTGATGGAAACTTGGAATGGGAGCCTGCCTTTTAACTTAAGGAGAAAGGAAAAAGGCAAGATGAGAATTTGTACTCTTTCCAGAGTCAGAGGCAAAGCCTGGGGTAGAGGGGTTGAGGGATAAACATGCTGTTGGGAACGACCAAATAGTGACCCTGCCGTCAGCACACAGATGGGCGGTGCCTCCTTGTTGGCTTAGCATTCCCTTGGGAACCCATGGCCAGAGAATGTCAGTATGTTTCAGGTCCAAGATTTTCTCCTTCCCATCTGTGTCTTGATGCCAGAAAAGAGATACTGAGAGAGAGAGAGAGAGAGAGAGAGAGAGAGAGAGAGATTGAGAGAGATTGAAAGAGAGACAGACTACCATTGATTCTGTTAGAGATTTGGTGGAAAATTTATATATGATTAGCAGCAACATTTTTAGTAGAATTTATTTGGTCTCTTAATTCTGTAACTTTTGAAGGAGTTTGGAGATGCTTGTTTGGCTTCTATTTTGTTGGAGAGAGCATACTATGTATGCAAATTGAAACTAATGTCATAGAAAGATCTTTCTAATTAGAATGTTAGAAAATAATTTATTAATGGCTAGATGTTAAAAAGTTATGTGTTTGCATTCAACAAGGGCGGCAGGCACTTAGCCACTAATGACCAAATTTTCGTAAAAAACCTGGAGAATCTTTTCTTCACTTTCTCCTTATGTTATGAGCTTTCTTATTTATTATAATAATTAAAATAGTTAACCATGGCTCTAAAATATTTGTATTGTAAATTTTATTTACAAAGTAATGACTTCAGTTTTGAGTGATTTTTAATTTATACAAGAGAAAAGAGGTTGATATTGCTGTGAGCACCAACAATGCATTGAACTATGATTTAAGTTCACCCAACCTCATGATATACCTAGTGCATATAGTATAGCATTAAAGTTGAGACTTTCTCATTGGCAAAACTGTCCTAAGTGCTTTCACATGTAGAGTATTTTCTGTGTGTGTGTTAGGATATTTCTTAGGTTTTTGATAGTTGCCATGATTGGCATGTGGTTTTAGAAATTGCCATTGTCCCCACTGCCCCCCACCGATATAAGACATCTTCATGAAAAAGTGGACTTTCCAGAGCTTTTAGGACAGAAAAAACAAGCCAGGACAAGGAATATCTTCCAGGTTTAGGACTGTATTTGTCTGTTATAATGGGGTTGTGATATATCTTAAGCTTGAATCTTTAGCAGACTTATCTAGAGAACTTGTTAAAAAGCAGATGCTTGCACCTAACCCTGGGGAGTCTGTTATGTATGCCTATGGTGGGCTCAGGCATTTTTTATAAGCGCCTCAGAAAATCCTGATATATGTACCATATTTTCAAGTAAACCACTGTGTTATTTCATTTACATTTCTATGAAGGAATACCTGAGGCTGGGTAATTTATAAAGAAGAGAGGTTTATGTGGCTCATGGTTCTTCAGGCTGTACACAAAGCCTAGTGCCTACACCTGCTTCTGGTGAGAGCCTCAGGAAACTTGTAATCGTTGGCAGAAGGGGAAGGGGAACCAGGGCATCACATGGCAAGAGAGGGAGCAAGAGAGATGCCAGGCTCTTTTCAACAACCGGATCTCACATGAACTCACAGAGTGAGAACTCGCTCATTACCACGAGGATGACGCCAAGCCATTCATAAAGGATCCACCCCCATGAGTCAACACCTCCTACTAGGCCCCACGGCCAACATTGGGGATCACATTTCAACATGAGATTTGGAGAGGACCAAACATCCAAACCGTGTCAACCGCAGGTATTCTGTTACCGTAATTTCCAAAGAGTCACTGAACACTTTTATCATGAAAATTGATGAGTCTACGGATGAGGTTTTTTTAATTTTTTTATTTTTTTTTATACTGGATTGTCTTCTTTCATTGTAAATTGCAAAGGACAGTAAAGCTTGGTGTAACTTATTAGAGTTTAAAGTAGAAATTAATAATTCTGCTTAATGACAAAATTTATCAATTCCACAAGACTAAATACTTTAATAAGTGTTAACAGATTTTGTTGACTGAAACTTAGGTATGCTATAACGTGGTTCGATAACTATTATTGGTAGGATTCTGCTTGGATGAATACAGCCTAGAGTGCCCCTTATGTGCTTTCTCAACCCTGTACTAAAAAGATTTTTGGGCCCTAGGAAAAATGATCTCAAAGAATGAACCTACTCAAGAAAGTGTAATTGAGAGTTTTGGATTATATTCATCGATTTTGGAAACTTGGCTTTTGTTAGCGTAAAAATAGGTCTTAAGTATTTTTGAAAAAGGATTATGAAGGATTTGCATTTATTTAATATGAACTAAAATTCTGCAAGTTGCCTGAAATGTTACCATTATAGATTTAATTCTTTAATAAGCGGCCTGTGGTATGTCTGTCACAGTAAAAGTGCTATTTGGTGTCATTGGTCTATTATACTTTAGAGGTATTTCAAGGTAGTGAAAAGGCTACCGCAGTTGAAATGGTAAGATTTGCTTTTATTAACTTTGTGATCTTGGCCAAGGCATCTCTGAGCTCAATGTAGAGTTAGAACTAAGGAGTTTTACAATATCTCTTCTCAATGTTCTCCCTGCCCCATCCTAACAAAAACCTGAAGCCATTATTAGACATCAGAAGTGGAGCACTTCTCAGGAATGTAGACACCCAGTTTTTCTCTAGAGCTGGCCCTTGATGGGCTGCAACGCTGGATTGGTAAATTTGGAGTAAGCAGTTTTGCCTGTGTCAAGACTCATATTCTCCTCTTCTCTAGTGTCTCACCATCTTTTTCCTTTCTTCTTACCACTTTCCCCTAGTCCTGTTGTGCAGCTCAGGGCTAGGCATTGTGAAATCCCCATGGCACCTGGATCACTCTTGAAGTGGATATAGTGATAGCTGTTTTCTTCTATCAAAATTGGCTGCCACATTTATATGTTGGTTCTGTTCTCATCTATGCCAATCACTGAGAAACCTTTGAACTGTCATTTTTTAAATTGAGAATATAGTTCTCCTGCTTAGCAATTAATATTTAGGGTAAAAAAAAAATCCCCCGAGTTGGAAGAGAATAAAAAGACACAGTTGCGGAAATGAATATGGCATTGTGAACTCCCAAAATTTGAGATGGGTCTCAGTTAATGTAGAAAGTTTATTTTGCCAAGATTTAGGACATGTGCCCATGACACAGCTTCAGGAGGTTCTGAAGACATGAGCCCAAGGTGGTCAGAGCACAGTTTGGTTAACACATTTCAGGGAGACATGAGACATCAATCAACATATCTAAGATGAACATTGGTTTGGTCTGGAAAGGCGGGACAACTCTAAGCAGCAAGGGGGCTTCCAGGCTATAGGTAGGTGAGAGACAAACAGTTGCATTCTTTTTGAGTTTCTGATTCACCTTTCCAAAAAAGGCAATCATATATGCATTTATCTCAGTGAGCAGAGGGATGACTTTGAATAGAGTGGGAGGCCCGTTTGCCCTAAGTAGTTCCCAGCTTGACATTTCCCTTTAATTTAGTGATCTTGGGCCCCAAGATTTATTTTCCTTTCACAGCATGAACGAGAGAGAGTGAGAAGTCTGGCCTTATTGGAGGAGGTAGGACTAAATTCGAGGGACCTCGAAAGCCAGTTTAAGGCCAGGTGCATTGACTCATGCCTGTAATCCACACACTGTGGGTGGCCAAGGTGGGCGGATCACTTCAGGTAGGAGTTCGAAACCAGCCTGGCCAACATGGTGAAACCCCGTTTCTACTAAAAATACAAAAATTAGCCAGGTGTGGTGGTACACACCTGTAATCCCAGCTACTTGGGAGGCTGAAGCACGAGAATTGTTTGAACCCGAGGGGCGGAGGTTGCAGTGAGCTGAGACTGCACCACTGCACTCCAGCCTGGGTGAGAGAGCAAGACTCTGCCTCTGGAAAAAAAAAAAAAGCCAGTTTAACTTGGAAGGGAAAGGGATAATGGAGTCAGGCACACTCTGAGATGGAGACTGGAGTGCAGGAATTTTAGCAGGAAGTGTTTTCCAGACTGGCACTTGTGGAAAGTAGGGTTGAGCAGAGGTAAACATGGCATTGATTCAGTCTCAAAAAGGCCTCAGCCAGCTCCACTGGGAGCCCTGAAGCTGGGTGGGTTTTTAGAATCATCCAATGGCTGATGGGACCTGGCCTTTTTATCCCTTATTGAACAATCTTAGGTGTTGGCTTCCCTTGGCCCTCAGTGGAGTGACAGGTTCTCTTCGTGGGGGTGCGGGGGGGAATTTGCAGAAGGCAACATCTTAGACATGTTGGCCAGAACAGTCTCAGCAGCCGAGGAAAAATCCTTCAGCCCTGGGGAGAATCTGGGTGGCACATCATGACCTTCATTATGGGAGGTCACTGCTGTTTCCTGTGCAATCTATTGTTAGTGGCAAAATGGTTATTTGGACGGAGTCTCGCTCTGTCACCCAGGCTGGAGTGCAGTGGTGTGATCTCGGCTCACTGCAAGCTCGCCTCCCGGGTTCACGCCATTCTCCTGCCTCAGCCTCCCGAGTAGCTGGGACGACAGGTGCCCACCACCATGCCTGGCTAATTTTTTGTATTTTTAGTAGAGACAGGGTTTCACTGTGTTAGATCAGGATGCTCTTGATCTCCTGACCTCATGATCCGCCCGCCTCAGCCTCCCAAAGCGCTGGGAATACAGGCATGAGCCACCGCGCCTGGCCATAACTGACTAGTCTTTTAAGCTGTAAGATAGGAAGCAAACCCATAGGCTGTAAGGTTTACAGTACAACTCTCTGGAGGGGTGAATGGCATAAATACAAATCATTATTGTTCCTAATAGCATTTGCTTCCATACATTTTGCACTTGAATGGCACTGTAGCAATGTTTAAGCATGCCTGATTGCTTTACGTTCCTGCAGCCACTGCTGCTGGTAGGCTCTATTTCATTACCATTCTGCTGGCTGTCAGCATTTTCATGATACAATTAGAGGCATGTAATTCCCAGAACAAATGAGCTATTTCGAATATTGTGAGATGTGTAATTCAATATAATATGAGCCTGTAGAATAATTGAGTTTAGAGAAACAAATATGCAGGGGTTTGGGCTGAACAACCTGTCAGATGAATGACTTGCCAGTCCCCTTGCCTTCTGATGCAATCATGGGTGGGGATGTGACATCTAAGGAGCGTGACTATTAAAACACAACAGACACCTGCTGTCCCTCTGATGCCATGTTAATGCTCTACTTGCCTAATAAGAACTAGGATTTCATTTCTCCCTTGCAACTTTGGACAGTATAATTCAAATAAGTGAGAACTGTAAATGTAAACTCTGACTTGAATAAAGAACTTTGTGGTAAAGAAATTATTTTGTTCTCCTATTTTCCTGTGACATAGATTCATCCAGAAGTGAAAATTATTCATGTTTTTTCAAGAACACACACATGGCTTTGAGTCTTTGGTTTCTATATTTAAATTGAACTAATCAAACTGATTTTACTTATTCTTCAAGTTGTCTGCTAATACAGGGGCTGTATGTAATTGTTGGTGGAGATACGTAATAACAGGGCCAATCCCCTATAGAGGATATACAGCTGGAAGGGAACTTGAGAACCCAAACCCCTACTGAACAAAGAGAAGGCCTTTTGTATAAGGTTGCATCAATCTGGACAGAGCTTATACTACACCTGGGCTTCCCAATATCTTATTACCTGTAACCACCCAATGAATTCATTTGGCCCGCTGCCCAGATACAGCCAACTTATCAAGCAGAGGATTGCAATAGAGAAAGAATTTAATTCACACAGAGCCGGCTGAATTGGAGGCTGGAGTTTTATTACTCAAATCAGTCTCCATGGAAATTTGGAGGCTAAGGTTTTCAAAGGGTAGTTTGGCAGGCTAGGGAATGGATGCTGCTGATTGGTTTGGGATGCAATCACAGGAGTGTGGAAAATGGTCCTCTTGTGGGCTCAGGCTGCTTCTAGGTGGAACCATCGGTCATCAGAAATGCAAAAACCTGAAGAGACCCCTAAAAAGGCCAATCTTAGCTTCTACATGTGTGATGTTATTTGCAGGAGTAACTGGGGAAGTTGCAAATCCTGTGACCTCCAGAATAATGGCTGGATATCGTTTATGTCTACACCTTACCAGCATTCAGGCTCCTTATCCTCCAAACCTGGTGGTCTGTCCTCAGTTTTACAAACATGGTTTAGTTTGGAGGAAGGGCTATTATCATTTAAACTGTAGACTAAATGTCTCCTGAAGTTAGCTTGACTTAGGGCCAGGAAGGACTAAGGGCAGTTTGGAGGTTAAAGACAAGATGGGAATTGGTCAGATCAGATCTCTTTCACTATCATCATTTTCTCACTGTTATAATTTTTGCAAAGGTGGTTTCACACTGATCCTGCTGAGCTGCTTATGGTCACCCAAGGTCACTTTGTGTGGGGCCTGGTGAGAGATGCCTGTTGCAGCTGTATCCCTCCTAGGGTCAAGGGCAAATGCCTCCCTGTGTTCCTCTGATCTTGTCTTACCTCTTCCACTTTCGCATTCTTGATTTCTCACCCACAACCTGTTTCATTTTTCCTCAATGAGTTCATCTATTAAGGACTCCAATTCATAACTTATTTAAGTGTGTTTCCCTGTTTAGTTTGCAGATAGCACAATGCACTATATGGTGAGTTCTAACATGTTCTGGAGGCCTGAAAACTCTCTCTCTGTAATGCTGGTGTCTCTTTAAAGCCTTTCTACCTTGGATTGTCCCCACCTCATCTCTTAGGTGGCAGAGGTAGAACATTCCTGCTTAGAGCTCCCAAGATAGTGGCGGGCGGCTCCCAAGATGGCAGCAAGCCTTTTGTTCTCTGACCTGGGGTCCTTGGCCTCATGGATTCCAAGGAATGAAACCTTGGGCCGTGCGGTGAGTGTTACAGCTCTATTAGAAGCTGTGAGTCACGGGAAGAGAACTGTGGAACCCAGTGACTAGTGTTCAGCTCGATTAGGACAAACCCAGGCACTTAGCCGTGCAGGAACAATGGCGAACCTTTAGCCCGATCGAGAGTGGCAATGGGTGCCTTGCTGGATCAGAAGCACGGTGGACACCCTGCCGGATCCAGAGGGGTGTAAGTCAGCGGTGGGTCTGTAACAGCAGCAAACAGCAGTGGTGGAGGGCGAGTGAAAGCTCAGCTCAAGCCATAACAAACACGGACCAGAAGAGTGTGCAGTTGCAAGATTTAACAGAGTGAAAACAGAGCTCCCATACAATGGGAGGGGACCCAAAGGGGGTTGCTGCTCCTTGCTCGAATGCCTGGGTTTATATCCCGATCATTGTCCCTCCCCCTGTGCTCTCAGGTGATATATGATTTGACTATTTCTTTACCTCCTGCTTTAGCCTAATTTGTATTTTAGTGAGCCCTCTTTACTACCTGATTGGTTGGGTGTGAGCTGAGTTACAAGACCCATGTTTAAAGGTAGGTACGGTCACCTTCCCCAGCTAGGCTTAGGAATTCTTAGTTGGCCTAGGAAATCCAGCTAGTCCTATCTCTCAAGGGTACCAGATTAGAAAGAATTAAGCAACAGAAATGTCCCAAGCATAGGGAAATGGCTGACACATGGTACATCTACATAATGGAATATTCTAAAGCCATTAACTAAGTTGCCAAACAAGTACTTACCGACTATAATGACTTTGGGAAACGCTCACGATAAACCATTCAGGGATAAGCAGAGAGTACTGTTGTGGAATTTCAGTAAATTTCAGATTGATGCAATCTTAGGCAAAAGGTCTTCTCTTTGTTCAGTAGGGGTTTGGGTTCTCAAGGCCCCTTCCAGCTGTATGTGGGGTATTTTAGTATTCATGGTTCCAGCTCTTCATGAGTAACGCTGAGGGTCCAACCACGTTGTAATGTTACTGAGGGAGACACCTGAATCCACAGCCTCTGAGTCTACTCCACAGGGAAGGGTGGTCACTTAGGCAAAGGGGAAGCCAGCGGTCACTGTGTCTGGATATTCCCATGGCCACACAGTTTGTTGTTTTCTACTTTCAGGTGCTCACTCACTGACCTAGTGATCAATTCCATTTCTGTAGAAAATGTGCTCTCCCACCCAAGGGCATCAATGGTCAGTGCAGCTGATAAACATGAAACCATTAAAAAAGCCAATGGTTCTTAGAAGATTTAACTCAAACTTCAAAAGTGCAGAATGCCAAATTCAGTAATGACTTTAAATTGTGATGTGACTGAGGCTGCCATACGTTTTGTTCTTGTATGTAAACAAGAACAAGCCATTTGAGAAACTGCTGTGAGTATTCCAGGCAGTGCAAAAATTGTTCAAGTGGAAATAAATTTTGACGAGAGCTGAAAAAGATGGTTAACTGGCAGTTCGGAGATGTGCACAAAAGCAAGTTCCTCTCACATGAAATATGAATGATTTGGTAGAACCCCAGGAGTCCATGCAAACAATCCTGTGACCCTACAGTTGAAGAAGTCATTGATATCACTATTCAACCCATCACCTATCATAGGCAAGCAGGAGGAGAGGCTGTTCCCATCCAAGGAGACGTATTTCCTCCAGAGCAGAAGGGCTGCAGGAAGAGCCTGGAAGGATGTGCTTTCAGGATATACCAAACCTTGTGAGGTAGGAGGCGGAACTCGACTCCAGAGGTGGGGATTGCACAAAGGACCACATTGAGGACTAGCTAAAACAGGTCCAGGGCAGAAGCTCCTCCCCATAAGACACGCCCGCCAGTGTGCCATGTCAGTCTACCATTGCCAGGGCAACACCCAGAAGTTACCACTCCTTTCCATGGCAACTACCTGACAACCTGCAAGTTACCACCTGTATTAGTCCATTTTCATGCTGCTGATAAAGACATACCCAAGACTGGGAAGAAAAAGAGGTTTAGTTGGACTTACAGTTCCATATGGCTGGGGAGGTCTCAGAATCATGGCGGGAGGTGAAAGGCACTTCTTACATGGTGGTGGCAAGAGAAAATGAGGAAGATGCAAAAGCAGAAACTCCTGATAAAACCACCAGATCTCGTGAGACTCATTCACTGCCACGAGAACAGTATGGGGGAAATGGCCCCCATGATTCAAATATCTCCTACCAGATCCCTCCCACAACATGTGAGAATTATGGGAGTACAATTCAAGATGAGACTTGGGTGGGGACACAGAGCCAAATCATATCACCACCTCATTGTAGAAATTTCTGCATAAACCACCCCTTAATTTGCATGGAATTAAAAGTGGGTATAAATATGAGTGCAGAATTGCCTCTGAGCTGCTACTCTTGGTTCCCTGCCTACGGGGCAGCCCTACTCTGCAGGGAGCAGTACCTCTCCTGCCTTACACAACTGCTTCAATAAAAGTTGCTACCTAACACCACCAGCTTGCCCTTGAATTCTTTCCTGGATGAAACCAAGAATCCTACCTGCTGTATCTCAATTTAGAGGCTTGCCTGTTCTGCATCGCTTGCACAGTACTCAAAGAAAAGCCTCCAACAAGGAGGCTTAAAGGCAGCCAAGGCCAGGTGCCCTTCCAGTTTTGAGCAACGAGGCAGGCTCCATGACTGAGGAGATACTTTTTAAATGAAGTCCAAAATGTTAAGCAGAAAGAGTAAAACATTTTTGACTGGTTTTATAGGTCTGTTTTGTCAGAGTGCTGTTTATGGATTTGGGGACAGGTAAATTGTATTTAATGACATGAGTAAGATTTTAATGTTCATGGGAGATTTGTCTAATGTTCAATTTATCTGTGATTTGTCTGTGTCAAACACATGTATGCACATAGACAAATACCTAGAAGAATGAAGGGGAAGCAAGGGTGGGAGAAGGAAGGGAAATAAAGAAGGAAATTCACCAAGACCTGATTATAAGAGAGTTTTGCTTGTGCTCATGATGAAGCATCAGGCATTAGACTAACCTCCTCCTGTTTGCTCTGAGGTTGGACAAAATCTATAAAACAACAGTTTCCAAATGTTAGCAGCACCGGCCTGCAATCTAAGAAAGAAGGAAGAACCAAGGCGAGCATTGCATTCACCTTGCTCTCTGACTGGAAGCAGTTTCTGTAAGGGAGAGAAAACTATGTCTTTTCTTTCCTTTTTTTAGGTTCTTAATTGAGACACTCTCCTGAAAACAAGTCAGATTAACAAAAGAAAAGCACAAGTTTGTACCCAGCACATGGGAGAGGCCTCAGTTCAAAAGTATTTCTCTCTTAAGGCTTAGGGGCTTGGCTTACAGAGTATTTTCACAAACAGTCATAAATCCTACACAGCAACAAGGCAAAGGAGAGGGCAGCTCCAGTCTTTTAAAAGTGGGAAGGCAGTGTAATCTGCCCCCAGATTCCCCTGGTGCCGGCTGGGGCCCTCTCTGGGCTGATGAGCAGGTGCCGTCCCCAGGAAGGAAGAATGAACGTCCTGGTGTATGGCAAACAGGGGCAGAGGCAGAGAACTCCCCACATTTTCAGTGTCTTTCACTTGGCAATTCTCAATACTTTGGGGAGAACTATTTTGGTTGCCTTCATTTCTGAGCCATGATGTAGGGAGAGGGAGGCAAATTGAGCACACCCGTTTTGCTGAACTAGGGACAGAGATGGGGGTTGGGGACTGCTAAGGGTTGATGGATTTTGCAGGGTAGAGTGCTGGAGAGGAGGGATCTACATAGAAAAAGAGCTCCACAAATCTGCAAAGCGGTTTTCTTGTCTGAATACTAAACTGTATTTCACTAGGTGAGATTCAATGTGACCAAGCAATGAACCACCCCTGGGGAGCTGTGGGCTCCACAGAGCTCCTAGCTCTTTCACAGGCTGAGAAGGTATTGAAGTTTGACCATCTGGGGCAGAGATACCACGTTGAACTCTCTGGACACTCCATTGTCACCTCTAGAACACCATGATTTAGGAGAAGGCCTTGATTAGCCCTACAGTAATGGCTACTACAGACTGTGGTTTCTGATCCTTGCATTATTAATATTCTGGGCCTGGCAATCCTTTGTTGGAGAGACGTCTGTACCATGCAATATAGAATATTTAGCAGCATCCCTGGCCTCTACCCACTGTATGCCACTAGCAGTCTCCAGTTGTGAAAATTAAAAAAAAATTGACCCCCAGTTAGAACCACTACTATAGATTCTTCATAACAAAACTCATAATAAACTTCAAAAAGACAATGATGATTTGCAAGTAAATTAACTATGGCAAAGCAAACCTTGATATTCTCGAAAGAAAGATGACAAAATCCACACTGCAAACAAGGTGGAATTCATAATGTTCAGCATGCAAACCACAGAGAATACTGTGTGTGTGATACAGATTGCTTGAAAAAGATCTTACGCCCCTAGTTGCTGTGATTGCTTTTGGCAGGCAGCCTTCAGTTGTTAGACTCCTTAAGGGTTTGCCTCAGTAAAAAGAGTTGCCTTGTCTCAGGCCACACCTCCTTATTGGAGTAGCCTACACCTCACCCAATAACTGATTGACAAAGGGGTATGAAGGCCTGATTTCCTTGCTTCAAGCTGGGAAATCTCTGCAAAGCCACACCGACTCCAGAGGTTATGCTGGGGTCAACTGGTGCTTTCTTTGGGACTCTACAGCAGCTTAATTTCTCCTACTATCCATTCTTATTTTCTTTCCCTCCTTTCTGCAGATGTTGGTTCTAAAGTTCTCCCTAATAAATGCGCTACATTATAATCTCCACCTCAGAGTCGTATTTCAGGGGAGTTCTATGTGCAACACAAGAAAAAAGTCATTAGATGTGTGAAAAAGCAGCAGTAACCAAGAATCAAGAAAAAAGTTAGTCAGTAGAACAGAAACAGAAATGACAGATCTGATGTAATTAGAGGAAGCATACTTCAAAACAGCAGTCATAAATATGCTCAAGGATTTAGAGGAAACCTGGAGTATAATGAGGAAAGATCTTAATAGAGAAATAAAAGCTATAAAAATGAACCAAATGGTGATGATAAACTGAAAGACATAATATATAAAATACAAAATTAGCTAGGTGCTCTTAACAACAGATTAGGCACTACAGGTAAATGGTCAGGAAAGTAGAAAACTGGATAATAAAAGCTATCCAAAATAAAACACTGAGAGGCAACTTACTGGAAAAGAATTGAACAGAGCCTCACTGTCCTGTGAGACAATATCAAGTAGAATAACGTGTCATTTGAGTTGCAAAAGAAGAAAAAACATTTTGAGGCCCCAAGAATATTTGAAGTAACAATAGCTGCAAATTTTCAATATTTGATGACAAATAGAAATTCACGGGTCTTATTTCTCTGATGATTAGTGATGTTGAGCATTTCTTCGTATGTTTTTTGGCCACTTGTTTGTCTTATTTTGAAAAATGTATGTTCATAAGAAAAACTCTTCTTGACATGGATCTTTGCTCACATTTTAAAGGGGTTGTTTGTTTCTCATTGAGTTGTTTTAGTTCCTTATAGATTCTGGCTACTAGTCCTGTGTCAGAGACATAATATGCACATGTTTTCTTCCATTTTGTAGGTGGTCTGTTTACTCTGTTGATTATTACCTCTTTCACTGTGCAGAAGCTCTTTGGTTTAATTGGGGCCCAGATATCAATTTGTGTTTTTGTTGGATTTGCTTTGGGAGTGTTAGTCATAAATTCTTGGCTGAAGTCAATGTCTAGGAGAGTGTTTTCTAGCCTTTCTTCTAAAATCTTTTAGTTTCAGGTATTACATTTGAGTCTTTAATTCATCTTGAGTTAAGTTTTTTATATGGTGATGGGGTCCAGTTTCATTCTTCTGCATATGGTTAGCCAATTTTCCTGGGACCATTTATTGAATAGGGTGTCCTTTCCCCATTGTTTATTTTTGTCAACTTTGTCAAAAATCAGTCCATTGAAGGTATGTGGCTTGATTTCTGTGTTCTCTATTCTGTTCCATTAATCTATGTGTCTGTTTTTGTACTAGTACTATGCTGTTTTAGTCACTATAGCCTTGTGGTATAATTTGAAGTCAGGTGATGTGATGCCTCCAGTTTTATTCTTTTTGCTTAGAATTGCTTCGGTTGTTTGGGCTCTTTTTTGGTTTCATATGAACTTTAGGATTTTTTTTTCTAATGTTGTGAACAATGATGTTGGTAATTTCAGAAGTGTTGAATTGAATCTATAAATTGCTTTGGGAAGTATGATCATTTTAATGGTATTAATTCTTCCAATTCATGAGCATAAAATATTTTTTCCATTTGTTTGTGTCATCTATAATTTCTTTCATTAGTGTTTTGTAATTCTTCTTATAGAGTTCTTTCACCTCCTTGGCTAATTGTATTCCTATGTATGTTATTTTTTTCTGTGGCTACTGGACGTGGGATTGAGTTCCTGCTAAGTTTGAATGTTGTTGGTGTATAAAAATGCTACTGATTATTGTATGTTGGCTTTACATCCTGAAACTTTACTGAAGTTGTTTATCAGGTGTAGGAGTCTTTTGGGTTTTCTAGGTATAAGATCATGTCATCGGCAAACAGACAATTTGAATTCTCTTTTAATTTGGATGCTTTTTATTTCTTTCTCTTGCCTAATTGCTCTAGCTAGGACTGCCAGCCCTATGTTGAATAGGAATGATGAGAATGAACATCCTTGTCTTGTTCCAGTTCTTAAGGGGATACTTTCAACTTTTTCCTGTTCGGTATGATGTTGGCTAATTCTATTAAACCAGTATCACCCTGATACCAAATTCGGACAAAGGCACCACAAATAAAGAAAACTACAGATCAGTATCCATGATGAACATAGATGCAAAAATCCTCAACAAAATACTAGCAAACCAAATCCATAGATGGCTTGTCATAGGTGGCTTTTATTATTTTGAGGTATGTTCGTTCAAAGCTTAGTTTGCTCAGGGTCTTTATCATGATGGAATGTTGAATTTTGTAAAATGTTTTCTCTGCATCTATTGAGATGTCATGTCATTTTGATTTTAATTCTGTTTATGTGGAGGATTGCATTTATTGATTTGCAAATGTTGAGCCATCCTTGCATCTCTAGAATAAAACCCACTTGATTGTGTTGAATTATCTGTTTGCTGTGCTCTCGGATTTGGTTTGCTAGTATTTTGTTGAGGATTTTTGCATCTGTGTTCATCAGGGATACTGGTCTGTAGTTTTCTTTACTTGTTGTGTCTTTGCCTGATTTTGGTATCAGGGTGATACTGGTTTAATAGAATGAGTTAGGGAGGAATCCCTCTCTCTATATTTTGGAATAATTTCAGTCATATTGGTATCAACTGTTCCTCATACATCTGGTGAGATTCAGCCATGAATCTATCTGGTCCTGGGATTTTTTTGTTGCAAGATTTTTAATTACTGATTCAATTTCATTAGTCATTATTGGTCTGTTCAGAATTTCTATTTCTTCCTGTTTCAATCTTGGGACGTTGCATGTTTCTAGGAATTTATTCATTTCCTGAAGTTTTTCTAGTTTGTGTGCATAGAGACATTCATAATAATCTCTGATTATCTTTTGTATTTTTGTGATATCAGTTGTAATTTATCATTTTCTGATTGTGCTTACTTGAATCTTCTGGTTTTTTTCTTGATTAAACTAGCCAACTTTGTTTATCCTTCAAAGAACCAGCTTTTTGTTTCACTGATCCTTTGTATTTTTTTTTTTTTTTTTTTGAGTCTCATCTTATTTAGTTCTGCTCATATCTTTGCTATTTCTTTTTTTCTGCTAGCTTTGGGTTTGATTTCTTCTTGTCTTTCTAGTTCCTTAAGTTGTGATTTAGTTTGTTAATTTGAGTTCTACCTTTTTGATGTAGCCATTTAATGCTACAAACTTTCCTCTTAGCACTGCTTTTGCTGTATCCCAGAGGTTTTGGTATGTTGTGTCTCTATTTTCATTAATTTCAAAAATGTTTTATTTCTGCTTTAATTTCATTGTTTACCCAAAAATCATTCAGGAGCAAGTTGTTTACGATCCCTTTACCTATGTAGTTTTCAGAGTTCCTCTGGTTTTCTAACTTTATTCCAGAGGTCTGAGAAGACAGTGTGATTTTAATTTTTTCTTAGTTCATTGAGGCTTGCTTTGTGGCCAAGAATATGGTCAATTTTAGGGAATGTTCCATGTGCAGATGAGAAAAATGTATATTCTGCAGTTGTTGGGTAGAATGTTCTGTAAATGTCTATTAGATCTTTTTGATATATAGTCCAGTGTAAGTCCAGAGTTCATTTGTTGACTTTCTGTCTTGAAGACCTGTTTAGTACTGTTGTGGGGGTGTTGAACTCCCCCACTATTATTATATTGCTGTCAATCTCTTTTCTCAGGTCTGGTAGTGTTTGTTTTATGAATCTAGGTGCTCTGGTGTTGGTATGTATATATTTAGGATAGTTAAAACTTGTTGTACAAAACCCTTCATTATTACATAGTGGCCTTTGCCTTTTTTTTTTTTTTTTAACTATTGTTGGTTTAAAGTCTGTTATATCCGGTATAAGAAAGGCTGTGACTGCTTTATTATGTTTTCCATTTGCATAATGTATCTTTTTTCACACCTTTACTTTGAGATTGTAGGTGTCTCTAGCCATTAGGTAGGTCTCTTGTAGGCAGTAGAGGGCTGTGTCTTGTTTTACTAAATCTAATTTTTCAGTCTATATTTTTTAATTGGAGCATTTAGGCCATTTATATTCAAGGTTAATATTGATATGTGAGGTTTTGTTTCTGTCATAGTTTTATTAGCTAGTTGCCTTAAAGTCTCAATTGTGTAATTGCCTTAAAGTCTCAATTGTGTAATTGCTTTATAGGATCTTTGAGCTTTCTAGTTAAATGTGCTTTTATGGTGGTGAGTAA
This sequence comes from Mandrillus leucophaeus, assembly GCF_000951045.1. Lineage (NCBI taxonomy): Eukaryota > Metazoa > Chordata > Mammalia > Primates > Cercopithecidae > Mandrillus > Mandrillus leucophaeus. The sequence continues at coordinate 235,544 of NW_012102765.1, read as the reverse complement.
TATCCACTCATTTCCATTTTTAGAATTCCTCTGAGCATTTCTTGTAGGGCCAGTCTAGTGGTGATGACTTCCCTTAGGATTTGCTTGTCTAGGAAATACTTTATTTCTTCTTTATTTGTGAAGCTTAGTTTGGCAGCATATAAAATTCTTGACTGGCATATTTTTTCTTTAAGGAGGGTAAAAATAGGTCCCCAATCTCTTTTGGCTTATAAAGTTTCTGCTGATAAGCCTGTTGTTTGTCAGATGGGATTTCTTTTACTGGTGATTTGACACTTCTCTTTAGCTGCTTTTAACATTTATTTTTTTACATTGACCCTGTATAGTCTGGTAACTATATGCCTTGGTGATGTTCATTTGTATGACATCTTTCAGGTGTTTTCTGAATTTCTTGCATTTGTATGTCTATGTCTCTATCAAAATCAGAAAATTTTCCTGAATTATTTCCTCAAGCATATTTTCCAGGCTTCCTCCTTTTTCTTCTCTCTCAGGAATGCCAATAAGTTGTAGGTTTGGTTGCCTTACATAATCCTAAATTTATTGAAGGCTTTGTTCATTTAAAAAATTCCTTTGTATTTTTATCTGACTGGGTTAATTTAAAAGACCAGTCTTCAAGCTCTGAAATTCTTCAAGCTCTGAAATTCTTTTTTCTGCTTGATCTAGTCTATTGTTATAGACTAACAATATATACTAACTGTGTTATATACTAACTGTGCTTTAAAATTTCTTCAGTGAATTTCTCATTTTCAGAAGTTCTGTGTGATAGATGATTCGATTGAATGATGCAAAGCATTGATCCTGGGTGTATCTATGAGCGTTTTGCCAAATGAGATTAACATTTGAATCAGTGGGCTGGGAAAGGTAGACCTACCCTTAATCTGGATGGGCACCATCTAATCAGCTGCCAGGGCAGCTAGAATATAAAGCAGGCAGAAAAGCATGAAAAGACTTGATGGCCTAGATTCCCATCCTACATCTTTCTCCTGTGCTGGATGCTTCTTGCCCTCGAACATCGGACTCCAAGTTCTTCAGTTTTGGAACTCAGACTGGCTCTACTTGCTCCTCAGCTTGCAGATGGCCTATTGTGGGGCCTTGTGATCATGTGAGTGCCCGCATTAGTAGAAGGGGCTAGGTAAACCCCTAACCCCCAGGTCCCTAGATGGCCCACTGGATGGTGTGTATGAAACCTGAACGGACTGAACTGGGACCGAGACTGGGCCAGTGGGCTTGTTCTCAGGTCCTCAGAATTCAGGTGCTGGTTGTTAGGGGGTGGGCTGGTCTGGAGGTCATCAGCAAAACTCTCAGGCGGGGGCAGGCAGAACACACAAGTAGTGGTTGATGCTCAGGCAGTGGGAGCCCCAAGGCAGATAGGCCCGTGGGGCTGGGATCTCAAAAGGGATCTGAGCAGCAGCTGGAATGGCTGCGTGGGGAGCAGGGTAGCTGAGCTGCAGGCTTTTCAATGGGCCTTTCACTAATATTTAATAAACTCTCCTTTATATGTATATTGATCCAATTAGTTCTGTCCCTATCAAGAACCCTGATTAATACATTCTGTTTACTTGTTTGTTGTCATTGTTTTAATGTTTCCCCCATCTTTCATTTCCTGAATTGTTTTTCTGATTTCTTTGTGTTGATTTTCAGCTTTCTCTTGGATCTAATTGAACTTTCTTACAATCCATATTTTGAATTATTTATCTGTCATTTCAAAATTTTCATTTTGGTTATGATTCATTGCTAGAGAGATAGTGTGGTCCTTTAGGGTGGTCTCGACATTCTGTTTCCTCATGGCACTGGAGTTCTTGGGCTGGTTCCTTCTCATCTATAGAAGCTGCCACTGCTTATTTTTGAATTTACTTTTGTTTGGGTGGGATGTCCCCCTATGCCAAGGATGTGACTGTACAGAATGTTGAGAACGGTCTTTTGGCCTTGCCTTTATCACCCTGTGAACTTCTGTTGTCATGTTTTCTATTGGGTTCTGCAGCTTGAGGTACAGGCCAATAGGATGTGCTTCAAGGTGACAGCCAGCTGTGGCAATAGCAGATGGGCATGTACTTGATCTATGTTTACTGTGAGATGCTCTCTGTTCTTTCAAGTGATGGGTTGGACCCTGGAATTTCCAGTGCCCTAAACTTCCTGTTCCATGGTGGGGTGAGAGGGGGACAAAGCTGGGCACAGCTTGACCACCTGGCTTGCCCACAAATACCTCAATGATGAGTGTGGGCACCAGCTCTGATGGGAGAGACTGGGGGAGAACCAGTGGAACACACCAAGGTCTCTGCAAGGGGTGAGGAGGGATGCACTGGCTCCACATCCTAGATAGGCAGGAATAAGATCTGTTTCCCTGTCACATTCTGTCCTGGGGCTCATGACTCTCAGTTCAGACCTGCACTCCTGTCTGTTTCTAGGCCACAGTGTAGCTGACAGCCATGAAAGGTGTCTGTCTTGTGGTTCTTTGTAGGAGTGGTTTCGGGGTGGAAGCTCCTCACTCACCTGCTATAGAGAGCTTTGTGGCTTTGTGGCCTGCCTGTTCTCCAATGTGGTAATGCTGTTACTTTGTATTGACAGCGGGAGGGGCTCCTCTTTTCAGCACGTGCAGGTGAGTATCAGCTGTGGTGTATTGGCTGGTGGGGTTGGTCTGAACTCAGACCCTGGTGGGGAGTGGTCGGGTGGCCGCATTAGTAGATGGGGTTAGGTAAACCCCTAACCCCCAGGCCCCTAGATGGCCCACTGGATGGTGCGTGTGAGTCATGAAGGGACTGAACTGGGACCGAGACTGGGCCAGTTGGCTTGCTCTCAGGTCCCCGGAATTCAGGTTGTTAGGGGGTGGGCTGGTCTGAAGGTCATCAGCAAAACTCTCAGCGGGGGGCAGGCAGAACACACAGGCAGTGGCTGACGCTGGGGCAGTGGGAGCCCCAAGGCAGATCATAGGCCTGTGGGGCTGGGATCTGACAAGGGCTCTGAGCGGCAGCTGGAATGGCTGCGTGGGGAGCAGGGTAGCCGAGCTGCGGGCTTTTCACTGGGGAAGGCAGGCCCCTTCAGTTGGAGCAATGGAGGATGGCAGCTTGGGGCACGTGGCGTGCTGGCACTTCCCTCCTACTGGAGCAGCACCGGATTTTGCTGTTAGGGGCATGTGAAGGTGCCTGGTTTCTTCACCCCCTTCCTGGTCCTGCGGTGTCAGGGGCCGCGGCGGCAGTGGTGGCAGCAGCCACTGCTGTGGGAGTCAAAGAGGGGGTCACCAGACTCTACGGGTTGGGCTCTCAGAAGAGCCTCGGCTGCAGCTGAAATGCTTGTTAGAAGCATGGTGGCTGCATTGTGGACCTGATGCAGAATGAGTCCTATTCTGCAGGTCCTATTTGGCAGGGAGCTGCTGGGGCAGGCGGTTGTAGGGGGCATAGTCTGCCTGCTCCTCCATACCATGGCTGCAGTGTTTTTCAGGCACATAAGAGAGCCCAGCCTCCCTGTTCCACGAAAGGCTATGTTGATGCACATTGGACCACTGGACATATAAAACTTCACCATTGTGGCAAGATGATGATCCCCAGCAACTGGCCAGAGTAGATCTCACTACCACATCTAGATATGACATGACTTGGAACATTTAATGTTTTACAGTACTGGTAGTGATTTGGAATTACCACTGGAATCAACAGCTTAGGATTCTAAATTTTTTTTCTTGTGTTTAAGCTACCAATATGTTTCCTTTCCATTTGAATTGTTATTCTGGAAACTTTTGAAGTCAACAGAGGTGAAGCAAAGATATTGGTCTACATTTCCTACAATTTAGCTTTGAGCTAGAGTTCCCTCTTTTCTATGGCTGAACATATATCTCCTTAGGGTGTCTCCACTGCTCACAGACTTTGAATCTCTGCAAGAGAAATATCTTTGGGGAATGTGAAGAGAACCACACTTGTGCTACATCTGCGGGCTCTCTTTTCCTTAGTAATTCCATAATAATGAACATGTTTAAAAATCCATTACAATGGTAAATCCGTAGATGGTGGATTGTTTTGGATTTGTATCAGTAGCATAAACAATTTCCCATTTCAAATGGAATTTCTACTAAAACACTCATACTAGAACATAATGTGAAACAGATAGATTTGCACAAATAAGACATTGCTGCTTTGTTTTAAAATATTGGCATAGATTAAAATGTATTATTCGTATCAACTCTTTTCATTGCTTTGAAACTGAAAATTACTTATGTTGCCAGCTCTGAATAAATATGTGTTTGTGCCTTGGCAATCGTGATATGTTCATGATATGTTCATCTAGTTTGGTGTGAAATGTGGAAATACCTCATGCCTCACAGTTTTACCTTCTCTTCTTTAGGGTCTTTTTGCTTTGTCCTCTTTATATGTCTATTTTTGGGGGGCTGGAGGAGGCTGGTGGCTTCATAGAGTTCTTCTGTGTCTGAGTCCTACAGATCATCTTGTGGCAGGGATCTGGGCTGGGTTGAGGGATGGGCATGAGTTTGGGCTGGTAGATGCTATAAGTCCAATTGTCCAAAAGTAAAGTTCAAGGACGTATCAGTCTGTGTTCATACTGCTATAAAGAACTGTCTGAGACTGGGTAATTTATAAAGAAAAGAGACTTAATTGACTCACAGTTCAGCATGGCTGGGGAGGCCTCAGGAAACTTACAAGCATGGCAGAAGGTGAAGGAGAATCAGGGCACCTTCTTCACAAGGTGGCAGGAAGGAGGAGTGCTGAGTGAAGGGGAAAGAGCCCCTTATAAAACCATCATATCTCGTGAGAACTCACTATCATGAGAACAGCATGGGGGAAACTGTCCCCATGATCCAATGACCTCCACCTGGGCCTGCTCTTGATGCATTGGGAATATGGGGATTATGGGGATTATGGAGATTAGAATTCAGGATGAGATTTTGGGTGGTGACATAGCCAAACCGTATCAAAAGAGTTTCAGCCAAGCAGGGCAATGAAATCAGGCATGGTCGATCCAGGAACACTGGTTTCAGAGTGTAGGATACCACATAGCAACATCGACTAACAGACTGAATGACGAACAGCCAATAATCCAGGCCAAACTGCCTAGAGAATGAGAAGCCAGAATTAAGGTAACAAATATGACAATGCCTGGATGGGGAGAAAAGACATTGGTAGGCAGGGATTTTTTTCTTTTAGGGGTTTGTTATTGAAGTCATTTACATATCAATATTAAGGACATGTAAAAAATTAGTGCTTTTTGCTACTATTGGCAACAAATACATTTGTGTATAGGGAATTAGGTTTTACTTACATTGTGAATTATAATTAAATTATAGACTTTTGTAGTAAACATGAATCTCAGACCACAAATTTTAAAAATATCTGACCTCAATTCGTGTTCAAGCCCTCATTCTGCCAGTCTCAATAATTTTTGATTTCCCTTTCTTCCTTTCCTCAGGATTACATCCAATTTCTGTGGGCAAGCATTGACTAGGGTTGCTCCTCCCTGGCATCCCTCTAGGCACATTGCTGAGAATCAATCCTCACTGCCACTCTCAGTGTCCCTCCCGAGCCAGAGTCTTCTGCACCCTCTCCAGAATATGGGGAAATTATGTTGTTCTCAACACACCCAATTCTATGCAGTTTTTAAGGTTTCTCATCCTTTCTGTGCTACTCTCAGGGTTGAGTATTGGTCTACATTTCCTATACCATGAGGGATGCATCAGAAGTCAGGTTTCTCCTATGAAATATAACCAATATGATATTTATTGACATTGATGTGGTTTGGATCTGTGTCCCTATCCAAAGCTCATGTTGAATTGCAATCCCCAATGTTGGAGGTGAGGCCTGGTGGGAGGTGATTGGATCATAGGGTGGATCCTTCATGAATGGTTTAGCACTATCCCTTTGGTGCTGTCTTGTGATAGGGTTCTTATGAAATCTTGTTGTTTAAAAGTGTGCGGCACCTCCCTCTCTCTCTCTTCTTCCTGCTCTGGCCATTTAAGATGTGCCTGCTTCTCTTTCACCTTCCACCTTGACTGTAAGCTTCCTGAGGCCTCCTCAGAAGCAGAAGCCACTACGTTTCCTGAACAGCCTGCAGAACCATGAGCCAATTAAACTCTTTTCTTTGTAAATTACCCAGTCTCAGGTATTTCTTACAGCTATGTGGGAATGGACTAATACAAAATAAAGCTTAATTAGTTTTACACTTTAGATACACAGTTACACTTTAGATATACACTTTAGATATACATAATGTATTGCTTAATGACAAGGATACGTTCTGAAAAATGTATTAGTAAGTAAGGCCATGCTAACACAATGGTATTTGTGTATCTAAACATATACTTCCATAGTGAAGGTACAGTAAAAACACAGTATAAAAGATAAAAATGGTACACTTTATAAGGCATTTACCATGAGTGGAGCTTGCAGGGCTGGAAATTGCTCTAGGTGAGTCAGTGAATGAGTGCTGAGTGGATGTGAAGGCCTAGACATTACTGTAAACCACTGTAGACTTTATAAATACTGTACACTTAGGCTACACTAAATTTTTTGTTTTTTGAGACTGAGTCTCGCTCTGTCGCCCAGATTGGAGTGCAGTGGTGCGGTCTCGGCTCACGGCAACCTCCGCCTCCCGGGTTCAAGCAATTCTCCTGCCTCAGCCTCCTGAGTAGCTGGGATTGCAGGTGCCCGCCACCACACCTGGCTAATTTTTTTTTTTTGGTATTTTTAGTAGAGATGGGGTTTCACCATATTGGCCAGGCTGGTCTTGAACTACTGACCTTGTGATCCGCCTACCTCAGCCTCCCAAAGTGCTGGGATTACAGGCATGAGCCACTGCACCCAGCCAGGCTACACTAAATTTAAAGAAAAATATTATAAATTAACCATAGCTTACTGTAACTTTTTAACTTTTGTAATAATAACACCTGGCTTACAATGCATTGCACAGCTATACAAAAGTATTTTCTTTATATCCTTATTCCATAAGCTTCTTTCTATTTTTAAAATTTTTGTCTTTTTTTTACTTTTTAAACTTTTTTGTTGTTGTTAAAAATGAAGAACAAATACACACATAACCTGGGCCTACACATGGTTAGGATCATCAATGTCATGTTTTCCACCTCTTTATTTTGTCCCATGGGAAGGTCTTCAGGGACAATAACATGCATGGAGCTGTCCTCTCCTATGACACCAATGCTTTCTTCTGGGATCCCTCCTGAAGGACCTGCCAAGCCTGTTTTCCAGTTAAATTTTTTTTTTTTTGTACGTAGAAGTACACTTTAAAATAGCGATAAAAGTACAGTAAATATATAAACCAGTAACATATTTATTATAACTATAAAGTACTAGGTACTGCATAATTATATGTGCCATAGGTACTTTTACATAACTGGCAGTGCAGTAGGTTTGTTTACACCTGCATCACCACAGACATGTGACTAATGAGTTGGGCTATGACTTTATCATGATTATGGCATCACTAGGTGACAGGAATTTTTCAGCTTCATTATAATCTTATGGGACCACTGTTGTATACATGGTTCATCATGGACAGAAATGTCTTTACGTGGTATGTAACTGTGTGTGTGTGTGTGTGTGTGTGTGTGTGTGTGTGTGTGTGTGTATGTGTGTATGTGTGTAGGGGAGTGAATTTTAAAGAATTGCTTTGTTCTAAAATATCGGCATAGATACATGTAAAAATGTATTATTCCTGAGCAATTAAGCAGTAGGTTCCTGCAATTGCAGGGATGGCAGTTCTGACCTCCGTAGGGCAGCCCAGCAGACTGGAAACTCAGCAGGAGCAGATGCTGGGGTCTTGAGTGAGAACTCCCCAGGGACAACTGGCAGGCTGGAAACTCAGGCACGATTTCTACGTTGCAGTCTTGAGGCAGAATTTCTTCTTTTCCAGGAATTTTCAGTTTTTGCTCTTAAGGCCTTCAGCTGGTTGGATGAGGCCCACTCATACAATGGAGGGTAATTTTCTCTACTTAAAGTCAATTAACTGTGCATTTTCATCGCATCTACAAAATATCGTCACAACCTGTAGAATAGTGCTTGGCCAAGCAACTGGACACCATAGCCTGTCAAAGTTGACACATGACATTAGCCATCACACAGGGTCTGGATTCCGTGGTTCCATCCACCCAGTTACACCTGAGAGCACTGCCAGGGAGCACCGTACACTCTGGTGCTTGCTGCCTCCCATGCTCCACTGAGGCAAGGGGAGCAGGTTCCTCCCAGGTGCGGACTCTCATGTCCGTTCTGAGTTTCCATTTTGTGTCCCGCATTTCCCCAAACCCAAGGATCTCAGCTCTGCCACACCTAAGCTCTTGTTCCCTCCCCAGACTGTCCTCTCCCAGCCACATGTCAGGGACAGGAAGCTTTTCACTTAATCCATATTTTTCTGCCAAATCAATTTTCTTTGCAGAAGTCTTTTTTAGTTCCTGTGAGTCCCTGGCTTATGCTATTTAAAATGTAAGACTTGGTTGTCTTTGCCTTTTTTCCCTTCTGTTAGTCTTTGCTTCGGTGAGTGCAAAATGGCCTATCTGACAATTGGAGAAGGCGCAGGTAATGCTACAAAATGCAGAAAATATTAAAAAAATACTGTTTAGCCCTTATAAGTCATTACATGCCTTCAAAGAAAATTTACTTTCCATCCTTCCCCGACTCTACCAGGATGGAAACTGCATCTGACTCCCAGACTGCATTCTTCGAGGTGCTTGTCACCCACACAGCCATGGGAAAGGATGGAAGCAGAGCTTGCTTTGGGCTGACATAAGCCTGCAATCTGTACATATACCTGAGGGGTGAGACACTCTTTCTTATTTACAGGCATTAGGTAATAGGAGCTGGTTCCCCAACGTGACTCTCCAGTCATGGCCTCTCGTTCAGATTCATGTCCAGTCTCTCTGTCTTGACTGCCTCGAAGTGAGAGGGAGAGAGACCAGCCTCTCCCAGGACCAATGGACACTTTCCTTGGCTCCCGCTGGCTTTCTGAGATATGCCTACTCCCGGGAAGCTCACCCTAGCTTCCACTAGTAGCTGTGTGCACAAATACCTTGATGTTTGCTTGTCTTACAGGTAAAGCAGAACAACCACCATCACAACACAACAGCAGGGCCTCAGGAGATCTCCCAGAAACCCTCTCGCTCTGCACTCGGGCAGTGCTTTCTAACTGGGAGGGCGTGCCGCCTTCTCCGAGCACAACCTCAGTGTGCATTCCCAGCCCTTAAATATAAACAGCAGTGGAATGGGTGTGTCATTTGCTGGAAGTTGGGATTTCAGTGCCTTAGTGGCTGGAGATGGTGGTGCAGGAGTCACTCTTGCCTTTGCAGTACTTGGAGGAGGTCTGAGACCAGGGCAGAGGTTGTATATCTCATTTTACACACTTTTCTTTTTTGAAGTGTTCTTCTGGTACCCAAAGAATTTAATCTATTAGGAAGCTTTGCTGTAGCAAGGCTACATTCTTTCTTCTTCTTCTTTTTTTTTTTTTTGAGATGAATCTCGTTCTATTGTCCAGGCTGGAGTGCAGTGGCATGATCTCGGCTCACTGCAACCTCTGGCTCCTGGGTTCAAGTGATTTGCGGTCCTCCTGCCTCAGCCTCCAGAGTAGCTGGGAGTACAGGCGCCCGCCATCACGCCTAGCTAATTTTTTGTATTTTTAGTGGAGACACGGTCTCACCATGTGTTAGCCAGGATGGTCTCAATCTCCTGACTTCGTGATCCACCCACCTTGG
>NW_012102765.1:185286-225133 GCF_000951045.1 Mandrillus leucophaeus | reverse complement strand
ATATTAATCTGGGGTTCTTCCTTCCCTATTTCCCTAGGGTAGCAGCTAAGTTCTAAAGGCAAATGGTGACAAGGCATCGGTGGGGAGGGCTCTGCACGTGTGATTCTCAGAGTCAGTGGGAGCCAGTTTCGAGGTTCACAGACCCCTCTGGCCTTTGGTCAAGTCAATACTGAACTGTAAACTGGTTTGAACATGTAAACGGGTTTGATATGGTCTGGCTGTGTCTCCACCCAAGTTCCCCAGTCTCTGGTCTGTCTTCAGCAGCAGCATGAAAACGGACTAACACATGGTTCCGTTCCCTTTATGCCTGGGGCAATCTAAGGACATTTTAACCTATACGTGAACACTGATGGCTTTGTTGTTCTCATAATATGGATTACACATACAGAGAAAAATAATAAAGATATTGTTTGGGTTAGTGAGTCAGGCTTTGGAAGAAGAAAATAAATATTTGTATCAAAGCATCTGCCATAGTGTAGTCTTAGTGCTCTGGGGCCTCCATAGGGGTTTATCTTCTGCTCCCAGGATAAGGATTGTAGCCACACAGGAAAAGGCACTAGTGAAAAAAGCCCAGGTTTAACCATTCTCCTATTGCTGCACAAGGTAAATACAACCTCAGAACCTTGAACATCTAGGTCAAATCTTAAAACAACAGAGCTGGGGGAGGGACACGCGGTAGGAAGCCCACCAGGCAGATTATGACACCTGCTTTACAGACCACCACTCCCAGATTCAAGGGGAGGCTTCCATGGAAAATGTAACAGTAAGACGATCTTCCCTGCTTCCCTTGTCCCTGGGGTCTCAGAGTTAGGAAGGAGGTTGCGCAGAGGGAGTGTAAGATGAATTTTTGTTTTCACTAAGAAAGATTATGTGATTGAGAAACATTCTTTTGAGAGTCTTAGTCCTATTTTAAGTAAAACTGATCTCTTAAAGGGGATACTTCTTTTCTAAAATATAAATGAAACTACTTAAAAATGGGTAGTAACTATATAGCAGGCATAGGTCTGCTGAAGTCTGATGTCATTCAAACATGGCTTAATGTAGCAGAGTTTTAAAATATTTGTTATTAAAGGATTTTTCAGCATTGTAAACGTGTTATATCAGAAACTGTCCGTCAGTAAACTCAGGCAATTCCATTGCATGGCAGTAGTTGCATGAACACCCCTTAGTGAATGGCTCCATAGAACATTTATGTCAGTTTGTGAGTCTGAACAAGTACATTAATTTTGTAAACAGAAGATCCAGGAAACAAATCATTTTGTAAATCCCTAGAGGTTTATTTTCACTCATTTTTTTTCATATCCTTACTGCTAAGCCGTGCATTCTGGCAGCACCGGGGGCAGGACATGCCTTCCACAGAGGCTTCCACGCATTCCACAGACATTTGAGCATCTGATAAGTAGGAGACACTGTGGCAGGCCCTGGAGACACTAAAGATGGGAGAATAGCCCCTGGCTGCAAGAACATCCCAGGATAAGTGGAGAAGAGATGCTAATTCACAGTTAAAATACAACATTACAAGCTCTAAAACAGTACGTAACCCTCTAAACTGAGAGGTTCCTGAAAATCTCCTCCAAGGAGGTGAGCACCTGGCTATTTTTCTCTTTGTTTAGCTGGGACAGGGTCTCCCTCTGTCACTCAGGCTGGAGTGCGGTGGCACGATCACAGCTCATTGCAGCCTTGAACTCCTGGGCTCAACAGATCCTCCTACCTTAGTCTCTTGAATAGCTGGGACCACAGGCATGCACAACCGTACTTGTCTAATTAAAATTTTTTGTTTGTTTTGTAGAGACAGGGTCTCACTGTGTTGCCCAGATTGGTCTTGAACTCCTGGGCTCAAGTGATCCTCCCACTTCAGCCTCCCAAAGTGTTGGGATTATAGATGTGAGCCATGTGCCTGTCTCTGGCAATGTTTTTAAAAATGACAAACATGAGCTGCTTCTTTTAGAAATTGAGAAATCACCCCTCTTGTGATCCAGACAAACAAGAATAAAACTTAGGAAATATGCTATTGGCCAGTCAAAATACTCTTGTTTAAATTAGCAGAGCAGAGGTTATAGACAAAAAGAGTAAAATATATAATATTTCTTCTAAGTTTCGTTGCTTAAACAACTAATTGTGCAAATTTAATTTTTGTAATATGTATGCTGCACTTTGTTGGCAGTGACATATTGTTTGATTCTTCCTGCTTATTGATTCCAAAATCTTCTTTTTTGAGATGGAGCCTCGCTCTGTCACCCGGGCTGGAGTGCAGTAGTGTGATCTCAACTCACTGCAACCTCCTCCTCCCGGGTTCAAGTGATTCTCCTGCCTCAGCCTCCCGAGTAGCTGAGATTATAGGCACGTGCCACCATGCCTGGCTAATTTTTTGTATCTTTAGTAGAGATGGAGAGATGGGGTTTCACCATGTTGGCTAGGCTGGTCTCGAATTCCTGACTTCGTGATCCGCCCGCCTCGGCCTCCCAAAGTGCTGGGATTACAGGCATGAGCCACCGCACCCGGCCGAAAAGCTTCTTGAAATGCAAACGTCAGGACTTTCAATCATCCTTTCATACTTGACGCAAATTCAGAATGTACTAAACCTTATGACACATGTAACTTTTTATGTTGTTCTTCCTTGAAAATGGGAGCAAAAGTTCCAGCTAGCTGGGTGTGAGATGTCATTTTCTTTGCCTTGAAGATAGAAGAGGTAGTAAGCCTCCCAGGCAGATTATGACACCTGCCTTACAGACCACCACTCACAGGTGCAAGGGGAGGTTTCCATGAAAATGTAGCAGTAAGATGATCTCCCTGCCTCCTCCTTCTCCTGGCTCTCAGAGTCGGAAAGGAGGCTGTGCAGGAGAGTATAAGACATAAGAATGATGATTCTAAATAACACCTAACAGTGAATTTTACTTCCTTTGGTGGGTTGTCTAAAATTTAATTTCCTAGTCTCTAAAAATGAGGGATTTGGGTTAGAAGACCTCTAAGAATCCTGAGGACATAATATATGTATGACTCTATGTTTGGTAAAGCAAAACATTTAGATGAAATAGTTACTCTGGTAATGCAAGTGCCAACAGGACTCAAATTCCTGAATTTTCTTGATGCTGTCAGTAGGTCAATTTTTAAATGCAATTTTAAAATTAGGCCTGAGTAATTGAGAAGGCATAAAATAGGGACCAGTGTATCCAATTTGTCATTACCGGTTTGCCACATATGTAAAGAGATAGAGGTGTTATAAATCAGCCCTGCAGTTTTTATCTGTGGTCCTGAAAGTTGGTACTGCTATTCTGGGCTTCTTACCTTACTGACTTTTCATAGATTTCCTGAAAATAAAACCTCTGTGTTCAAGGGTTGAAATTTGGCTCTCTCGTAGATACTGTCCAGGAACATCCTTGTCCATGAGATCTGTGGGCTTTCAGGAAGACTGCTCTGGACATGGAGCACATCACATCTCAAGGAATTGAGGAATCCATCAAAAGTCTCTCATTGCTTGATGCAAAGATTTTCCTTCTGTGTCCTCCAGGCTCCCGGCACCCACTGTGTGGAATGCCACTACACCATGGCCAGATATCCCATCTTTCATAAGATAACTTTGGATTTAGGCATGAATTTGTTCAACATTTTTCTCTTAATAAGGCAAAAACATGCTATAGGTTTAGAGAGAGAATCCTGGAAGGGGTGGACCAGTTAAGGCTCTGAGCCAGAATGAGGGAGGCAAGCCAAGTTCAGGACAGAGAAGGGGAAGGACAAGGTCAAGGATGGGTTGGGGCCAATTAGGCAGCTGGACTATCATAGATAGAATCTGCCATGTGGAGATGGACCTGAGTTGAGTCCTGTCCCTTGGCACTAGCTGCAGACTTTCAGTTAGTTCCCTAATGCCTTTGTGTGTATTTCCATGGGAAATAAAATAGTATCTGCATCATGAGCTTATTTGAGGGATAAAATAAGAAAGTAAACAGACCATGAATGTGCCTAGCAAATAATGGTTTCTCGATTAAAAGGAATTCTTTTTGGTTTGCACTAAGTGTGGAAATGCAGGGCAGATGCAGATACCGGGCAAAAGTTTAAACAAATAGCTCTGTGACGTCTCCAAGAAAAGAGGAGGCAGGGAATGACTTGTGGGGCAACAAATATTTGTCAAGATCCTCTGTGCTACTGGGCCCTCCTGAAGCTACTGTAACCACCCGATGGACTCTGCCTGCCCACTGCACAGACGAAATCAATTCACTGAGACCATGGCGTTAAAACAAAGAGTTTAGTAGACACGAGGCTGGCCAGGCCATGTGGGAGATGGAGGAATTACTCAGATCAATCTCCCAGAAAATTCAGAGGCCAGGGTTTTTCAAAGATAGTTTGGTGGGCCAGGGAGTCCACTTCTGGAAGTGGCCAAAGGACTGGTCAGCAGAGGTTTGGCAGTTCTGGGTGGAGCCACTGGTCATCAGAAATGCAAATACCTGGAAAGACAACTCAAAAGGCCAGTCTTAGTTCTGCCGTAGTGATAGTATCTGCAGGAGTCATGGGGGAGTTACAAATCTTGTGACCTCCACAATAGTGGCTGGTAATCGTTTATGTCTACACCTTAGCAAAATTCAACCTCCTCATCTTCCAAATCCGGTGGTCTTTCATTAGCTTCATAAGGTGATTTAGTTTTGGGGAAGGGCTGTTATCACTTAAACTACAAACTAAATGTTTCCCAAAGCTAGCCTGGCCTATGCCCAGGAATGATTAAGGGCAGTCTGGAGGTTAAAGGCAAAATAGGGGTTGGTTAGATCAGATCTGTTTCGCTGTCATAATTTTCTCAAGTTACAATTTTTACAAAGGCATTTTCTCTACTTCTTTGGGATTTTTTACCTGCTTTATTTAAGGGTCCTGCATTAGTTTATTTTTACACTGTTAACAAGAACTGCCTGAGACTGGGTAATTTATAAAGGAAGCAGGCTTAATTGAGTTACAGTTTTGCACGGCTGGGGAGGCCTCAGGAATTTACAATTATGGTGGAAGGCAAAGGAGAAGCAAGTACCTCCTTCACAAGACGCCAAGAGAGAGAAAATGCAAGGGAAGTGCCACACTTTTAAGCCATCAGATCTCGTGAGAATTCACTCACTATCACGTGAACGGAACTGAGGAAACCACCCCCATAATCCAATCACCTCCCACCAGGTCCCTCCTTCAACCTATGGGGATTACAATTGGAAATGAGATTTGGGTGGGCACACAGAGCCAAACCATATCAGGTCTTAATCCAACACAAATCCTGGGCCTGATTTGAAGCAGGTCATGAGAGAGTGGAGTACAATGGCAACTGCAGTGGCACCAGCAGAGAGGGGCCGGGAGGATGGGTCCCACCTGGCAGAAGGACTGTCCTCAGGCACCTTTTAAACATGAGACATTCCAGTGCATTTACACATATCAATGTATCTATTGGAGTTAGGTTTATAGGGAACTTTTAGGAATGCAGCTATTGTATGAACGCTGCCTTAAGACTTTTGGGAGAGGAAAGGAAAGGCATGAATGAAAAGAACAAAACCTGTAATAAATAGATGCCATTTGTTAGTGAAGCTTTACAGGTACCACTTGCCTTCAGTTTCAGACACAAGCAATTCTCCACTGGTGTCCTTGCTTGGGGTCACTGCTACTCAAAAGCAATTTGCTTACTTCTGTTGTTAAGCCGTGTATTAGCCCTAAGCACTCTGGTCTTTTCCATGGCTGACAGTCTCATGATTTGAATTGCAGGTTTTGTTTATTTGGGAACCTTTTGTATGTTTTATTCTGAACCAATAAACATTTCCAGCCCTTGAGGAGGACAGCTGAAGAAGATCAAGTGATGCCAAATGGTGTGGCTCCTCCAAGAGCAAGGGCTTCAGAATTGTGCTAGCAGAGAAGGAGGACACTGGCCATGACTCTGAACCTGCCAGGGGGTCTGGCTCTAGGACTGATTTGGAGTATTGATAAAAGAAGTGAGGTCAGAGCCAGAATGCTCTCCCTCAACCCTTCTGAGAAAGAACCTCTAATCCTTGGTAGTTGTGTTAGGCTGTTCTTGCATTGCTATAAGGAAATATCTGAGACTGGGTAATTTAGAAAGAAAAGAGGTTTAATTGGCTCACAGTTCTGCAGGTTTTAGAAGGAGCATGGTGCCAACATCTGCTCAGCTTCTTGGGGGGAGGCACTCAGGAAGCTTACAATCATGGCAAGAAGGTGAAGGGGGAGAAGGCACATCACATGGTGAAAACAAACGAGAGAGAGAGAGAGTGTGGGAGTGGGGAGGGGAGGTGCCACACACTTTTAAATGACCAGATCTCACAAGAACTCACTCACTATCATGAACACAGCAAAAAGCCGTGAGGGATCCACCCCCACGACCCAAACATCTCTCACCAGGCCCCACCTCCAGCAATAGGGATTAAAATTCTACATAAGATTTGGGTAGGGACAAATATCCAAACTATATCCTTTTGCCTCTGGCTCTTCCCAAATCTTCTGTCCCCTCACATTGAAAAACACAATCATGCCTTCCCAACAGTCCCCCAAAGTCTTAACTCATTCCAGCATTAACTCAGAAGTTCTAAGTCCCAAGCCCAAAGTCTCCTCTAGAGATGAGTTCCTTCCATCTATGTACCTGTAAAATCAAAACGGGTTATTTACTCCCAAGATACAATGGAAGTATAGGCATTGCGTAAACATTCCCATCTCCAAAGGAAAAAAATCAACAAAAAGAAAGGGGCTAGAGGCCCCATGTAAGTTCAAAACCCAAGAGGGCAGTCATTAAATCCTAAACTTCCAAAATAATCTCCTTTGATTTTATGTCTCATATCCAGGGCACATTGGTGCAAGGGGTGGGCTCCCAAGGCCCTGGGCAGCTTTGCCTCTGTGGCTTTGCAGGGTAAGGGCCCTGTGGCTGCTGTCACAGGTTGGTGAGTGCTTGCAGCTTTTTCCAGGTGCAGGGTGCAAGTTGCTGGTGGATTCTACTAATTCTGGGGTCTGGAGGATGGTGGCTCCCTTCTCATAGCTTCACTAGGCAGTGCCCCAGTGGGGTCTCTCTGTGGGACCTCCAACCTTACATTCCCCCTCTGCACTGCTCTCATAGAGGTTTTCTGTGGGGGCTCTGATGCTGCAGCAGGCTTCTGCCTGGGAACCTAGGCTTTCTCATACAGCCTCTGAAATTTAGGTGGGAGCTGCCAAGCCTCTTTCACTCTTGCACTCTGCATGTCTGTATGCTTAATACCACATGGAAGCCACCAAGGCTTATAGCTTGTGCCATCTGGAGCAGTGGCCTGGGCTGTATATGCATGCCATTGAGCCATGGCTGGAGCCGCAGTGGCCAGGATGTTGGGGGCAGTGTCCTGAGATTGTGCAGGGCAGCGGGGCCCTGGGCCTAGCCTATAAAACCACTGTTCCCTCTTAGACCTCTGGGCCTGTGATGGGAGGGGCTGCCTTAACAGTCTCTGAAATGCCTTTCAAGCCTTTTCTCCACTGTGTTGGATAGTAGCACTTGGCTCCCTTTTAGTTACGCAAATATCTCTAGCAAGTTACTGTTGCACAGCCTGCTTAAATTCTTCTCTGGAAAAAGCTTTTTCTTTCACTGCCACATAGCCAGGCCACAAATTATGCAAACTTTTACACTCTGCTTTTCTTTTAAATATGTTTTAACTTGTTCCTTTGCTCCTACATCTAAGTGTAGGCTGTTAGAAGCAGCTGCAACACTTCTTGAACACTTTGCTGCCTAGAAATTTCTTCTGCCAGGTAGTACCCTAAACCATCACTTTGAAATTCAACCTTCCACAGATCCCTAGGACATAAACAGAATGCAGCCAAGTTCTTTGATAAGGTGTAACAGAGGTGACATTCACTCAATTTCTCAATAAATTCCTCATTTCCATCTGAGACCTCCTCAGCCTGGACTTCGCTATCCATATCACTACCAGCATTTCGGTCACAACAAGCTAACTAGTCTCTAAGAAATTCCAAACTTTCCCTCATCTTCCTGTCTTCTTCTGAGCCTTCCAAACTCTTTCAACCTCTGTCCATTACCCAGTCCCAAAGCTGCTTTCACATTTTCAGGTGTCTTTATAGCAATGCCCCACTCCTGGTACCAATTTTCTATGTTAGACTGTTCTTGCATTTCTATAAAGATATACCTAAGATTGGGAAATTTATAAAGAAAAGAGATTAATTTGTCTCATGGTTCTCCAGGCTTTTCAGGAAGCCTGGTGCCAACATTTCTTCAGCTTCTTGGGAGGCCTCAGGAAGCTTACAATCATGGCAGAAGGCGAAGGGGGAGCAGACATATCACGTGAAAGCAGGAGCAAGAGAGAGAGAGAAAGAGTGTGTGTTTAAGGGTTCCACACACTTTTAAATGGCCAGATCTCGTGAGAACTCACTCACTATCATGAACACAGCACCAAGCCATGAAGGATCCGCCGCCATGACCCAAACAACTCCCACCAGGCCCCACCTCCAGTATTAGGAATTACAGTTCCACATGAGATTTGGGTAGGGACAAATATTCAAACTATATTGGTAGTATTAGCATCTAGGGGTAGGAAGCTTTTTTCTCCTGGCAAGTTGCAAATTGATCCCTTGGTTCTCTTAGGCAAATGACAAGCAATTTTGTAGACTTTTCTTTTTACATTAACGGCCTTACCCACTGACAATTCACAAAATCTATTATGGAAAATTACCAATAATGTTCACAAGATAAATAGAGCATTCCAGGGTGGTAATTCAATGATCACCTAAGAAGATTTTGTCTTTCTAAGGTCACCACATGCTTCTATGTGTGTGCCCACACAGATACATCCTTTCTCTGCAAGTAGATATGTTATTGGTGTCTCATTTGTGTTGTCTTGAGTTGGTCATGAGCTTTAATTGCTGCTGTTTGATTATAAATTACAATTTGTTTAGCTTCAACTGATTGGTTACCTCTTCAAAGTAAAGTGACTGATGTGTATTTGAGTCAGCAGTATTTTTTGACTTATGCTTTTCCACAATCTAAAATTTAAAATGTGTGTATACTGTGGTACAAATAGGAATTGGCCATTCTCCTATTGTGTAATAGATGCATAGAATGCCCCATTCTGCAATTTTTGAGTATGATACATCTTCAACTTTGACGAGCCTGTGAATTTGTGCTATTTAAATAATATATAACTTATGATCAAGGTAAGTCTTTTAAAATCACTGAATTATTTTTAACATTTATAATGGTTTATACCCCTTTATATTTTTCTGTTACAAAATAAATCATAAGCAAGTCATCAAAATGGAACTTGACAGTTTATAATAGCATTTTTTCTGTTATACTCCTTTCAATTCTTTATGAAAAAAATTTTTTTCTGTTGCAGTGTGAGTGGGTGATAGACTCTGGGATATTCTGCCTCTCTTCAGTGCTCTGAGGCTCAAGAAGTTCAATTCCAACTCTTTAGAGGTCAGCTTATGTCTTACCTCGTTGTGAATCCTGCTCTGAGTCATCTAGGATGGAGCTCTCTATCTTAGGGATAATCTCTCTTCCTTTTGAGTTAACATATTCTCTTGGGTTAGCAGTAGAATTTTTCAGTTCTTTACAGGTTAGGACCATTATCCAATAAACTTTATTTATATTTCCCAGAGTTACCAAACACTTGGGGGCACACACTGGACAATCCATAGAGAGTTCTCAACTGGGGTCCTTCGTATTATCAATAGCATGACAGGCAAGAAAAGTGTAGGAGGATCACTTTGAGAATGATTTATGAAAAAAAAGTGATAAACAAATGATATGTTTCAAACAAAGGTCATGTTTGAGCCAAGCCACATAAAATACAGGCACGCCAGAGTGTCAGGGTTAGACAGACAAAGCGGGAGAAGGAGCTGTGTCTTACTTCTCAAGTGATGCTTTAGTGCACGCCCTGCTTAACTCATCTTACTGCTTCCCACTGGTGCCCGCATGCAATCTGTTCTCCTCACCAGTCAGAGTGACCTTTTAAAAATGCAAATCAGATGACATTGCTCTGTGCAAAACCCTTTAATTGCTTCCTATTGCAGTCCTAATAAAATCCAAAGCCTCCAGAGTTCTGCCTGTCTGGCCTCATCTTCTGCTACCCTTTTTTCACTCCCTACTCCAGCCATGCTGGCCCTTTCCCTCCTCTTGGACTGGGCTAAGCTTGTGCTTGCCTTGTGCTTTTGCCTGGTGTGCTCTTCCTCTGGATCTTTGTGTGGCTGGCATCTTCGTGTGATTCTGATCTCATCTCCAATACCAACTTCTCAAGAAAGCCTTTGCTGACCCTCCATTCTAAATTTGTGTGCCCACTGCTGCATTGTATTAATCATGTTTTTATTTTCTGTGTTTTATGATGTTTTGACATCTTGGGACTTTGCTTATCCTAGAGAAACTGCCCCTCCAGGGCTGGCTCCGAGGAATAGGAAACAACTTGCCTGCAAGAATGCCTTTTTGTTTCCTTTTCTTTCTTTCTTTCTTTCTTTCTTTCTTTCTTTCTTTCTTTCTTTTTAACCAAGGTTGCTCAGGCTGGAGTGCAGTGGCACAATCTCAATCTCGGCTCACTGCAACCTCCACCTCCTGGGTTCAAGTGATTCTCATGTCTCAGACTCCCAAGTAGCTGGGATTACAGGGATGTGCCACCATGCCTGGCTAATTTCTATATTTCTAGTAGAGATGGGGTTTCATCATGTTAAGCATGCCTTTCATATGCAAACCAACCAATCCAAAGCCCATGCCTCAACCACTTCCTTTATCTAAGTCACATACCAAGCCAATATTCCTCCTGCCCTAAATCATCCCAGGGCCAGGTACCAGACAACTCAGGACTATTGCTATAGTCAAAAGCCCACTGAAATTATCCAAGGTATCCAATCCTAAACTTGCTTTGCCTGCCCAGCCTGACCCCCTCATTCTTTCCTGTGAAATTTAAAATAATGGCTTTTGCCCATGCTTTCTCCTTGTTTGCACTGCCTCCTGGCCAACTCTGGTGCTTCCCCATGTGGCACTGCAGGTCATGGCATCCCCCTCCTGTAGGGAACTGTGAGTAATAAACTCTTTTTTCAAGGCAGTTGTCCCTATGTCTGTCATCTTACCACACTGATTAAAACAAAATCCCAAGAACATTTTAACACATACTTTACCCCATGTGGCCTTATCCTCCATCATTTCATCCTAGTTTTGTTTTTTGGGACTCTTCGCCCCTGAAACTTGTAAATATAAGCTGCTTTTCCTTGGATATAGGAAAAATGAGTGCAGGGGTCTTTTTTTCTGTTCACCACTACATCTGTAGTGCCCAGACCAGAGCCTGGCAAAATGAGAAATCAGTTAATATTTTCTGACTGAATGAATCTTATAGACACTGAGAGAAGAGCGCTAAGAAAATCAAATGAAAGAATGATAAATCATTTTGCAAGTTCTAAAGTAGTACACAATTAAAATGGTTTACTGATGTATTCCCCTGTTCTCTAAAATGAAGTATTTCAAATAACATCACTGGCAGGTTCTGGAAAGGCATTATGGAAGTACTTTTACACATTTTTCTGCAGAGAAGTCCCGGATATCCATAGTGGCCTCAGAAAAATTTACCAGGGAAAATTATACCAAAGGGACCATGTGACTTCTGAGACTGCCTTGTGTTGGCTCCCTCTTCCTGGGCAGTTAGGACTACATCTCCCAGAATCCCTTGCAGTTCAGTCTGGTCATATGACTGCTCTCTAGCCAATAGAATGCGAGTGAAATTGGCATGCGCCACTTCAAGGCCTGGCCCATCCAAGCATCCCCAGGGCAATTATTCGCGTTCTTTTACCTTCCCAGGTGAATTCTGAAACTGTGGGTGGTAACTGAAAAGTGACACAGAATGGAAGGAATCTTGGTTTATAAAGTATCACTTTAAGGAACGTCACTCAATGACCAGCAACATTCCTTTTGGACTTTAACTGGGTGACAAACTTTTATTGAGTTAGACCACTGAGGTTTCAAGGGTGAGCTATTTAGCAGCTGCTGTTGTCTTAATTAACATAGGTACCTCTGGGGCCAGGTGAAATATAATTGGTTCCAAACTCTGATGATGACAAGGGATTGAAAGCCCTCTTTACACAGGGAGCTGTACTTCTTGGAGACCCAAGGTCGTGAAAGTAGAACATACTCTTTCTGATCAGGCTTGGTGTCCACTTCGTGTACGGTCCAGGTCCACTGCTCTGTGCTCCTCTCTGCAAATGCTGTGATTCAGGTTCTGCCATGACTCAGCATCTTCCGTTGATTGGGTTAGAAAGAGCAATCCTGAAGAAAAGAAATTCGTATCTGTCAATTTGGTGGAGTTTGCAAAAGTCTGCTAAAATGAAATTGTCTGATATTAATTCTCTGGGCCACAGGCAAATGGCCAGAAGGTAGACATCTGATTTCCTCCCAAGATAGGACTTGCTCCCTCAGGCCTGGCTGTCAGCAAAAGGTAAAGGCCTGGAACTCAGCTGTCACTGTGCAGTGTTCATCCCTTTTCTAACTATCTGTTCTCCATCCTGGGAGGCGGGACTTCTGTGCTTTCTCGTCATTGAAGCCCCTCTCCTGCATAACCCCTTATCCCTCCCTCTGCCCTCTGGGTAGATGAATTCCCTCCTTCACCCTCAGAATTGCCCCTCTGAGCCCTTCCCTCAGAGCTGTAGTTTGTGCTCAGCTGTTTTAGCGTCTCCATAGTGATCCAATGATGGAGAAGAATACGAAAATTTGGGGCTGTTGTGAGGTGGCAACAGACTCACAGAAGGCAAAGACCAAAGGGAAGGAATGCCTGTAACAGTTTCCTTTTCTGTGTCTGGGAGGGTGCGGCAGTAAGAACCCAGGCTGGGTTTCTGGAGACCTTAGAAAAAAAACCTGTGGGTACTTTCCTGTATGGCATGATTCCTCCTTTTACGGTTTCAGCTTTTTGCTAGACTTGGAGAAAGTGACAATGCTGTTTCGTGCTCCATGAAGAAAACACCTTGATCTCTGGCATGAAGAGTCCGTTGAAACAAGGCATTGAGACACCAAATATTTAGCATGAAGGTTTCATGAGGAACTAGGTAAGTAACTTGGATTCTAATCCTGGTTCTGCCCTAATTAGTCATGTGCCTTTTGGGAGGTCATTATTTCTGGATCCCTTTTACCATTTACAACATGGTAGTGGGTTTCTCAGTTGTTCTGGATCTGCCATTGAGAGGTCTTGGGGGCCCCTGGGCTCATACTCCCTTCCCCTCTTCCTGCTTCCCACCACATTTATGTTCCTTACATGTTTGGGTTGCAATATAAGTTTCTATTTAAAGAAAAGCTCCTGGGCTAGATGATCTAATTATGATGACTGCTGCCATTTTGAATGTTTGTGCTATTGGTTAAGGCTGTGTCAGATACAAATCTTTATTTTTCATTCGAAAGGAAAAAGTTAATGCAGTCACTGTTTCCCTTGGTTCTTACATTCTTATTGTTTAAAATGAAACAGGAATTGAGCTTGGCCTTTCCTGGTGCATGTTCTTGCAACACAGCACACATCAGTGGCAACACCAGGAGAAAAGCCCATTGGAGCCTCTATCCTAATAGTCAAAGAAAGGCTGCCCTGAGATCCCCTTTCTCAAGGTGAATGTCCTGCTGGGCAGGTGAGCTCCATCTGCCAAGCAGCAGTCTGCAGAGCGAGCATGCAGCCACAGGAGGAGACCCATAGGCCTGGGTATGTGTATTTTACGGGATTCCCCTGCGTTTGGGGCCTCTCAGCTATCTCCCACTCTTCTGGTGGTTTATCAATCACAAAGAATAAACCAGTGATTACTACCCAAACTAGTTTTCCTCTTGGAAGCAGTTGTAGGAGATGAATGTCCCAAGGGTAGACAGTGTGGTGCATAGATCATTCCTGGAGGCGAGCTTGGGTGAGAACACACCAGGTGTTTTCCAAGCATGAGCCGAGCCTGCTTTCTGCAGGGTCCTGCTGAGCTCACAGGGCCCACAAGGTGGCGCGTGAGCTGCAGAGATGGCGAGAAGCCCCGCAGGCGAGAGGCAGGGCGGTGGGGTGAGGAGGAACCCTGGAGCCCACCCTAGAGCATCTCCCTCAGGCCACACCCTCCTCGCAGGTGCTGTCCACACCTCACAGTTCTGTGCTTGAATATCCTTGGTCTAATGTCTCTAGATTTTGCTTCTCTGAAAGCCAGGCCCAGGCTTTCTGCTGGATCCCTGATGAAGTGCAGGGTGAGTGTTTACATTCCTGATATGTTTAATTCCATGAGCTACAACATGATGGAATTTCATTTTTAAAGCCCTTATCAGCTCCCAAGTATTACAGACAAGTATCCAAGTCTGTGGGCAATCACGTGTTCTACAAAGGACTTGAATCTAGAATATATAGGAAACTCTCCACTCTCAAAAAATAAACATTCTATTAGAAAATGGATAAAACACAGACTGATATTTCATGATGCGAGAAGATATCCAACTTCATTAGTCATTAGAGAATGCAAACTGAAACCACAATGAGGCTGGACCCGGTGACTCACACCTGCAATCCCAGCACTTTGGGAGGCCAAGGCAAGTGGATGACCTGAGGTCAGGTGTTCAAGACCAGCCTGGCCATCATGGTGAAACCCCGACTCTACTAAAAATACAAAAATTAGCCGGGCATGGTGGTTAGTGACTGTAACCTCAGCTACCCAGGAGGGTGAGGCAGGAGAATCACTGGAACCTGGGAGGCGGAGGTTGTAGTGAGCTGAGATTGCGCCACTGCACTCCAGTCTGGGTGACAAAGGGAGACTCCATCTCAAAAAAAACAAAAAACAAAAAACAAACAAACAAACAAAAAAACCACAGTAAGACATTACCACATACCTATTAGAAAGGATAAAGTGAAAAATAATGATTATACCAAATGCTAGTCAAGGGTGCAGAGAAACCAGATCACTTGCACATTGCTGCTAGGAACGTGAGCTGGTACAGCTGCTCTGAAAATCGTTTGGCAGTTCTTCGTAAACCTTCATAAAATGGACTTGCCATACAACCTAGCAGTTGCATGCTTGGCCATTTGTTTCAGAGAAATGAAAACTTATTTTCATGGAGAAACTTGTACTCAAATGTGATAGCAGCTTTATTTTCAAGAGCCCCAAGCTAAAAACCACCAAATGTTCTTTAATGAATGTACGGCTAGACAAACTGGCACAACTATACCGTGAAATACTATTCAGCAATAAATGGGAGTGAGCTATTGATCCCTACAGTAACTTGGATTAATTTCCAGGGAATGATGTCGAGTGAAAAATGTCAACCTCAAAAGGGCATATGCTACGTGATATTTAAAATATGACTTTGGTCATATAATTATGAATTTTGAAATGAATTACAAATACTGAGAAACATAATTACAGAAACAGAGAGCAAATTAGTGGTTGTCAGGGGTTAGGGATGAAGGGGAGGGAGTAGGTGTGTCTATAAAAGGGCTAGCTGAGGGAGCATTGTGATGATGTTGGAAATCCTGATTGTGGTGGTAGCCACTTGGAACCACACGTGTGATAAAATGTCATTGAGTTATGTGAACACACACAAATGAGTGCATGCATAATTGGTGAAATCTGAATAAGTTCTGTGGATTATATCAATGTCAGCTTCCTGATTTTGGTATTCTAGGGTGGTTAGGCAAGATGTTACCCTTGGGGGAAACTGGGCGAAGGGTACATAGGACTCCCCTGTATGTTTCTTGGAATGTCCTGTGAATCTTTTTTTCAATTGTATATATTCAAGTCATACAACATGATGTTTTGATATATATATATACACACACACACAGTGAAATGATTATATATATAAATATATGTAACATGTATAATATATAAATATATATATATACACACATAGTGAAATGATTATTACACTCAATCCAATTAGCATATTTATTATTTCACATAGTTAAAGTGTGTTTGTGTGTGGTAAGAACACCTAAAAGCTACTCTCTTAGCAAATTTTCAGAGTACAATATTATTAACTACCATCCTCATGCTGTGCATTAGATGTTTAGACTTATTCATTGAATATAACTCAACTTTGTACCCTTTGATCTGTGAATCTTTTTTCAAAATAGAAAGTTAAGAAAATAGTGTACTCTAAAGTACAATGGAGAAAAAAATGGAAATAAATAATGTTTACTAAAAAAATTCTGTGATAGTGTAAAGAACACTGGTTGAGACCTAAAAGGCTGGATTCAGGTCTTGTTTTGTCTTTGCTAGCGTGGCAATCCTGGGTTAATGCACTCGAGACTCATGAGTTTTGATTGTCTATTGATACTGTGGGAATTATAAGAACTTCTCGGCTTGTTTCAAAAGGCTATTGTAAAGATTCAATGAGATATTATATATAAAACACCTTTCATAGTGCCTAGAACATAGTAAGTGCTCAATGTTAGTTGTTTTGATAGTATACGTTATAATCATTATATTAAGTATGTGCAAATGGAATGGAAAGTACTGATTGTCTTTGCAGAGAAGCTGGCTGTGTTTTCAGGTTTGATAGTTGACAGACTGTTGGAAGACCCCTACCCAAGTGTAACTGTGTTCCTAGAGTCTATTGGCAAGGGTATTTGTGTGTCTGTATGTGTGTGCACTGCTAATACAGGAAAATAATTACTAGTTAGAACTTTACCATATCAGTAGTTAGACCAAAGGCAATTTATAGCTTCCTGTCTCTGATGTCTGTCTTCTGCAGGGAACCCAGCAACATCGGGGATTCTTCCAGGTCACTAAGTGATCATTTTAATAGAACTTATTTGCTTTACCCACACCACAGGCTATCAGTGAACAAATTTCCAGAAAATTCTTAGTTGAGCGATAGCATTTAATAACTTTATCATATCATTTGTGGTTGTCTTGATAATAATGTTTGAACAATTAGATGGATATGTTGGTGGTGTGGTTTCCACTGCATATCAAACATTAACTGGCTACTGTGTTACTGGCCTGTTGTTAAAGAGTTTCTGAAAAATAGCTAGTCAGGTCCCTAACACTGGTTCTCTTTGTCTTTCATGGAAGATACAGAAATGACTTACATTTTGCAGAGCTAAGCTCAGTTTTCATTAGTTCTATCTTTCTAGTTATTCAGGCAGATAGTGGGTCAGTGGTTGGATGGATATTTCTTTGACATTTAATTTTCTTGCTTCGTTGACTTACCTGATCTAGTTGTAGCATAGTTTCCCTTACATTTCTTATTTCAACCTGCATTCTTATTTTGAATTTGTCTTTGGAATTCTAGACTTATGCAGAGTCTCAGAATTATAGAAGCTTCTATATATCTGTAGAACAGCCTTCCATTCTAAGGAAGGGCAGAGGGAAGGAAGATCTGCCTTGTTACTGCGTCTTCACTGACCAAGGATGCGGACATGGACACAAAGTCTGCTCCCTTATGTGTGGACCTCTATTGCCAGTGTTCTTTGTGGAAAGCACTGGACTTGGGACACTTGATTACTGCAATCTCTCTCCCCTACTCATAGATGTCTGTAACTACCGATAGCTGTCAAATTCTCTATTTCCAAACCTGTGGCATGGTGGCCATCCCAAGGCTTTCTTGGTACTTTTGAATCCAACCTCCTCTGAGACACTGAGGTATTACACATTTTTCCCCCCACTGGAAACATTTCCTGGTTGTAAAAGATTTTGAAAATCATAGATTCCAAACAAAGACAATTGATTTGCTCTTTATTTTCTAGAATTCCCTCCAATTCTCTACTATTCCTTTTTACATCTCCATGCTCATATGCATCACAATTTTTACTTCTGCTTGACCCTGATTCCCACCCTAATACTTTGCAGAAGTGTGTGCACATATCTGTGCAGCAGATTGTGCAATGGGTGGGATTTGTGGGATATTTACCCAGTGAGACAACAAAGCTCCATTCAGGCAGAGAGCTCTACCCACGAATTATTCACATAATGTGAAAAATAAATGGGGCTGTTAATGTTGATGCTATTAGCATGTTAACTCACTTTAAAACCATTTTATTCATGATTAAGTAACAATTGGATGCTGTATTATCAAGGGATCTCTAAATTGCTGTGTATGTTGGCTGGTTCTTCAATTGGCTAATTTCTGAGGGTAGGGCAGGAATGCAGGAGATGGTGAGGTTTAGCTTCTGAAGAGTTGTTAACAGAGTAGTTTTTAACATTTTATAACTACATTTAAAAGAAGTAACTTTTAAAAGATTATTGGGCCTTATGAACTGATTCCCTCAACATAAATAATTCAACTAGTCTTAATTAAATATTCTGAGTTTTTTTTTTAAATTTAGTTTAGTGTACCAAATTGCAAAGTTAATAAGCATTTTTAAAAAATACGGCTGATATCTCTTATCTGTCAGATAGCTTTTTAAGTTATACCAGAAGTAGAGACTTTCTAACTTAAATTGATATTGGGCTTGGATTAACTGTTTCTATTCTGTATCAACTCAAGAAATTTGGGACACATTCTGAGTACAGATCTGCATCACCAATATTAGTATCCCAAGATGTTAAAATATGTTGTTAAAATAAGAATATCAAAGAATGATGCTTGTCTTGAATACTCAGCAAAAATTAATGTGTAGGATGCATGAAATCCCTTTCTCTTTTGCTATCCTTACCCTGCATAGACTGGATGCTTTATAATATAGGAGGTTTTTCAATCCTATGGCATATTTTTGAGGTTGTTGTATCCATTCCTATGTGACAGATGGGGAAGCTGAGGCCAAGAACATTGAAATAACCTTCTGGAGATCACGGATCATATTGAGTTTCTCAGCACGTAGTCCATGGAATACGGGTGTCAGAATCACTTGGTGTACTGAAATGCAGATTAGGGGCCTCATCTAGAACTTCTAAATGTTTGAAGTTGGAGCATATACATTTTATTTTTTTAAACTGGCCCCTTAGCTTATTTGTGTAAACCCCAAAGTTAGATCATTGTGTCTTACAGCATCGCTACTTCTTGACACACGCAAGCTTGGCTTATGCACAAGGACTGCATTGTGTAAGTGAATCAGTCTGGAAATGGAGACAGTGGCAGCAATATTTTCTATCTGAAAAATTCAGCCCTGAAAGTATTTTGATAATTTTTGTCTTTAGTCGTCTACTTTTGCAGTTGGAGCTACTATGTGCCCCTGTGAAGTTCTACTTACTTTTGACTCTAATGATAGCTGTTTTGGATATCTGGGCCCTGATTCTATTACATTCATGTTTTCGAGAGGGAATTTACTACCATATATTAGTTCAAACCCACGGAAGCAGAAACCACTCTATATCTTTGAACAGAGGGAACTGAATATAGGAAACAGTGCCCATTGATGACAAAAGACCAGAAAAGTCAAGTAGGACACTAAGGCAATAGATGGATTAGGAACAGCAGGAAGACATTGCCTTGTCTGTGTGTGAGGGGACAATTGAAGGAGGTAGTGTGACCACAATCGAGGATCTGGGGCCTTTTGTCAGGTTCTGGAAGATCTAGGGAGAAGACTTTGGTGAGACCTATTGATGAAGAAGTTGGAAATCGGCCTGAGGCAGTGGAGGGAGGGAGTAAAGCCTGATTCCCTTCCTCCTTTTCCTTCCTCCTCAGTCTTCCACATGCACCTCTTATTGGCCAAAATCACCAGAAAGCCATTTGGCATGGGAACCTGGAAAATGGAATGTCCTGAACACAGATCAAATAGGGGAAGTGGAGGTAATGGATGTGAGAACAAGGAGGCAAGTGATCAATGAATGCTTGCCTAGGGGGAGGACTTCTGGTCTGATTGGCCACTAGTTCACTCCCTACCCATGCAAGTAAGAGCAACTGGTTTGTTAAGTATGGCTAAACTGGTTTCATCTGGCACCTGTTGAACTCTGGTTAGCAGGATCAGGGCCCTTTGCTCCCCATTTCTCTTGCTTAAGTCTTTTCATGCCTGTGTAGCAAGTGAGCATGCAAGCTCTGAGTTCATACGCCCAGGTGGGGCGCCCTCATGATCTCATGCAGGCGGGGACAGGCAGCCCTGGACTTCTGTCTTCAGAGAGGGAGGTGACAGGTCCAGTCATATACTCTGTGGTAGCAAGATAACGTCCATGTTCTTACTCTTGGAACCTGTGGATATATTAGGTTACGTGGAAAAGGGGAATTAAGGATGCAGATGGAATTGAGTTGTTTATTAGCTGATTTTAAAATAGAGATTATCCTGTAATTTTCAAGCCACATATTGAAGAATGAAATGATCCTCATCTCTCAGCTTATACAAAAATCAACTTAAGATGGATCAAGGACTTAAATCTAAGACCTGAAACCATAAAAGTTCTAGAAGATAACATCAGGAAAACCCTTCTAGACATTGGCTTAGGCAAGGGCTTCATGATCAAGAACTCAAAAGCAAATGCAACAAAAACAAAGATAAATACATAGGA
This sequence comes from Mandrillus leucophaeus, assembly GCF_000951045.1. NCBI lineage: Eukaryota > Metazoa > Chordata > Mammalia > Primates > Cercopithecidae > Mandrillus > Mandrillus leucophaeus. Next base: position 204,787 of record NW_012102765.1, on the reverse strand, counting down.
CTTAATTAAACTAAAAAGCTTCTGTATAGCAAAAGAAACAATCAGCAGAATAAAGACAACCCACTGAGTGGGAGAAAATCTTCACAATGTATATATCCAACAAAGGACTGATATCCAAAATCTATAAGGAACTCAAACAAATTAGCAAGAAAAAACAAACAATTCTATCAAAAAGTGGGCTAAAGACATGAATAGACAATTCTCAAAAGGAGATATGCAAATGGCCAACAAATACATGATAAAATGCTCAACATCATTAATGATTAGGGAAATGCAAATCAAAACCACAATGTGATACCACCTCGCTCCCCTGCAGGAATGACCATAATAAAAAAATAATAGATGTTGGCATGGATGTGGTGAAAAGAGAACACTTCTACACTGCCGGTGGGAATGTAAACTAGTACAACCACTATGAAAAACAGTGTGAATATTCCTTAAAGAACTAAAAGTAGATCTACCATTTGATCCAGCAACCCCACTCCTGGGTATCTACCCAGAGGAAAATAAGTCATTATATGACAAAGATCTTGCACATGCATGTTTATAGCAGCACAACTTGCAGTTCCAAAAATATGAAACTAGCCTACATGTGCATCAATCAATGAGTGAATAAAGAAATTGTGGTATATATATACCATGGAATACTACTCAGCCATGAAAAGGAATGAAATAATGGCATTCACAGCGAGCTGGATGGAATTGGAGACTATTATTCTAAGGGAAGGAACTCAGGAATGGAAAACCAAACATTATATGTTTTCACTTATAAGTGGGAGCTAAGCTATGAGAATGCAAATACATAAGAATGATACAATGGACTTTGAGGACTTGGGGAGAAAGATGGGAGGGGGTGAGGGATAAAAGACTACACATTGGGTACAGTGCATACTGCTCAGGTGATGGGTACACCAAAATCTCAGAAATCATCACTAAAGAACTTATTCATGTCCTTTAAAACACTACCTGTTCCCCTAGAACCTATGGAAATAAAAAATAAAAAATAAAGAATAAAGAATAAATGATGTCCCTACTACTAACAGCAGCAACAGTACAACATACATATATACATACATACATAAAATAGAGATGATCCTGGGTTACCTGGGTGGACCCAGTGTAATCACCAGAGTCTTTAAAAGTGGACGAGGGAGGAGAATGAGCCAGAGGGAACTGTCACTACAGAATTAAATACGCTATCAAGATTGCTGTCCATGTCAAAGGGGAAAGAAACCCCACTCGATCGATCTGGCATAACTGGCTTCTTATAAGAAGCAACTAGACTTCTTATACCAATCATACACAAAATAAATTTCGAATGTACTAAAGATAAAAATATAAGTGACTGAAAACAAGAAATTTGAGGATAATAGTTTTGTAATATGGGCCGAGGAGGAGTATCTGCTTGAATAAGACTAGAAACACAGAAAGAAAAAGACTGACAGTCCTAGCCACATAAAAATTTAAAATGTATGTGTAAAGACACCAGAAAAGAAAATCAAAATAGGAGCGAAAGTCTGAAAGAAAGCACGGGCAACACAGATAACAAAGGGTGGATTTCCCTCCACGTATAGATGAGAAGGCATCAACTGAATAGAAAAGGGATACAGGCAATTAACAGGCAAGTTACAGACAAATTGCACACAGTTGTCCAGTGTGGAAAGCTGTTGATTTTGGCCTGTAAGCCTCTTTTTTCTTTAAACTCACCTGAGATTTGTAGTTTTTATTTTGATTTCTTCTTTTGTCCAAAAGATTTGAGTATTTTATATTTTCTATGTGCTTAGATTTATTTTGACTATCCTATTCTTCATTCTTCTTTTCTAGTTTCGTTGAGTAATGTTCAAAAACCATGTACTGTATGATTTCTATTTCAGGAAGAACATATGAAGGTTATGTTTATTAATTAATAAAATTCTTATTAAATATCCTATTAGTCCTTTAAAATGCTTACTTTGGTTTCGGGTGTAAAATTTTATAATTAGTCAATATTATACCAAATTCATTAGTCTTGTTAATCAAATTCTAAAATCTCATTTTAAAAATTGAATCTATTTTTGAGAAATGTGTTTCTGCTTTTCCAGTTTCTCCTTGAATTTATGTATCTTTTGCTGTACATATTTTGATGGTTTGTTATGTGCCTGAAGATTCATGACTATTGTATTTTCTTTGTGAATTATCTCTTTAATCAATATGAAATTCTTTCTTTCTGCCATTTAAGAATGTTTGCTTTGAAATCATATTAGTATTGCTACACCTGATTCCTTTGTTAGCATTTTCTCCATGTATCTCATCTATTACTTTATTTATTATTATTTTTTCTTGTGCCATCTGATTTTGGATAAGTCTGTTGTAAACAGCATGTACTTACACTCTCATCATATGCGTTTTAATAGGGAATTTAACCTACTAAGATTACTGATATATCTCGAGTTATTGCAATGATCATCTCTTTAGGTCTCTCTTTAAATTTTCAAGGAAAACCGCTTGTCAATGGAAATAAGATGTAAAACTAAATTACTACAAGAAAAAAAGAGAAAGATTTCTACCAACCAGAGAAGACTAGAGAGAGGCAATCACCTACACAGAAGGCAGCTTATGAACAAAACCCTCAGCTACTTCCTCCTGGCCTTCTGCATGCTCTCCATTCTCCGCAGTCATCCTGGAAAGATCTTTATGACTCCTTTTGAATTTTAGTTATTGATGACTTTTTCTTTTATGAACCTTAATTAGGAGTCAATTCTTCAATATTGTGTTAGAGGTAATGATGATATTCACTTAACTGAAAATTTGCTGGCTCTGCCTAAAAAGTAAAAGGCACAAGACATAGCAGTGAAATTGCTTGCTGTGATATTGCTGTGAGGGCACACCATTTATACTGCCATCATAGTGGGCTTCTGTTTCACAGTTTTCTAGGAGACGGAAGCGAGTTGTCTTGGCGATGAAGAAGTTTTTTGAAATTTGTGAAATTTTTGAAATTAGTTCCCTGTTTGTGGCTGTTTATTCTAACAGCTGCTGATTATTCATTGCCTGTTAATGTTTCTTTACACTTTATGGCAGGTCCTGATTAATCAATGGGAGTGAAGTATCTGAGAACTCTAAGCCTCAGCATTCATTTCCTTAGTGTACCCCTTATCCTGCCAGGGAGGAGGTACCTACAAGAGGCCTTTCCCTCGAGAATGGTTAGGGAATGGTTCCTGTTGAGGATTCGAGGGTCCATGCCTCCCTTTATCCCGCCTAGGTCTTAGCTGATGCACCTTATGTGTAGAGAAAAAGCTAATAGAACAGAGAGAACTTTATCTAAGGCGACAAGAGTGTCCTGTAAGCCCTAAAAGGCACATCCTGCCTATTAAAACTGTTTTGAAATGTGTACTTTTTTGAATAATTATATTTCCATTAAGAAAAAAACTGGATTGAAGATTGGCACTTGCCTTCAAGGTAGCTGGGATCTGCCTCAAACTCAAGACTTAATCTGATGAATCCATCCTTAGAGTTGGTGCATTCGGAGTTGATAAATGTGTCTTTGTTACAAGCAGAGATGCTGGAAGAGAGAAATGCTCCCTCCAGATGGCCTGTGCACCTGGGCAGAAGCAGAGGGGGCAAGGAGTGAAGGTGGCAGAGGCATCTGTCACACCTGCACAGGGGACAAGCACTTGGCCCATTCTTGCTTTTGAGAACCAGTGAAATAGGAGCCTCTGTTCCTGACCAGTTACACGATTGCATCCTCCTTCCTTGGAGAGGAAACAGAAATGATTTAAGTAAGCTCTTGCTGGAGAGAGTGGGAAGAATGGGAATCTCACCTGAGAGGGGCAAGGAAAAATTGCCCGAAGGGCAGAGCACTTCTGGCTTCACTCCCCGCTTCCGCCGCTGCTGTGCCCGCTGGTGTGTCCGCATCCTCACAGCCTCTGTTGCACTGGCTGGTTTGTCTGCATCCTCATTGTGGGAGTCAGTTGCCTATTCACTCCCAGTTGTCCACATCCATCATTGTCCTACTACGCAGAAGTTCCCTAACTATTATTTTCCTGTTTGCACCCTTTTTGTTTTCCAGTGACCTATAGATTGTTCTTGTCTCTTGTTTCAGTGGAAATTTAGAGAGGAGGAGATATAAACATGTGGACTTTATCCACCTTCTTGAAATAAAAAGGTGATGGGTGGGGAGAGGGATTCCAGGGAGAGGTCAAGGGGAGACAGGGGATGTGAAACCAGTGGCTGAACAACACTTTGAGAACTGAGAGGTTTGGGACAAGATGAAGTAGAGCCATTCCTACCTTCAAAGATTTTATAACGTTGAGATGGAGACACATTAGCTCTGGAGTAATTAGACCCAGAGCACGAGTGGTGTGCAGAGGCAAGCCATGCTGGGGCACAAGGTTATGTCTCTGTGCTTCGTTTCAGCCTCTACGTGCCTTTGGCTGCCATTCTAGAATTCCTGTATTCTCCTTTTCTATGTACTACTTCTCTTTCAAAAGCAGGGACCCATTCATGTGCTCCATGGAATCCCTTTCAGACCGTTCTCATCAACAATGGAAATCAGTCCAGTCCATGTCTTTTTTTTTTTTTTTTTTGGAGTTGGAGTCTGGCTGTGTTGCCCAGGCTGGAGTGCGGTGGCGCGATCTCGGCTCACTGCAAGCTCCACCTCCCGGATTCACGCCATTCTCCTGCCTCAGCCTCCCGAGTAGCTGGGACTACAGGCGCCCGCCACCTCGCCCGGCTAGTTTTTGGTATTTTTAGTAGAGATGGGGTTTCACCGTGTTAGCCAGGATGGTCTCCATCTCCTGACCTCGTGATCCACCTGCCTCGGCCTCCCAAAGTGCTGGAATTACAGGCGTGAGCCACCGCGCCCGGCCTCAGTCCATGTCTTTTGAATCAACACCTTTTGTGTGCTGAGTCCTAGAGGGGAATGCCCCAGCCTGTCTTCTGAGGAGCATAGGCATCTCTCCTTCTTGGGGATGGCTTCAGGGCTTACTGTTTCTACTGCTCTTTTCAGACTTCCACAGCCTTACAGCACCCTTTAAAGCATGTGTATCTCATGCATTCCTTGATGCTATCACTAATACATACTAATTAATTCCTTGGGAAATTGTCATATGCTCTTCGTATCGTAAGGAGTATTTGTGGGAGTCAGTTGCCTATTCACCATCTTTGTGTGCTCCGCTGTGGATCACAGCTACATCTCTTAGCCTCCCCTGCCCTCTGCCAATGGACACTCTAGTGCAAGACAGGAGGGTGGAAGGAGGGAAGTCAGGGCTTTTCCACCTGCTTTCTATCTCAGGCAGCACCTCCTCAGTGCTCTGGCTCTTGTAGGGGCAGCCCTTTCCCTTCCCTCTGTACTCCTGACTGTGGCCAGGCAGCCCCACTGTGCTTATCCAGCTCTCAGCCCTGGGAGACCTGCTTCATACCCGGGACTGAGAATGGCACCTGCTGTTGCTAGAAGCTAGTTTGCCTCATTGTCTCTTTAGGCATCCCCATCTTCTGATACCCGCATAAGCCGTTCCCCATATTAAATTCCGTTTGTGTGAAATCCTAGCCTGGTTTCTGTTTTCTGATCAGACCCTGACTGATAGAGTATTCCTCTAATCTCTCCATACTTGATTTATTGATTAAAAAAATTGTGCTCCTTCTACATGCCAGGCACTGTGCTGGATGCCAGGGATTGAAAAATGAAAAGAGAAGTCACTGAGTAAACATCTGTTGTCTTGAAATTTCATGACTGGAAAAAAATGTGTGTGAGAGGCATCATCCCTGCCTTGAGCCCCTGCCATGCCTTTGGACACTGAATATTTTGTACCTTTGTGTGTTTTGACTGAAGATTGAAAGAGTACTCCCAAGGAAGGATATTTCAGAATACAGACAGCTATGTTTCCACTAGTAGTTAAGTGTCGTGTTCTTGACTGGATGTGAACTCTGACTCTGTGATGACCAAATATGGTGGTGGCAGCTGAGGAGTTAAACCTGAATTTTAGGTGAGGTCGAAACTTCACATCTGACCCATTCATGGTGGCTTGCAAGAAGTGCACTGCTGCTCTGCGGATGTAAAGAACCAATTTATGCTTCACCTCTGGCACTTTGAAGAGCACGAATGTCCTAAAATTCCTTTATATTCTTGGAACAAGCAGATTCACTATCATTGCCAAACACTTCTAGCAGCCTTTGCCCACGTAGTCAAAGGGAGTGAAACCCTTGAGATAGCACTGACCCAATCAGAATGCCGAGTACCACTTACAAGCCAGCCACCATATCTTACCCACAGCAGGAGTTCCTGATGGGAACTGATTTCAGAAATTGAATTAGGAGGACCCTTGTCAGATAGTGCTTTGTGCTTGAGCTATGATTCTTTAGGCATAGCACGGTGTGGCTTCCTACTCTAGCTCTGCACTGTCCTCATACAATTTGATGGATCGTTGAGCATTTATCAGCCTCTGAAGCTCCATGCCCAGAAGTGACATTTCCCTGGATTCAAAGCCTTTAAAAGCTTAGAGGAGTGCTAGTTGAGATGGGTGGGTGATTTATTAGGCTGCTGGGCTATTTGGAGTTTCTTTGACTGTGGAGCAAATGTTACTTAGTGCCCTGGATGATGATAAATGATGCTCTCATAGGAGCTTGATCTCAGAGAAAGTCTCTCTGTTTGGTGAGCTGTATAATTTCTTTGGTGTAGGGCAAAGTTCTTAATATTTCATTTTTTTGAGGGGGAGTCATGGACCCCTTGAAAATTTGTTAAAAGCTTTAGACTCTTTCACTAGAAAAATGCATTTGTACGTAATTTTGAATATAGTTTCATATAGTCCCTCTTAAATCCTTAACTCCAGGGGCTCTCGATTAATACTTATGCACATAGAATATGAACAATAATGCATATTAGAGGAACTGGTAGGCACCCTGTGCCTAAGAAGCTTGTTGTATGGTGAAGTTCCATGCTTGGCTTCTGACCTTTTGGAGCATACATTCCACTGACACTGGAGAGGTGGCAAAGGCTGTGCATTCACGATCACAGAAAGTCAAAGTTTGTGCTTGGGCAAAAGGCCTGAGAATTTTCTCCTCTGTGGTACGGTTAGGTGATGTCTGGTGTTTTTTATTTTATTGCAAACATTTCCCTGTGGCTTCTACTTCTGTCACTGTATGGAAACCAGTCTTGTCAAATCTATCCACAACCTCAGTCTTTCCAAACGTGACATTTTATTCTTCCTCTCACATGGCAACTTAGCAGCGTCTGACATGGTTCCTTCCTTGAAAATCTTCTCATTCTTGGCTTCAGATAGGGTTTCCTGCTAATTCTCTGGCCTCTTCTCCTCAGTCTCCTCTGTAGGCTTCTCCCCAACTGCCCGCATCATAAATGCTGGGGTGTTCCAGGGTTTTGACCTGAGATCTTATTTCATCTCTATCTTCATTTATTCTTTCAATGGTTCTATCCAGTTCTGTTGCTGTGAAAATCTCCTGGATGCTGGTGCTTCCAGTCCTGACCACTAAGCTGAGTTCTGACTCATGTGTCCAACCATTTACTTGACACCACTACTTGGGTGAATACACATCTCAGAATTCATTTGTCCAAATAAAGTTCATGGCTGCCGTTTTTCTGAAGTGGGGGAGGCTGGAAGAGAACCATTCAGGGTTCATGTGGAGAGGTGACAGGTTACCGGCTAAACATTTACAGAACATCCTTCACTTGATATCTTTTACCTGACCTTGACCATCTGGTTCATCTGCAAACACAGTCAGACCTTCATCTCCAACATAGATCACCATTGCATTGACTTTCTCCATTTTTATTACTGTAGACCTTATTGCCTTCACTTTTCATCTGGTATAAGGCAAAAGCTTCCTCAAAGGTCTCTCTGCTTCCTCTTTCACCCATTCCAGTCATTCTTCCACTGGCAACTACAGTGACTTTTCAAGCTTTCATTTGCCTCCTAAAACCTATCAGGGGATTCTGATTGTCAGAATGAACAGGCTCCTTGCTGTCTGTGGCCCGTCATCGACTCCCTGTCTCGTATCCTCACACTCTGCACTATGTTGTAGCTAGGCTTAATGATTTTCTGTCTATTTTTTAAACATGTGAGGCTCTTCTCCTTCTTTGGGATTATAGAGATAATATGACACAATTTAATTAACTTTCACATTATGATGCCTTATCTGAATCAGGTTTCAAGCTCCTTGAGAGCAAAGACCCAATGTAATGCTGTCTCCAACATCCCTACCCAATGTAATGCTGTCTCCAACATCCCTACCCAATGTAATGCTGTCTCCAACATCCCTACCTTTCCCTCTGGCCTCTTCCCTTCGTCTGTGTCTAGGACAGTGACTTGTACTATTTCATTTGATACTTCGTTTTCTGGGCACCTACTATGTGTCAGGTTACGATTAAGCGCTCGGAGTTTAGTAGATGTTAGATGTTGAGGTTGTTCCTCTCTTACTTTAGAATCCACGCCATCGCAGGATGAGGATGAGAGTAAGGAGATATCCGTGGTGATAAATAAGAGGTGTGTCAGTGCAGATTTTCAACTTGGGTAGAACTTCATTATTCTAATGAATTTGGAAAACTATCACGCGCTAACTTTATTGCTTTGGATCAGTAATTGGCTAAATAGTGCCTTAGTTGCTTGCGAGAGTAAATATGATTTCCCAAAGTGCTAAATTCACTCCTAGGCTGTAGCTGAGAGACTCACACTTAATGGAAAATAATGATATCCCTAACTAGAGTAGACAACAAGCACCCTTGCTTATCTTCCTTTGATAAACATCTTCTATGAAGATAAACATCTTAGTAGAGAAACATCTTCTACTAAGAGTTTTGTCTGATAACGCAGCATCTTCTACTCTGATAAACATCTTCTACTAAGAGTTTTGTCTGAAACACAGCAGAACAGTAAATCAAAGCACGTTAAAGAGGGAAATGTGACTCTTTCAGCAAGAGACTACCTTCAGATGTAAACACGACAACTACAAAATGTTAGGTGTGAGGCTGTGTCTGTTCAGGTATTATACTTGGATGTGGAGAATATTCCTTATATCTTTGCTTCGAGGCTTTGTCTTAAAACAAATACATTTAAAGCAAGACTTGCTAGGTCATCACCAAAAGCTTCCTTGCTAATGCAAGTGGAATTAGCTACCAGGTATAAACATTGCATAGAAGCTTGGCTGTCAGATTTAGTAAGCAAGCTTAAGCATTTCCTGTAAATTTTAAGTGATAAATTATAAAAGAGCAGAGCAACTTGGCATCTTAGGTGGAGTGAAGATATTGTATTCTGGTTAAAAACTGTAAGGGGCTTATGGAAATGAGTGGCATGGTATTATCTTGAAAAATGTAATTCTATATTTTCATTTTCTGCTCAAATAAAAATGGAATCAGAGAAGAGGAAACTTAGGCAAACACGAGGGATTTTGTTTTCTTCTTTTCTGTCAGAAGAGTGAAGTCTCTGGTGTAAGCCTGTACCCAGGACCTTTTATTCCCCACAGTTGTTTTTATTGTGGTAAAATATCACATAACATAAAGTTTATTATCTTCACCGTTTTAAATTTACAGTTCATTGGCATTAAATACATTTATAATGTTGCACAACCATCACCACCATCTGTCTCCACGTCTCTTCATTTCACAAAAGTGAAACTCTGTACCCATTAAACAATAGCTCTCCATTCCCTTTTACCCCAGCCCCTGGTAACCACTATTCTACTTTGTCTCTTATTCTAATGTAAGTATCTCATATAAGTGGAATCCTAAAGCATTTGTCCTTTTGTGATTGGCTTATTGCACATAGCATAATGTCTTCAAGTTTCATCTGCGTTGTACATGTGACAGGCTTTTCTTTCTTTGTAGGGCTAACAATCCATTCTCTGTGTAGACCTCATTTTACTTATCCATTCATCTGTTAATGGACACTTGGGTTACTTCCACATTTAGATATTGGGAGTAATGCAGCTATAAACAAGGTTGTATACATATCTTTTGGAGATGCTGTTTTACATTCTTTTGAATCGGTAATCAAAAATCTCCTAAAAAAGAAATGCCCTGGGCCTAATGGCTTCACTGGTGAATTTTACCAAACATTTAAAGAACATTGAGCTCTCGGAGTTTAGTAAGCAAGCCTAAGCATTTCTCGTACATTTTAAGCTGTTAGTTATAAAAGAGCAGAGCAACTTGGCATCTTAGGTGGAGTGAGAATATTCTATTGTGGTTAAAAATCTATTCTATTCTGATTAATGTTTGGTAAAACGGAAGTGCAATTGCTGGATCACATAGGAATTATATCTTTAATTTTTTCAGGAAACAACATACATTTTTCTACAGTGGCTGCAACAGTTTACATTCCCAGCAACCATGCAAAAGGGTTCCAATGTCCCCACATCCTTGCCAATACTTGTTATTTTGTTTTTATTTTATTTTATAGAAAACATCCTAATGGGTGTGAAGGGGTATCTCATTGTAGTTTTGATTTACATTTCCCTAATAATTAGGGATGATGAACATTTTATCATGTGCTTACTGGCCATTTTATATATTCTATGGAGAAATGTCTATTTAAATCCTTTGCCCATTTTTGAATTGAACTGTTTATCATTGTTGAGTTTTAGGAGTTCTTTATATATTCTGGATATTAATTTCTTAATAAATATATTATTTGCAAGTATTTTATCCTATTCTGTGGGTTGCCTTTTTACTTTGATATTGCATTTAGATGCACAAAATTTGTAATTTTCATGAAGTCCAATTTGTCTATTTTTTTATTTCATGCCTGTATTTTTAGTGTTATAATCAAGAAATCATTGCCAAGTGCAATGTCATGAAGCTTTTGTCCTATGTTTTCTTCTAAGAGTTTTATACTCTTAGGTCTTAGATTTAAGTCTTTGATCCATTTTGATTTTGTATATGGTGTTAGGTAAAGAACCAACTTTATTCTTTTGCATGTGGATATTTAGTTTTCCCAGCACCATATGTTGAAAAAATGGTCTTTTCCCCATTTTATGGTCTTGGCACCCTTGTTGCAAATCATTTGATCGTATTATATAAGTAGGTATTTCTGGGCTTTCTATTCTATTCCAGTGGTCAATATGTCTGTCTTAATGCCAGTATCACACTGTTTTTATTATTGTAACTCTGTAGTAAGTTTTGAGATCAGAAAGTGTGAATCTTCCAACTTTGTTTTCTTTGCAAGATTGTTGTGGTTAGTTAGGGTTCCTTGAGATTCCATATTAATTTTAGAATAGATTTTTCTATCTCTGCAAACAATCATTGTGGTTTTGATAGGAATTGCATAAATCTGTAAATTGCTTTGAATAGTATTGTCATCTTAACAGTATTGTCTTCCAATCCATGAACATGGGGTATATTTCCATTTGTTTGTGACCTCTTTAGTTTCTCTGTATTAGCAATGTTTTATTGTGTTCATTATACAAGTCTTTTACCTCCTTGGTCAAATTAATTTCTAATTATTTTTTTCTTTTAGATATTATTTTAAATGGAATTATTTTTGTAAATTCCTTTTCATATTGTTAATTGTTAGTGATTAGAAATGCAACTGATTTTTATGTGTTGACTCTATACCTTGCTACTTTGCTAAACCTATTAATTCTAACAGTTTTTTGAGGGGAATCTTTAGAGTTTCCAATATATAAGGTCGTATCATCTCTGAATAGAGATAATTTTACTTCTTCCTTCTCAATTTAAATGCATTTTATATATTTTTCATGCCTAACTTCTCTGGCTAGAATATCCAGTATGATGTTGAATAGAAATGATGCAAGTGAGCATCTTTGCCTTGTTTCTGATCTTGGAGGAAGAGCTTTCAGTCTTTCCTCCATTGAGTATACAATGTTTGCTGTGGGTTTTTCATATGTGGCTTTTTATTATGTTGAGGTAATTTCCTTCTATTTCTGGTTTCTTGAGTGTAATTTTGTCAAGTGCTTTTTCTGCGTCTCTTAAGATAATCACTTGGCTTTTCCCTTCATTCTGTTAATGGATCGTGTTACACTGATCAGTTTTTGTATGTTGCACCATACTTGCAACTTAGGAATAAATCCTACTGTGTCATAGTGTATGGTTCTTTTAATATGCTGTTGAATTTGATTTGCTAGTAGTTGCTTGAGAATTTTTACATCAATATGCATAAGGGATAGAGTTTTCTTTTCAATAGTATCTTTGTTTGGCTTTGATTTCAGGGTAATGCTGGCCTCATAGAATGAGTTATGAAGTGTTCCTTCCTCTTAAATTTTTTGAAAAAGTTTGAGAAAAATTGGTATTAGTTCTTTAAATGTTCGGTAAAATTCACCAGTGAAGCCATTAGGTCCAGGGCATTTCTTTTTTAGGAGATTTTTGATTACCAGTTCAATCTCTTTATTAGTTATAGATCTATTCAGATTTTCCATTTCTTTGCAATTTAGTCTTGGTAGGTCTTGTTATTCTAGAAATTTGTCCAAATTATCTAGGTTATTCAATTTTTGTTGTACTATTGTACATAGTACTCTCTTATAATTCTTTTTATTTCTGTGGAACCAGTAGCAATGTCCCAACTTTCATTTCTGATTTTAATAATTTGAGTCTTCTTTCTTTTTAAATTTGAATCCATCCAGCTAAAAGTTTCTCAATTTTGTGGATCTTTTCAAAGAACCAACTTTGGTTTTATTGATTTTTCTCTATTGTTTTTGTATTCTCTATTTCACTTACCTCTGTTCTAATCTTTATTATCACCTTCCTTCTGCTAGATTTGGGTTTAGTTTAGTTTGTTGATCTTTTTCTGGTTTCTAAAGTTATAAAGTTAGGTTGTTAATTTGAAATCTTTTTTTTAAATGTCAGTGTTTATAGCTATAAAATTTCTTTTTAGCAGTGCTTTCATTGCATTCCATAAATTTCCGTATGCTGTGTTCTTGTTTTCATTTATGTCTAAGTATTATTTTCTAGTTTCCTTTGTAATATCTTCTTTGACCTATTGGTTGTTTAGGAGTGTGTTATTTAATTTCCACAAATTTGTGACTTTTTAGTTTTATTCCTGTTATTTATTTTTAACTTCATCTGTTGTGGTTGAAGATACGTTGCATGACATCTATCTTTTAAAATCTACTGAGGCTTAATTAGTGGGCCAGCATATGGCATATCCTGCAAAATGTCCCATGTGCACTTACGAGGAATGCGTATGTTGTCACTGTTGGGCAGAGTGTTCTGTAGATGTGTGTTAAATTTAGTTGGTTTATTGTATTGTTTAAGTCCTCTGTTTCCTTATTCATCCTCTGTATGTTGTTCTGTCCATTACTGAGAAGGGGGGCATTGAAGTCTTTAACTATTATTATAGAACTATTTTGCCTTCAATTATTATAGAACTATTTTGCCTTCAATTCTATCAGTTTTGCTTTGTCTATTTTAATGATCTGTTATTAAGTGTTTAGATGTTTATAATTGTTATAACTTCTTGTTTTTTTGAGACAGGGTCTCACTCTGCTGCCCAGGCTAGAGTGCAGTGGCATGATCTTAGCTCACTGCAGTCTGCACCTCCAAGGCTCAAACAATCCTCCCTGCTCAGTCTCCCAAATAGCTGTGACTACTGGCATGCACTACCACACCTGGCTTTGTTTTTTTTTTGTTTGTTTGTTTTGTTTTTTGTTTTTAATTTTTGGTAGAGATGGGGCCTCACCATGTTGTCCAGGGTGGTCTGGAACTTCTGAGCTCAAGTGATTCTCTCGCGTTGGCCTCCTAAAGTGCTGAGATTACAGGCTTGAGCCACCATGCCTGGCCTATAATTGTTATAACTTCTTACTCTATTGACATTTTTATTAATATATGTCTTTCTTTGTCTTTTGTAAATTTTTAAAAATCTGCAACTTTTTGGGCAATCATATGATGCCTGAAGGAAATGCTCGTTGGAGCATTTTAGATTCTGAACTTTTGAATTTGGTATGCTGAATCAGTATATATAATGCAAATATTTTAAAATAAAAAATCTAAAATTTAAAACACTTCTGGTCCCAAGTATTTTAGATAAGAGACATTGAACCTTTATAGCCATCCCTGCTCTCTTTTGGTGAATATTTGCATGAGTTCTTCAACCTTTTTCCATTTCTTCACTTTCAACCTATTTGTGTCTTTGGATCTAAAGTGAGCCTCTTGTAGTCAGTATATAATTAGATCATGTGTTTTGATGCATTCTGTTACTCTTTGTCTTTTATTGGACAATGATAAGAAAGGACTTACTTTTGTCATTTTCCTACCTGTTTTCTATACATCTTATAGCTTTTTTGTTTCTCGTTTCTTGCATCACTGTCTTCTTTTGTGTTTAGTTGATTTTTTTTGGTATTGAAATGTTGAAATGTTTTATCATTTCCTTTTGTGTATGTTCTATAGCTATTTTCTTTTATGGATATCATAGGGACTACATTTAACATCCTAAGGTTATAATACTCTAATTTAAATTTATATTAGTTTAACTGTAACAACATACAAATACTCTGCCTTTTTACAGCTCCATCCCCACTCCTTTTAGTTGTTGATTTCACGAAATTATATCCTTTTATAAGCATACCTAATTTTATTGTTTTGTCTTTATTGCACTTTGTCTCGAATTTTTTACAAATTGATGGTTTGCAGGAACTCTGTGTTAAGCAAGTCTGTTAGCATGATTTTTTTCAACAGCATGTGCTTACCTCATTAGCATTTTTAGAAATATAGTATTTTTAAATTGAAGTATGTGCATTTTAAAGACATATTGCTATTATATACACAATAGACAACAGAATAGTATTAACATAACTTTTATATGCACTGGGAAACCAAAAAGTTTGTGTGACTTTCTTTATTATGATATTTGCTTTATTGTGGTAGTCTGGACCTGAGCCCATGATATTTCTGATGTAGGTTTGTACATAGTGTGTTTCAAAGTATAAACTAATAATTCTTTAAAATGTATTAGTCTCCTAAATTATGTAGAAAACAAAATGTGGAGTTACAAAACAAAGTTATAATCATACTAGCTTTTAGATTAATAATTGTTATTCTTTCAGTGTATTAGTCTATGCTGTAATCTTTATTTCTTTCCTTCTGCTGTTTGGGCTTACTTTGATCTTTTTCTACTTCCTTGAGGTTTAACTTTAGGTTGTTTATTTGAGATCGTCTTCTTTTTGATGTAGGTGTTTATTACTATAAAATTCCCTCCCAGAGTTGCTTTTGCTGCATCCCATAAATGTCTGTATGTTGTATTTTCATTTTAGCTTGTCTCAAGATATTTTTACATTTCTCTTTTAACTTCTTGCTTGACCCATTGGTTTTTCAGAAGCAAGCTGTTTAATTTCCATGTATTTATGAGTTTTCCAATATTTCTCCTGTTATTGATTTCTCTTAAATCAAGTAGAAAATAGACTGTTATAACAAAACTAGCTTTTAAAATTGTCCATGTACTTACCATTGTTGAGATCTTTACTTTTTCTCAAACTCCTGACCTCGTGATCCACCTGCCTTGGCCTCCTAAAGTGTTGGGATTACAGGCGTAAACCACCACACCCGGTCTTATTTTTTTATATAGCTTTGAGTTACTGTCTAGTGTCCTTTCATGTCACCCTGCAGGACTCTGTTGACCATTTCTTGTAGGGCAGGTCTAGTAGTTATGAACCCCTCAGTTTTTTTTCATCTGTGGATGTCTTAATTTCTCCCTCACTTTTGAAAACACAGTTTTGCTGGATATAGGATTTTTGGTTGACACGTGTATATGTGTGTGTGTGTGTGTGTGTGTGTGTTTAACACTTGGCAGGTATTGGCCCACCGCCTCATGGCTTCCAAAGTTTTCCATGATAAATCTATTGTTAATCTTAGTGACAGTCACTTATATGTGATGAGTTTCTTGTCTCTTGTAGTTTTTGAGACTCTCTGTTTTTAAACGTTTGATTATATTGTGTGGGTCTTTTTGAGTTTTTCTTGAAATTTGTTGAGCTTCTTGAATGTTTATATTCTTGTCTTCCAACAAGTTTGGGAAGTTTTCAGTGATTATTTTAAAAATATTTTCTCTTCCCCTTTCTCTCTCGCTTCTCCTTCTGGTATTCCCACATTGCATGTGTTGGTTCCCAACGTGAAGTCTCACATGTCCCTTTGGCTCTGTTTGCTTTTGTCCAATTATTTTTTCTTTCTATTCCTCAGACTTGATAATTCTTATTGTGCTATTTTCAAGTTCTCTAATTCTTTCTTCTCCCTGCTCAAATCTGCCTTTGAATCCCTCTCTAGACATTTTAAATTTTAGTGATTGTACTTTTCATCTCAACGATTCCTTTTTGTTTGTTTTTAAGCTTTCTTTATCTTTATTGATATTTCCATTTTGTTCCTACATCATTTTATTGACTTTTTCTTTATCTTCCTTTAGTTCTTCAAACATCTCTCAGATGGTTATTTAAAACTTTTTGTCTAGCAGATCAGTCATCAGATCTTTTTCAGGGACAGTTTCTGTGGGATAATTTTTTTCTTTGAATGTGCCATGCTTTGCTGTTTCTTCATATGCTTTACAGTTTTTTTTGTTGTTGTCGAAGACTGGGCATTTGAATCTAATAATGTGGGAGCTCTGGAAAGCAGATTCTCCCCCTTCCCTGGAGTTTGCTGTTTCTGTTATTGTTTTTGTTTATTGTTTTCATTTTTTGGTTACTGTAGTACGTCTGTGTGCCAAGAATCAGCCTGAAGTATAAACTTAAAGTTTTCTCAGGTCTTTCCTGAGCCTACATCTTTCCCTGGGCATGTACAGACAGTTTCTATTTTTTCCTGTAAATGTGGTTGCTTTTGAATGTCCTGGTCTTTAATGGTTGGCTCTTACCGGGGGAAAAGGAAAAGATTAATCAAGGGGGAAAGGGCACTGGCTGTTTAAATTCGCTGGAAGTCGCTTCAGTCACAGGGAGAGGGGCTAGCAACACCAGCCGTGGGAGGTAAAGCAACAATGGCTTCCAGACCCTCTGACTGCACCTCTGTGATCAGAAATAGTAATTAGTGATCAAAGCACAGATCTCTGATATTTGGAGGACAGGGTGCTTCTTGCCCACCCACAAGCTGTGTGCAAGCTCCTCCAAGAACACACGCCCAGCTGCCAGCCATGGGGCTGGGGGTGAAGGATGGGTAACTGCTAGTATGCTAAAAGCTGAAATTGACCAAAATTATGGGCATCCAAGCCTTCCCCTGGAGCCTCCAAGGGGAGCCTCCAAGTCATTCCAGATTTCTAAAATAGTTACATGAGACAGATTCTTCCACTGCAGTTGTCTGGATGAGGAGATGGATTCTTGATGCTTTCTACTTCACCATCTTTCCAGAATTCCCAAGAGCCTCTTGATGGAAGCTGCCCTGAACACGAGAACTGTAGAATGTGGAGCTTCTGCATGATTGAAGACATTATACTAACACTAGTGAGAAGACATAAAGTAAAAGGTTTACTAGCTGCCTATCGGAACTATGCACTAAAATAAATGGTAGTTTTAAAAGTGTTCTTTTGATGGGGGAAGGGCACTACATTTCCAAACATATGGCAAAAAAACGGTGTTACCTTTTTAAAGCTTTAGGAATTCTCTTAAGAAGCAATTTAAGCTAAATTAGTTGTACTAGGTTAGCTTTTGACCAAAAATGGTAGTAGTTTACCTTAAAACTGGACTCATAATGACTTTGGCTACTTCTAAATATTAAATTTGCCCTCCAAGCTTGAGGATGTAGCACCTAGAAAGATGCTAAAAATAAAAGATGCTGAAGTGGATTGATGACTCTTTCAAAAGAGAAGTTTAAAAACTGATGTCTGCTATAGTAGCACCAAAGACTCATGTGTAAAGTCTTTCAGAGGGCTTACCCTCAATTGACCAAAACTCAGTTATATGAATTCAAGTATCAGTCAAGCTAATTTATTATCATATGTTCCATATGGATTCAGCAGGCAACTGATGCTCACATTTTGTTTAAGCCTGCTGTGGAACCTGGGTGGAATTCAATGAGTAAAGCTTGAATTTAAGGGTAACATAGGCGAATACCTAAATATTTCTATCTGACCTGTATTTTTCTCATGAAGTCCATTTAGATCTTTTTACTATTAAATTACTTTAGTGAATTCTTCAGGTCAGAACAGCACTACTGTATGAAAAGTGTTCTAATTGACCGGGTGCGATGTCTCACACCTGTAATCCCAGCACTTTGCGAGGCCGAGGCAGGCGGATCACCTGAGTTCGGGAGTTCAAGACAAGCCTGACCAACATGGAGAAACCCCGTCTCTACTAAAAATACAAAAAAAAAAAAAAATTATCCAGGCGTGGTGGTGGGCACCTGTAATCCCAGCTACTTGGGAGACTGAGGCAGGAGAATTGCTTGAACCCAGGAGGTGGAGGTTGCGGTGAGCAGAGATCATGCCACTGCACTCCAGCCTGGGCAATAAGAGCAAAACTCCATCTCAAAAGACAAAACAAAACAAAAAACAAACAAAAAAGAAAAAAAAGAAAAGTGTTCTAATTTCTAGCCCTTTGTGCTTTCTTTATTGTTCTTTCCTCTATGCCCAACAAGGTATAAACTATACTTCTCATAGGATATGCTAATTTTTTACTTGAAATTCAACTCAAACATTTATTCTTGAGCATCTTCTAAGGGCCAGAAGACCGTGACTCCTATTTCATGCTTTGCCACTTCCAATTGTGAGTAATTATTTACTCTTCATGAGGTTTGCTTCTGTAAAATTGGATAATGTCGTAATTATTTCCTGGCATTATTAGGATTAATTGTGCATTAAAGTTCCTTGTACATTTTAAACAGCATGTGAATAGGGTATATTATCGTTATTGTTATTATTTTTTACCATGTCCACCTCCTCTATTACTCATCTAGTAACAACTAGATTCATACATACCCAGAATATCCAGAAAAAAACACCGATTCCGGCTTTGACAACTGTAGGATGATCCCAGCGTCATGCCAGGTCCTTCCATGTTTCTTACGCTACAGAAAACATGATGAGAATGAGTCAGCCATTAAAAACAAAACTAGGAACATCCGAGCTGGCACCTTGCCGAGTTGTTGGCAAACCCTGTGCTTTCCTGCCCCACTCCTCTGCGTGCGGCTACATCGCCCTTTTTCTTTTTATCATATTATGATTCTGGTGTCTGGGCAGATCATCTCAGTTGGGGGAACATTCCACCTGCAAGCTAAGTCAGTGTGGATTTGCTTTCCCTCAGTATCCATCTTTCAGTTCAGTCATTTAGCAGTAAGAATATCAATAACGAACATATTATGGGGAGGACTTGGCCATCTACGGTCAGTGTGAGGCCTTCAGAAGCTGGATGCCACCCCTCAGACAGCTCAAATCCTGCTTTGGTGCATTCCCTGTCTAGCCTCCTGAGTGAGTGCTGACATTACTAGCACGGCACCTCACCAATGACTAAGGGGTGTCATTTTAAATAAAAAAAGCCCTCTGGACGTGGTGGCTCACGCCTGTAATCCCAGCACTTTGGGAGGCCGAGGTGAGTGGATCATCTGAGGTCAGGAGTTCGAGACCAGCGTGGCCAACATGGCAAAACCCCGTCTCTACTAAAAATA
>NW_012102765.1:172494-184204 GCF_000951045.1 Mandrillus leucophaeus | reverse complement strand
ACACACACACACACACACACACACACAAAATGGAAATTGGGTCCTGTGATTGTGGAGGCCAAGAAGTCCCACAATCTACTTTCTGTAAACTGGATAACCATGCCAGGTGTGGTGGCTCATGCCTGTAATCCAAGCACTTTGGGAGGCTGAGGCCAGCAGATTACTTGAGTCCAGGAGTTTGTGACTAGCCTGGGCAACATGGCAAAACCCCATCTCTACCAAAAATACAAAAGTTAGCCAAGCACAGTGGCGCACACCTGTAGTCCCAGCAACTCGAGAGAGGGTGTCCCGCTGAGGTGGGAGCATCGCTTGAGCCTGGGAGACAGAGGTTGCAGTGAGCCGAGATTGCAGCACTGCATCCCAGCCTGGGCAACAGAGCCATACCTTGTCTCAAAACAAAGAAACAAAAAACAAACAAAAATACCTGGAGAACCAGAACAGCCAGTGGCTTCAGACTCAGTGTGAGTCTGAAGACTTGAGAGCAGGAGTGCCGGTGTCTGAGGGCAGGAGAAGATGGATGTCCCAGGTCCAGAAGAGAAAGCAAACTCTTGCTTCTGCTGCCTTTTGGTTCTATTTGGGCCTTCAAGGGATGGGTTGGTGCCCAACCATGTTGGTGAAGGGAGATCTCCCTTACACAGGCTGCTGATTCAAATGCTAATCTCTTCTGCAAACACCTTCACAGGCACACCCAGAAATAATGTCTCACCAGCTACCTGGGCATCCTTTCATCCAGTCAGACTGACAGTTATAATTAACCATCAAAGGGCCTGTGTTAGTGTCCCTGGTCTACAGAAGAGGACCCTGAAGCAACCAGAGGTACCAAACCTCACCCAGAGTCAGAGCAGGACTTTGGATACAGACAGAGTGGCCCCAGGCTTCTGCTCTTACCTAATGTGCGGCAGAGGCTGTCTGGTAAGACTGCGTTGATATGGAGCTCAGCTAGGGCTTATGCCTTTGTTGTTTTCTTTGTATTGAAGATGGAATTGTGGAAGTATTGAGATTGTTTGCGGAGTGGCTGTGTGCAGAAGGAGAGCAACCTTTAGGGGACCCTTGAATTTGACTCCCTTATTTGGGATAGAGGCAGCCTCAGCTTTGCCCTTTCTTGTGATTCTTTTCCTCTTTCTCTGTCTTCTTCCCAATTTTTCTTGCCACCTGTGCCCTGACTGTCACTTTGGTGTCCTACTCAGATCCCCTGTCCTGCCCCAGAGACCCAGGGAAGGGTCCTGCATGACAAAGACTCCGTGTGCCTCTGCCTCCTCTCCACCTATGAGGGATGGGAGATTATGGACGAATATGCCAGCCACCTTGGCCCTCAATAGGGAGATTCAGAGGGGCATTGGGCCCTCACCTTCTCACAGCAATAAACCACTCATGAGTGCACTGTTATTGCCTTTGCTGCTTTCCCCATCTCACTTCCCTGCTCCTAGTAGGCATTGCATGCTGTGACCATGGGTCATCAAATGCCATGAGACTGGAGCTGCCTGTCAGGAACTGGGCATTGTCAGATCCACCGAGTCCTCAGGTGTAGCAGGCACCACCACAACAGGACCACATTCTTCCTTCCCAGCAGTAAAGGATGTTCTTTGTCATCTGTCCTTACCTCTGCAGTGAAACCACCTTCATACAGAATTTTGGCTCCTGTTACTCAGAATTTCATGCCTGGTGATGGGTAATTGTCAGGGGTCCATCTGGGACAGTTCTGCTGAATTTCAAAGGCAAGCTTTGCTGATAATTTTTTCCCAATCTCGCCCATGAAAGAAGGCGCCATGGCAGTGGTGATGGTTGTCCCTGTGTGGGAATAATTTTGTTTTCTCTCCCCTTTCATCAGTATATTTTACACATACAGCAATATGATGTTTTACAATATTAATTTATGACTCCTTCCTTTTTCCTCCCACAATTTCCCCTTATCCATTCACCCATATGAGCAGGGAGCAGGTTTAATATTTCATGTCAAGAACATAAGTGTGTGGGAGAATTTAAGGTAAAGAGGTATGTATGACCCATCCTCCAGGCTCAGAGCTTAGGAGAATTTGGGGCAAATTGAGAAAATCTTGCAGAAGCAAGGGAGTGACCAGTACCGAGACCAAAACTGACTTTTGGCTCCTGTTACTCAGAATTTCTGCTAGAGACGCAGCCAGAGCTCAGAGGGAGCTGTAGCCAGAGCCCAGAGGCAGCTGCAGCCAGAGCTCAGAGGGAGCTGGCTGCACGAAACCTCTAGAAGGATGGGACTGACAGTGTTTGTGAAGATGCTGGTGGCCCACTTACAGCAGGGAGGCAGGACCCGGGGCCCTGGGGACACCTCAGGAGCAAGCTGTGTGGGCTGGTGGCTGAAGACTGATTCTCCTCCACAAATGCCTGGGCACTTTGGAGATGGGAAAATCCTAATCAGAACAGAGTTCTGGTGGAATGGAGACCTCAGTAAGTAATGAAGATGGTGGACAAAAGGAATATTGTTGTTGCTGTTTTTATCTCTCTTGAATTTTTGGGCTGAGCGTCACAGCTACTATGGGAGGTAACCAAGTCTAGAATCAACAAACATACTTGTGAATTGCTTATAACATGGATAGAGTACAGCCCTTTGAATCCAATCCAATTCTTTTTCAAAACAATACCAGTAATATTCTTGGAAAATAGATGGAGAGAGATGAGTTGTCTTCTGAAAATTCCTGTTGAATTAGGAAATGCCAGTAGCCTCTGACGGCACTGTGAAAAGAAAATAAAGACTTGGGATTTCCAATTCATTCTGACAAAAGAAAATTGAAGCTGAAAGCTGAGTCATGCAAGAAACTGCCTTTCCTTTTGTTCTTAAGCAAAGAGCTATAAACAAAAAGTTAAATATCCCTCCAAGTACCTACTCTATGTTCACCTTATTTTGTGTAAAGTGCCGACGTACTGAGTGTGAGAAGGTGAATGTATACAGTTCCCCTACCTGTTCCTTTTTTTCTTGCATCAGGTGGATTCAGTAATGTGACCATACCCTCCCTCTTTCCTCTCCAGCCTGCCTTTCCTCATTGGTTATTGAAATTCTCAAAATCATCTTTAAAGAAAGGCAGTGAGCTCCCTCCCAGGCATGTTTTTTACCTTAGCAAAATAAAAATAAACTTCTACATTGATTGAGACCTGACTCAGATGCTTTTTGATTTACAACACCAAGTTGAAGAATACTTTCATGTGCTGGCCAGCTCTTGGACAGGCACCTGGTGATCAACAAAGGCAAAGAGAGAGGGAGAAAGAGCGCAGGTATAGCCTTGTTAGCCTTGGCTGATAAAATTAAATTATCTACAGATTTCACAAGAGGCTCATTGTGATGTTTAAGACCCTTACATTGGACTCTAAATTTGTGAGAGTGGAAACTGTTCCTAGAGAGTGAAGGTGAATCCAGCAGCTCTAACTCAAACTCTGCTGTCCGTCCAGGATAAACAAGGACCATCACAGCAGCTTCAAGGCAAGGCTGATGCATTGTAGGCTTTTGGGAAGACAAACGAGTCATTTCTGCAGGCTCTGAGACAAGGCAAAAGGATGCTGGAGCCCCTCCAGATGGGCATGACCCTCAGTAGAGACACAGACGCAGAAGAGTTGTGCCTTGGAGAACTGCAGACTCCATAAGAGCTGGGGGAGCTCTTTCGAGCCTTGATGTGGGTCCATTTCTAAAGTCACCACTAAAAGATTACATAAACTCACATGTTCAGTATTTTTGTTTTTCTTTGAGGCAATATGACTGTTTTATGATAGATTCAGCTCCCCACACACACAAAAAAACACACTCATAGTAATGCAGAATCCAAGATATATTGGAGGCTTGGTAGGATAAGTATGGAGGTGGGGTGGGTGCAGGCATCACATGGGACAGAGGAATGAGAGAATGAAATCCATTTGGTTTTGCAAGAGTCAGCATTGGCTTTTATTCAAAAGACAGGTAATAACAAGTCCTGGAGAGGATGTGGAGAAAAGGGAACTCTTGTACACAGAGGTGAGAATGTAAATTAGAACAACCACTATGGAGAACAGTTTGGCAGTTTCTCCAGAACTAAAAATAGAGCTACCATAGGATCCAGCAATCCCACTGCTGTGTATATACCAGGAAAGAAGGGAAATTAGTATATTGAAGAGGTCTCTGCACTCCCATATTTATTGCAGCACTATTTACAACAGCCAAGATTTGGAAGCAACCTGTGTCCATCAACAGATGAATGGATAAAAAAGACGTGGTACATGCACACCATGGAGGACTATTCAGCCATGAAAAGAATGAGAGCCTGTCATTTGGAATGACATGGATGGAACTGGAGGTCATCATGTTAAGTGAAATAAGCCAGGCACAGGAAAAGACTGCATGTTCTCACTTATTTGTGTGATGTAAAAACCAGGACAATTGAATTCATGGAGATAGAGGGGAAAATAATGGTTACCAGAGGCTGGAAAGGGTATAGGGGGATGTTGAGGAGGTGGAGATGGTTACATGAGTACAAATAATGCTAGAAGGAATGAATAAAACTAGTATGTGACAGCAAAACAGGGTTACTATAGTCAAAATCATTTACTTATACATTTAAAAATAACTAAAAGAGAGTAATTGAATTGTTTGTAACACAAAGATGTGATTATTATGCACTGCATGCCCGTATCAAGTATCTCATATACCCCTTAGATATATTCACATAGTAGGTACCCACAACATTTAAAAACTAAAAATTAAAAAAAAAAAAGAGTTGGCATTCCTTCTACTGCAGAGTCGCCAAAACAGAGGAGCCTGCTCTGCTTCCTGGCATGGAGGCCAAGACACAGCCTGTGGTGGAAACAGCACTCCTGTGATAAGAGTTAATCCACTCATGAGGGTGGGCCCTCTTGACCCAGAGCCTCACCTCTCCACACTGCCCCAACAGCAACCACGTTTCCAACACACGAACCTTCCGGGACCACATTTAAACCCGAGCAGAGGGTGATGTGATTGATAGGAAGGTGCCCATAGACAATCGTAGGATGCAAGGCGACTTGAATGAAAAGGTTACAGAGACGTGTGAAGATAACTGAGGAAAGCAGATAAATGAATGGCTTCTTGTATCTTCAGACCTCACCATGTAAATAGACGGGAATAAACAGTGCCCCTCATGTGGAAAGAGGATTGCATCAGGTAAAAAATTCAGCCTTTATAATTAGAGTTTAATGTCCTCTAGGTCTTTCAGTTGCTTCTGGATGAAGTGGCAATGGTCAGTTTCTGAACAGCATCCCTTAGCAGGCCGATTTCAGACTGATCTGAGTTCTTATTTTTTATTTTTATTTTTAATTATTATTATTATTATTATTATTGAGACAGAGTCTCTTACTCCGTCAGCCAGGCTGGAGTGCAGTGGCATGATCTCTGCTTACTGCAACCTCCGCCTCTGGGTTCAAGCCATTCTCCTGCCTCAGCCTCCTGAGTAGCCAGGTTTACAGATGCCTGCCACTATGTCCAGCTAATTTTTGTGTTTTTAGTAGAGATGGGGTTTCACCATGTTGGCCAGGCTGGTCTCGAACTCCTGACCTCAGGTGATCCACCCGCCTCGGCCTCCCAAAGTGCTGGGATTATAGGTGTGAGTCACCGTGCCCGGCCCTGTTCTGAGTTCTATTTCTGCCCTAGTCAAACTGGCACCTCTGTGTTTTATTTTATTTTTACATTAAAAGGGTCACAGATGATACTTAAGTTTCAGACATACTGCGGAACAGGATATCTGCAGTTTGAAGAATCGTTATGCAAACCAGCTTACTGAAGCTCAGAGTGTTTTTATGTAGGGAAATTATATTAGCTGTACTCAATATTATCATTCCAAATGTATATAGACTCAGAACACATTTGTATTAGAGCATATTGTTAAATTTATCTGGACAAGTTTTTCCAGAAGCTCTGGATTAGGTAAATCCTAAGTCCTCAAACTCATTCAGTTCCATCCACAATCAGGTGCACAAATCAATCCAATCTTCTCTACCACTGCTTTCCAAATAAATCATGAGATGGGGGAAAGGATTGTCTCATCTTCCTGCAACTCCCCCGTCACCATCTTTTGCACATGTATCAGGCCCACGGATCGCTCCTACATCTTTACTCATGCTGTAACTCTCCTAGGAACCCCTTTCAGCATTATCACCTAGGTTTTAATGTACACATTAAGCCCTGATATTCTATGAAGCCTTTCCTAATTTCTTTCATTTTTTTGTTAATGATAATGGCTAATACTTTGTGAACATTTGCTATGCATCATAAACTCTAACGAAAGCCCCCTTTTTTATGCATTATTTCACATAGCTATTAGTATTCGGTGAGAGTGGGTATGTGATTAATTCTCCAGACCTCAGCTTCCTGATCTGTAAAATGAGCATAAAAATCCTTACCTGAGACAGCACCGCTGGTGAGTAGCAGGGCTATGATTCAAACTCACTGCTGACCGACTCCAGAGCCTGCCTTCTTAAACACTATGCCATAGCCTGTCTCTCAAAATTCGTTCTCATATCCAAATTCATGTAAAGTTTTTTAATAGACCAGTTTTGGAATTTAGTTATTTATCATCTTTTAACATTCAGTGCTGTATAAATGTCTTCTTTTTAATTAAGTTGTAAATTTAGAGCATAAGTTAAGACTATACAGATCTTAAAAAAGGTACTTGTTTTCTTCTAGGTACTTGGGGACAATGATAGCTGCCTAAATCCACCGCACCACAATACAGAAGAGCACACAAGGGAAGAACCTTGAGAACCACATACAACTCAGACTCTGCTGCAAGCCTTTGTTGTAGGCAAAGGCAGTCTAATAAAAATAAAAAAAATTTTTTTGCATAGAAGAGAGAAGAAGGGAGTGAGCAGCAGATCTAAAATCTTTCTAAAACCACCACCAGGCTGATAAAGTTATCCGAACTGTGAAAATACTGAAAAAAAAAAAGTACATTACTGCATCACAGTGCTGATTACAGGGAAGAGACTTATAATACATGTGATTTGAGGTGGCAGTCTTCAAAAGGTATAACTTCTGAAAGAAAAAGATGAAAAACTAAGAGGAAATGACTCCAGTGGCTGGGTGGTAAAAAATAAAAGCAGTGAAAAGAATAGTTACAGTTTTACAAGGCAAAGGGTAACGTGAAAGCCAGAGGGTACATAACCACTTCCTGCATCAACAGAAATCTCATCCCTGAAAAAATCTAAACTGTGCTATATAGACAGAGGAGGATGACAAGTCATTAAACTAGAAATCTTGTAAACCACCACAAATATGCAAAATGAATAGTATTGAGAGGTGAAGCCACCTGAGCTTCTGGGTGGAGTGGGAACTTGGAGAACTTTTCTGTCTAGCTAGAGGATTGTAAACGCACCAATCGGCACTCTGTGTCTAGCTAAAGGATTGTAAATGCACCAATCAGCACTCTGTAAAAATGCACCAATCAGCACTCTGTGTCTAGCTAAAGGATTGTGAATGTATCAATCAGCACTCTGTAAAAATGCACCAATCAGCACTCTGTAAAATGGACCAATCAGCAGGATGTGGGTGGGGCCAAATAAGGATATAAAAGCTGGCCACCCCCAACCAGCAGCAGCAACTGGATTGGGTCCTGTTCCAAGATGTGGAAGCTGTCTTCTTTTGCTGTTCATAATAAGTCTTGTTGCTGCTCACTCTTTGGGTCTGCACTAACTTTATGAGCTGTAACACTCACTGCGAGGGTCTGTGACTTCGTTCCTGAAGTTAGTGAAACCACAAACCCACCCACCCACAGGGAAGAACAAACAGCTCCAAAAGTGCTGCCTTTAAGAGCTATAACACTCACTGCGAAGGTCTGCAGCTTCACTCCTGAAGTCAGTGAGACCATGAACCCACTGGAAGGAAGAAATTCGGGACACATCTGAACATCTGAAGGTGCAAACTCCGGACACACCATCTTTTAAGAACTGTAACAGCTCACCGTGAGGGTCCACGGCTTTGTTCTTGAAGTCAGTGAGACCAAGAACCCAATGGAAGGAACCAATTCTGGACACAGGATGAAATGGGATAAGTCTATGCGAAGTTACCACAAAGACACAAAAAGTGAGAATTAACACATTTCAGCTGGATGAAATTACTCTCCAGAAACAACCATGAAGCAAAATAACAATGTAAGAAATGATTCAAAATGAGTTAAATATACTAAAACAAATCTCAAATCTGAAGAACCACTTTGAATTAGAAATCCGAAAAGTGAAAGCAAAAATAGAAAAAGCAGAAAAAATGAACAGAATTGATTGAACTTAGCAAAGAAATGAAAAAAAAAAAAAAAGACAAAATCATCTCAGAGTGAAGAAGACTGAAATGGAAGACCATAAAGAGAATTGACGAAATGCAAGAAAATAGTCTTCAAATGCAAATAAGGTGAAGGAAGATGTAAAAAGGCCCAGGAGAGAGTGGTTGACTGGAAGATCAATAAGAAACAACATACATAAAATTGAAGTTATTGATGTAGAAAACCAAACAATAGAACAGAATTAATATTTAAATTGAATCCAGAAAACTTTCCAGGAATAAAATAACACAAATTTACATAAAGAAGGAGCTCACTGAATACCCGGGAAGATAGAACAGGAGTGACTAACGAACTTCAGGATGTACTCTAGTAAAACCATTGGACTTCCAAGATAAAACAAGCTCTTTTTTTATTAGACTGGTTTTAGAATTTAGTTATTTATTGTCTTTTAAAATTCACTGCTATATAAATGTCTTCTTTTTAACTAAGTTTGAAATTTAGAGCACAAGTTTAATCCCAATACTTTCAGGCAAAAACATTAAGTAACATATGATAGAAAATGATTAAACTGTAATTAGAGTTCTTAAAAACAACATAAAAAGAAAGGCAAAGCAAAAATGGAACAGGGAAAAAAAAAAAAACATGTGAAAGGAAATGTGGAAAAGGTTCTTTATTTCTAGTCAAACTGTCTAAGAGCCAAGATTACAGAAAGCCATTTTAGACATAAAGCAACATAGGAAATTGTGTATCTAACAAGGGGTGAGCTTCATTGAAATGAGATGACTATAAAAATTTCAGCAAAACGACCAGTCATCTGCATAGCAATGTAATTGTACATATAAGGCTAAAACAAAGGCAGAGGCAAGGAAGAAAGACTAGCATACAAATGTTACATGTCATGAAAAATAGAAATAATATGACTTTAACAATGAGAGGAAAAGACAGAGGAAAAGGAAAAATGAACCATTTGTTGTCTTTTAGAAAGTAGGTGAGAGTTGTAGTATGTCACTAAATATTGATATATCAGATAGGAAAAAGTTAAATAGGAAAACAAGCTGGTGCTGCTGAAAAAAATAGGTACAAAGAGAAACACTACAACAAAAATACAAAATTCCTAAATACAAAAGAATAAAAAGCAAAACACGCATGTCATGCAGAGAAAAGAACATAGCAAAAATAACATACTACTTAAAATATTATGACCAAGTTACTATTTGGAGTATTAGTCATGTTGACAATTACAAATGCACTGTTAAAATACAAAGATTTTAATTTGTTATACAATCGAAGACTTATCTAACAAGAGAGACACCTACAATGAAATACTTCAGAAAGGTTAAATATAAAGAGATGAAAAAGTATTCCGGGCGAGTGAAAACAATGAGAGAAAAGATTGCTAATCCAAATATCAGAATTGAAGTCTGAAAGTATTAAGTGTGACAAATAAGGATGTTTTAAAATGCTAAACATAATTTTTAATGGAGATACAATGGTAATAAACTTGTCTATACCAATTCACACAATAATCATGTTTATGAAATAAAAATTACAGAAGATGCAAGGAGATGTAATGGAAACACAAAGGAGATATCAACACATCAGTTTCAGTACAGGACAGATCATGTTGACAAAAATCAGTGGAGGATATGGAAGACCGAAATAATATTATAAAGATAATCTGTGGATACATACCGAACTAGATATTCTCGTAACAGAGAATATACCTTCTTCTCAAGTTTACATGGAATATTTACAAAAATTAACTGTATATTAACAAATATTAATAGAGACTTTCAAAAAGTAAAACACTATAAACAAATTTTTATTTTACAATACAATAAAACTCGAGATGATTAACAAAATCCTGAAAGAAAAAAGATCCCTTCCATCTAGTAAAATTTTATTAAATAACACTTGTGTAAAAGGGGAAATGTAAGTTGGTATTAAAGAATTTCTCAAAACCAATGATAGTGGAAATGAGCTATCAAATCTGTGTGATGTATTTCAAGCAGTGATTAGAAGAAAATTCATAGGACTAAACACTGATCATTAAGAATGAAAATAAATGAATCAAGTATCACTTCAAAAAATTAGGGATCCAAAGGAAACAAAGCAAACCAAAAGGAAGCACACAGAAGGAAATAGTAAAGTTAAAATCAGAATAAGAATGTAGAAAAGAGTGTACCAAATATGTAAATTGAAACCTTCTTCCTTTTTTTTTTTTGGAAGTTAACAAACATCACAAAGCACCAGCTCCTTTGGTTGAGGAAAGATGAAAGCACAGTGTACAAAATAAATGACAAGGGGGACTAACCATTGAAATGGTAAGGAAGTAAGGTATGCAGGATTGGGCAGAGGTAAAAACTGAACTGCAGTGTGGTTGCAACTGTTGCTCCAGCCAGTTCTACCTGGAGCGCGGATACATCTTCATATTTCTTCCAGTTTGAAGTAAGGGGCTCATCCTTTGTATCCCTGAATTGATAAGTCCTGACAGGTCATAACTGTGGCTGATGCAGTTCCACGTGGTTGAGGGTAATTCCAGTGGGAAGTGCAGTTGTGAGCTCTCAGCCCATATTCTCAGCAGCTGGATTTGACTGCAGCGGCCCTGAGAAGGCGGTGTTGGTGAGCACAGTAATCTATGATTATCTTTATGTTAAAGGACTGAATCTTTGTTCTTTAGTGCTCAAGCACATTAATTTTGTTACCATATAATTTTTGTTTATATTTGACCCTTCCCAGCAATACATTGTGAAAACATAACTTCCAAATGCTGAATGACTGATTTGAGAGATTTCTCTTTTAAAAAAATTGTATTTTAAGTTCTGGGATACACATGTAGAACGTGCAGGTTTGTTATACAGGTATACACATGCCATGGAGGTTTGCTGCACCCATCAACCCATCATCTACATTAGGTATTTCTCCTAATCCTATCCCTCCTCTGGCTCCCCACCCACCGACAGGCCCCAGTGTGGGATGTTCCCCTCCTTGTGTCCATGTGTTCTCATTGTTCCGCTCCCACTTTTGAGTGAGAACATGCAGTCTTTGGTTTTCTGTTCCTGTGTCAGTTTGCTGAGAATGATGGTTTCCAGCTTCATCCATGTCCCCGCAAAGGACATGAACTCATCCTTTTTTATGGCTACATAGTATTCCATGGTGTATGTGTGCCACATTTTCTTTATGCAGTCTATCACTGATGGGCATTTAGGTTGGTTCCAAGTCTTTGCTATTGTGAATAGTGCCACAGTAAACATATGTGTTCATGTGTCTTTATAGTAGCATGATTTATAATCCTTTGGGTATGTATCCGGTAATGGGATTGCCAGGTCAAATGATATTTCTGGTTGTAGATCCTTGAGGAATCACTACACTGTTTTCCACAATGGTTGAACTAAATTACACTCCCATCAACAGTGTAAAAGTGTTCCTATTTCTCCACATCCTCTCCAGCATCTGTTGTTTCCTGACTT
>NW_012102765.1:168145-168999 GCF_000951045.1 Mandrillus leucophaeus | reverse complement strand
TCCTGAATTTGAATGTTGGCCTGTCTTGCTAGGTTGGGGAAGTTCTCCTGGATAATATCCTGATGAGTGTGTTCCAACTTGCTTCCATTCTCCCCGTCACTTTCAGGTACACCAATCAAATGTAGATTTGGTCTTTTCACATAGTCCCATATTTCTTGGAGGCTTTGTGCATTCTTTTTCATCCTTTTTTCTCTAATCTTGCCTTCATGCTTTATTTCATTGAGTTGATCTTCAATCTCTGATATCTTTTCTTCCACTTGATGAATTCAGCTGTTGACACTTTTGTATGCTTCATGAAGTTCTTGTGCTATGTTTTTCAGCTTCATCAGGTCATTTATGTTCTTCTCTAAACTGGTTATTCTAGTTAGCAGTTCCCGTAACCTTTTATCAAGGTTCTTAGCTTCCTTGTATTGGGTTAGAACATGCTCCTTTAACTTGGAGGAGTTTGTTATTACCTTCTGAAGCCTACTTCTGTCAATTCATCAAACTCATTTTCCATTCAGTTTTGTTCCCTTGCTGGCGAGGAGTTGTGATCTTTTGGAGGAGAAGAGGCGTTCTGGTTTTGGGAATTTTCACTCTTTTTGTGCTGTTTTTTTCCCTATCTTGTGGATTTATCTATCTTTGGTCTTTGATGCTGGTGACCTTTGGATGGGGTTTTTGTGTGGACATTCTTTGTGTTGATGTTGATGCTATTCCTTTCTGTTTGTTAGTTTTCTTTCTAACAGTTAGGCTCCTCTGCTGCAGGTCTGCTGGAGTTTGCTGGAGGTCCACTCCAGATCCTGTTTGCCTGGGTATCACCAGCAGAGGCTGCAGAACAGCAAAGATTGCTGCCTGTTCCTTCCTCTGGTAGCTTC
>NW_012102765.1:165383-168095 GCF_000951045.1 Mandrillus leucophaeus | reverse complement strand
GCCATGTGGTGCTGAGAATAATGTATACTCTGTTGATTTTGGGTGGAGAGTTCTGTAGATGTCTATTAGGTCTGCTTGGTCCAGAGCTGAGTTCAAATCCTGAATATCTTTGTTAATTTTCTGTCTCGTTGATCTGTCTAATATTGACAGTGGGGTGTTA
Source organism: Mandrillus leucophaeus (assembly GCF_000951045.1). NCBI lineage: Eukaryota > Metazoa > Chordata > Mammalia > Primates > Cercopithecidae > Mandrillus > Mandrillus leucophaeus. Next base: position 167,935 of record NW_012102765.1, on the reverse strand, counting down.
AAGTCTCCCACTATTATTGTGTGAGAGTCAAAGTCTCTTTGTAGGTCTCTAGGAACTTGCTTTATGAATCTGGGTGCATATATATTTAGGATAGTTAGCTCTTCTTGTTGCATTGATCCCTTTATCATTATGTAATGCCCTTCTTTGTCTTTTTTGATCTTTGTTGGTTTAAAGTCTGTTTTATGAGGGACTAGGATTAGAACCCCTGCTTTTTTTTTTCTTTCCATTTGCTTGGTAAATCTTCCTCCATCCCTTTATTTTGAGCCTGTGTGTGTCTTTGCATGTGAGATTGGTCTCCTGAATACAGCACACCAATATGTCTTGACTCTTTATCCAGTTTGCCAGTCTGTGTCTTAATTGGGGCATTTAGCCCATTTACATTTAAGGTTAATACTGTTATGTGTGATTTTGATCCTGTCATTATGTTGCTAGCTGGTTATTTTGCCCATTAGTTGATGTAGTTTCTTCATAGTGTTGATGGTCTTTACAATTTGGTATGTTTTTGCAGTGGCTGGTACCAGTTTTTCCATTCCATGTTTGGTGCTTCCTTCAGGAGCTCTTGTAAGGCAGGCCTTGTGGTGACAAAATCTCTCAGCATTTGCTTTTCTGTAAAGGATTTTATTTCTCATTTGCTTCTGAAGCTTAGTTTGGCTGGATATGAAATTCTGGGTTGAAAATTCTTTTCTTTAAAAATGTTGAATATTGGCCCCCATTCTCTTCTGGCTTGTATGGTTTCTGCAGGGATATGCACTGTTAGTCTGATGGGCTTCCCTTTGTGGGTAACCCAACCTTTCTGTCTGGCTGCCTTTAACATTTTTTCCTTCATTTCAACCTTGGTGAATCTGATGATTATGTGTCTTGGGGTTGTTCTTCTCATGGAGTGTATTTGTGGTGTTCTCTGTATTTCCTGAATTTGAATGTTGGCCTGTCTTGCTAGGTTGGGGAAGTTCTCCTGGATAATATCCTGATGAGTGTGTTCCAACTTGCTTCCATTCTCCCCATCACTTTCAGGTACACCAATCAAATGTAGATTTGGTCTTTTCACATAGTCCCATATTTCTTGGAGGCTTCGTTCATTCTTTTTCATCCTTTTTTCTCTAATCTTGTCTTCATGCTTTATTTCATTAAGTTGATCTTCAATCTCTGATACCCTTTCTTCCACTTGATGAATTCAGCTATTGACACTTGTGCATGCTTCATGAAGTTCTTGTGGTGTGTTTTTCAGGTCCATCAGGTCATTTATGTTCTTCTCTAAACTGGTTATTCTAGTTAGCAGTTCCTGTAACCTTTTATCAAGGTTCTTAGCTTCCTTGTATTGGGTTAGAACATGCTTCTTTAACTTGGAGGAGTTTGTTATTACCTTCGGAAGCCTACTTCTGTCAATTCATCAAACTCATTTTCCATTCAGTTTTGTTCCCTTGCTGGTGAGGAGTTGTGATCTTTTGGAGGAGAAGAGGCGTTCTGGTTTTGGGAATTTTCACTCTTTTTGTGCTGTTTTTTCCCCCTATCTTGTGGATTTATCTATGGATTTCCCCTATCTTGTGGATTATTGGTCTTTGATGCTAGTGACCTTTGGACGGGGTTTTTGTGTGGACATTCTTTGTGTTGTTGTTGATGCTATTCCTTTCTGTTTGTTAGTTTTCTTTCTAACAGTCAGGCTCCTCTGCTTCAGGTCTGCTGGAGTTTCCTGGAGGTCCACTCCAGATCCTGTTTGCCTGGGTATCACCAGCAGAGGCTGCAGAACAGCAAAGATTGCTGCCTGTTCCTTCCTCTGGTAGCTTCATCCCAGAGGGGCACCTGCTAATTGCCAGTCGGAGCTCTCGGGTATGAAGTGTCTGTCAACCCCTGCTGGGAGGTGTCTTCCAGTCAGAAGGCATGGGGGTCAAGTGGTTGAGGGGGCATTCTAACCCTTAGCAGAGCTTGAGTGCTGTGCTGGGAGAGCCTATGCTGTCTTCAGAGCTGGCAGGCAGAAACGTTTAAGTCTGCTGAGGCTGCGCTCACATCCACCCCTTCCCCTAGGTGCACTGTCCCAGGGGAGAAGGGACTTTTATCTATAAGCCCCTGATGGGCTGCTGCCTTTCTTTCAGAGATGCCCTGACCAGAGAGAAGGAATCTAGAGAGGCAGTCTGGCTATAACGGCTTTGCTGAGCTGTGGTGGGCTCTGCCCAGTTAGAACTTCCCTGCAGCTTTGTTTACACTGTGAGGGGGAAACTGCCGCTCAAGCCTCAGTAATGGCAGACTCCCCTCCCCCTACCAAGCTCCAGCGTCCCTGGTGGACTTCAGACTGCTGCACTGGCAGCTAGTATTTCAAGCCAGTGGATCTTAGCTTGCTGGGCGCCATGGGGGTAGGATCTGCTGAGCTAGACCACTTGGCTCCTTGGCTTCAGCCCCATATTCAGTGGGGTGAACAGTTCTATCTCACTGGCATTCCAGGTACCACTGGGTTATGAAGAAAAGAAAAAACCTCCTGTAGCTAGCTTGGTGTCTGCCCAAATGGCTGCCCAGTTTTGTGCTTGAAACCCAGGGCCCTGATGGTATAGGCACTGGAGGGA
>NW_012102765.1:162729-164680 GCF_000951045.1 Mandrillus leucophaeus | reverse complement strand
TAGTTTCTTTTGCTGTGCAGAAGCTCTTTAGTTTAATTAGATCCCATTTGTCAATTTTGGCTTTTGTTGTCCTTGCTTTTGGTGTTTTAGTCATAAAGTCTTTGCCCATGCCTATGTCCTGAATGGTATTACCTAGATTTTCTTCTAGGGTTTTTATGGTTTTAGGTCTTATGTTTAAGTCTTTAATCCATCTTGAGTTAATTTTTGTATAAGGTGTAAGGAAAGTGTCCAGTTACAGTTTTCTGTAGATGGCTAGCCAGTTTTCCCAACACCATTTATTAAATAGGGAATCCTTTCCCCATTGCTTGTTTTTGTCAGGTTTGTCAAAGATCAGATGGTAGTAGATGTTTGGCCTTATTTCTGAGGCCTCTGTTCTGTTCCATTGGTCTATATATTTGTTTTCCATTGGTCTATATATATATACACAGTACCATGCTGTTTTTGTTACTGTAGCCTTGTAGTATAGTTTGAAGTCAGGTAGCGTGATACCTCCAGCTTTATTCTTTTTACTTAGTATTGTCTTGGCTATACAGGCTCTTTTTTGGATCCATAATAATTCTGTGAAGAAAGTCAATGGTAGGTTGATGACGATAGCATTGAATCTGTAAATTACTTTAGGCAGTATGGCCATTTTTATGATATTGATTAATCCTATCCATGAGCATGAAATATTTTTCCATTTGTTTGTGTCCTCTCTTATTTCCTTGAGCAGTGGTTTGTAGTTCTCCTTGAAGAGGTCCCTCACATCCCTTGTAAGTTGTATTCCTAGGTATTTTATTCTCTTTGTAGCAATTGTGAATGGGAGTTCACTCATGATTTGGCTGTTTGTCTATTATTGGTGTGTAGAAATGCTTGTGACTTTTGCACATTTATTTTGTATCCTGAGACTTTGCTGAAGTTAACAGCTTAAGGAGATTTTGGGCTGAGATGATGGGGTTTTCTAAATGTACAATCGTGTCATCTGCAAACAGAGACAATTGGACTTCCTCTCTTCCTGTTTGAATACATTTATTTCTTTCTCTTGCCTAATTGCCCTGGACAGATTATGTTGAATAGGAGTGGTGAGACAGTGCATCCTTGTCTTGTGCCAGTTTTCAAAAGAAATGCTTCCATCTTTTGCCCATTCAGTATGATATTGGTTGTGGGTTTGTCATAAATAGCTCTTGTTTTTTGTGATAGGTTCCATCGATACCTAGTTTATTGAGAGCTTTTAGCATGAAGCGGTGTTGAATTGTATCAAAGTCCTTTTCTGCGTCTATTGAGATAATCATGAGGTTTTTGTCACTAGTTCTGTTTATATGATGGATTACATTTATTGATGTTGCACCATCCTTGCATCCCAGGGATGAAGCTGATTTGATAGTGGTGGATAAGCTTTTTGATGTGCTGCTGGATTCAGTTTGCCAGTATTGTATTGAGGATTTTCGCATTGATATTCATCAGTGATATTGGCCCGAAATTTTCTTTTTTCCTGTGTCTCTGCTGGGTTTTGGTATCAGGATGATGCTGGACTCATAAAATGAGTTAGGGAGACCCTCTTTTTCTATTGTTTGGAATAGTTTCAGAAGGAATGCTACCAGCTCCTCTTTGTACCTCTGGTAGAATTCAGCTGTGAATCCTTCTGGTCCTGGGCTTTTTTTTTTGGTTGGTAGGCTATTCATTACTGCCTCAATTTCAGAACTTGTTATTAGTCTATTCAGGGATTCAACTTCTTCTTGGTTTAGACTTGGGAGGGTGTATGTGTCTAGGAATTTATCCATTTCTTCTAGATTTTCTAGTTTATTTGTATAGAGGTGTTTATAGTATTATCTGATGATAGTTTGTATTTCTGTGGGATCAGTAGTGATATCCCCTTTATCATTTTTTTATTGTGTCTATTTGATCCATCTCTTTTCTTCTTTATTAGTCTGGCTAGCAGTCTATCTAATTTGTTAATAGTTTCAAAAAACTA
>NW_012102765.1:152068-156614 GCF_000951045.1 Mandrillus leucophaeus | reverse complement strand
CTCACATCCACCCCTTCCCCTAGGTGCACTGTCCCAGGGGAGAAGGGACTTTTATCTATAAGCCCCTGATGGGCTGCTGCCTTTCTTTCAGAAATGCCCTGACCAGAGAGAAGGAATCTAGAGAGGCAGTCTGGCTATAATGGCTTTGCTGAGCTGTGGTGGGCTCTGCCCAGTTGGAACTTCCCTGCAGCTTTGTTTACACTGTGAGGGGGAAACTGCCTGCTCAAGCCTCAGTAATGACAGACTCCCCTCCCCCTACCAAGCTCCAGCGTCCCTGGTGGACTTCAGACTGCTGCACTGGCAGTGAGAATTTCAAGCTAGTGGATCTTAGCTTGCTGGGCTCCATGGGGATAGGATCTGCTGAGCTAGACCACTTGGCTCCTTGGCTTCAGCCCCATATCCAGTTGGGTGAACAGTTCTGTCTCGCTGGCATTCCAGGTACCACTGGAGTATGAAAAAAAACCTCCTGTAGCTAGCTTGGTGTCTGCCCAAATGGCTGCCCAGTTTTGTGCTTGAAACCCAGGGCCCTGATGGTATAGGCACTGGAGGGAATCCCCTGGTCTGCAGGTTGTGAATACCATGGGAAAAACATAGCATCTGGGCCCCATATCACAGTTCCTCATGGCACAGTCCCTCAGGGCTTCCGTTGGCTAGGGGAGGGAGTTTCCCGACTCCTTGCACTTCCCAGGTGAGGCGATGCCCCACCCTGCTTTGGCTCACCCTCTGTGGGCTGCTCCCACTGTCTAACCAGTCCCAATGAAATGAGCTGTATACCTCAGTTGGAAATGCAGAAATCACCTGCTTTCTGCATCAGTCTCGCTGGGAGCTGCAGACTGGAGCTGTTCCTACTCAGCTATCTTAAGCACGTTAATTTTTGACACAACAAACTGCTCTGTTCCCAGTAAAAATGTCCTAACCTTGTACTACCCTCCAAATGAGCTTGTTAATGAGGAATACAGATGAAAATGTCTCAGTCTCTGAAATCCTGAAGGCCATCTGTATTAACTACTGTAGCACCACAGTGTAGCCCAAACCTTAGCAGCTTAAAATTATGAACAGGCTTGCCGGGCGTGATGGCTCATGACTGTAATCCCAGCACTTTGGTAGGCCAAGGTGGATGGATCACCTGAGGTCAGGAGTTCAAGACCAGCCTGGCCAACATGGTGAAACCCCATCTTGGCCAGGCGTGGTGGTGGGCATCTGTAATCCCAGCTACTTGGGAGGCTGAGGCAGAAGAATCCCTTGAACCCGGGAGGTGGAGGTTGCAATGAGCTGAGATTGTGCCATTGTACAACAGCCTGGCAACAAGAGCAAAACTCTGTCTCAAAAAAAAAAAAAAAATTATGAACAGGCTTGACTTAGCTGGGTAGGTCTGGCTCAAGGTGTCTCTCGAGGTTGCAGTCAAGCTGTTGGCCAGGGCTATGGCCATCTCAATGGGGGATGGAAGTCCTGTGCCCAAACTCACTCATGTGACTTGGCAGGAGGCTTCATTTCGTCACCATGTGGGCCTTTCGATGGGGCTGCTCTTGACACTTCCCCCAGAATAGACGATCCAAACAGGCAAGAGAGAGCGCCACATAGAAGTGCAGTTCCTATCAGCCTGGGAACCCCAGAGGGGAAGGAGTTTGCATTAGTGTCCTTGGGTTCTGGTAACAAAGCACTGCAGACTGAGGCTCAACCACAGGAATTGGTTGTCTTATGGTTCTGCAGGCTGGAGGTCCCAGACAGAAGTGTTGGCAGGGTGGGTTCCTTCTGGGGACTGTGAGGGAGAATCTGTTTTGTGCCTCTTCCCTATCTTCTAGTGGTTTTCTGTCTTTGGTGTTTTTTGGCATCTAGATGCATCACCCCAATCTCTGCCTTCATCTTCATGTGGCGTTCTCCCTGTGTCGTGTTTGTTTCTATGTCCAGATTTCCCCTTTGTATAAGAACAACAGTTATATTGAATTATGGTTCGCTATAATGATCTTATTTTAACTTGATTACCTCAGTAAAGACTTTATTTCCAAATAAGGTCACTTTCCCAGGTCTTGGAGATTGGGACTTCAGCATATTTTGGGGAAGACAAAATTAAGCCCCATAACAGAGTAGAAACCTGAGGTCTGAGATGAGGGAGGGTGAGTAGATGCTCTTGAGACTTGAGCATCCAGCATCTCTCATATTGCTCGTCCTAAAGAAGTGGCCTATTCCATCTTGCTAAAACATGGCTCCTTGCTTGAAGATTATGCAGAGGTCTCAAAAGAGTCAGGTTTCTTAAAAGACAATGCCTTCCCTTCAGGGTGTTTCTGGCAGCAATCTGATAACAAGTGTCAAATCCCAACAGATCCCAAAGCGGGTCATGCTGAGCTGCCAAGTGAGGAGGAAGCTCATAATCTGAAGTCCTCCAGGGTCTACTAGCAGGCATTGGAGTGTGTCCCAAGGGTGCTGGATCAAGGGGGACAGAACATAGAATTGGGTAAAGGAGAGGTTATGGATGTGGAAGCAATACCTTATGACAGAAGATATAACAACTGGCAAGGACCATGGGAAAGGGGCTGATACATTGCCAGGATGGCTCTTGAAATTCTTAAGAAAATCAATGGCCTAGAGTAAGTGAAGCAGAAATGCCAGAGCTGTCATGACAGATGGTAGAAGAAAGGATCAAAAGGACCAGATAATTGCACATACTAAGCCATGATTAACACAGTTTCCTCTGTTAGGTATGCATCTGATGAGACGGTGAATACGTTTTTAACATCTTCATCAGGTAGGTGGATCAAAAACAGCTTGTGTTTTTGTGAAAAGCACAACAGTAAATGTTTAGAGTCTTGCTCTGCGGTTGTATTAACTCCCCCACCATCTGTTATTTTATAGTCTGAAGATCCCTGGACCATCTAGGAATTGTGTGTGATACTACATGGGTGCACTCTATCTATGGCATCATTTTCATCATGCTGGATGAACAAGAAATGGCAAATATGTTAGAGAACTTGATAAGACGTATGTTCACATTGTTCAGAGGATGGAAAAATAAATGTTATGAAGGTTCAGGGATCTGTCATAGTCACAAAATTTGTAGGTGTCTGGAAGTCTGGGACTTGCTGGGACATCCCCTCTAAATAAAGGATGAATTGTTGAATCTAGTATTGCCCACAACCAGGAAAGAAGAGAAGAATTTGACAAGCACCCTGGGTTATGGAGTGAACATCTTTGACACTTTGGAATACTGATTGTACCCATTTAGAGGAGACATGGCGGTTATGCATTTTTGAGTGGAACCAAAGCCCAGGCAGGCATCTACATCATTTCCAGGCTGCAGCACAGCTGGTCCTCCCATTTTTGCCATTTGACCTGACAATGTATGACCCTGTAGATATCATAAAGGTGGGAAAGGATGCTGTGTGGAACATTTGGCAAGCTTCAACTGCATAATCAGAATGTATCTCTTTAGGATCTACTGGGACCAAGGACATTACCAACCATAGGAGATAACTATAAAGCATTCCAAAAGTAGCTCCTGTCATGCCCTGTCCTGGGCTCTGGTAGAGGCACAGTGTTTGACCATGGAGCATCAGGTGACCAGCTGACCAGTGCCCCATCATGAACTGCATCGGGTCACACCCACAAAGATATAGGCAAGTGAGCCCAGAAGAAATTCATCATAAAACAGAAATGGTGCATGTAGGTGTAGGCAAGAACAAATCCAGCAGGTACAAGTAAGCTACATGAGCAGGTGGCCCAGACCACATATCTTCTATCATTGTGTTGGCACCTCTCCCGCAACTCATCCCTCTAGCCCCAGTAGCTTAAAGTTGATGCTGGTTATTGGCTGGGAGTTCAACAGGGATGATCAACTGGAGCCCTCACTGGTGGCTTCTCCATGTGGCTTGGGCTTCTTATAGCCTCTTGGCTTATTCCAAGAGGGATGATCCCAAGTGCAAACATTCCAGGCCTAGCTGCAAGGTTTCTTATGACCCAGCCTTGAAAGTCATGGGGTATCACTTCTGTAGCACACTATTAACCACAGAAGTCACAGTCCCGGCCCAGATTCAGGAGGAGGGGATATAGACTCTCCCTCTCAATGACATCTCAGTGGGACCAGTAGCAAAAAATCTGCAGCCATTTTAAATTTACCACAGGTGCTCTTTTCCAGGACAGCATAGACACCCTAAATCAATGACTGTTATATGACACCAAGTCTTCACTTGGTGTAAGGAATGGAAAATAGAGATGACACCACATTCTTCATGACTCTCTTTGACTCACTTGAAATTTATGCTCTGGTCCCTGCAATTTCATGCTCTACATGTTAAGAGGTCCTGGCTTCCAGAAGGAAATTACTTCCACCAGTGGACATGATGAGAGTCTCATAGAACTTTTACCTACGGCTGCTGCTTGATCACTTGGTGCCAAGAAACCATCCAGAAGAGAAAAGTCACAATCTGCAGGGAAAATTGACTCATTACCAGTGGGAGGTAGGCCTGCTGCCACACATGGGCATAGGGAAGAATCTCTTTGGTGCTCAGTGGTCCCAGTGCTTTACTCAAATGAAACAAACTTAATGTAAAAA
>NW_012102765.1:147760-150143 GCF_000951045.1 Mandrillus leucophaeus | reverse complement strand
AGAGAATGAGAATCAAGTGAAAGAGGTTTCCCCTTATAAAACCATCAGGTCTTGTGAGACTACCATGAGAACATTATGGGGGAAACAGCCCCCATGATTCAATTATCTTCCACTGGGTTCCTCCTACTATACATGGGAATTATGGGAGCTACAATTCAAAATGAGATTTTGTTGGGGACACAGCCAAACCATATTAGAGTAAAAACACACGATGTTTGGTTTTCCATTCCTAAGTTACTTTACTTAGAATAATAGTCTCCAATTACATCCAGGTTGCTGCAAATGCCATTATTTATTTCCTTTTTATGGCTGAGTAGTATTCCATGGTATATATATATTAAAAAAAACCAGTTTCTTTATCCACTCGTTGATTGATGGGCATTTGGGTTGGTTCCATATTTTTGCAATTGCGAATTGTGCTGCTAGAAACATGCAGGTGCAAGTATCTTTTTCATGTAATGACTTCTTTTCCTCTGGGTCAGAACCTGGTAGTGGGATTGCTGGATCAACAGTAGATCTACTTTAAGTTCTTTAAGGAATCTTCACACTGTTTTTCATAGTGGTTGTACTAGTTTACATTCTCACCAACAGTGTAAAGGTTCTTTTTTCACCACATCCATGCCAACATCTATTATTTTTTTATTATGGCCATTCTTGCAGGAGTGAAGTGGTATTGCATTGTCATTTTGATTTACATTTCCCTGAATAATTGTGATGTTGAGCACTTTTTCATATGTTCATTGGCCATTTATGTATTTTTTGAGAATTATCTATTCATGTCCTTAGCACACTTTTTGTTGGGATTGTTGATTTTATTCTTGCTGATTTGTTTGAGTTCTTTGCAGATTCTGGATATTAGTCCTTTGTTGGATATATAGATTGTGAAGATTCTCTTCCACTCTGTGGGTTGTCTCTTAACTCTGCTGATTACTTCTTTTGCTGTGCAGAAGCTTTTTAGTTAATTAAGTCCCATCTATTTATCTTTGTTTTTGTTGCATTTGCTTTTGGGTTCTTGGTCATGAAGTCTTTGCCTAAGCCAATGTCTAGAAGAGTTTTTCTGATGTTATCTTCCAGAATCTTTACAGTTTTATGTCTTAGATTTAAGTCTTTGATCAATCTTGAGTTTATCTTTGTATAAGATGAGAGATGGGGATCCAGTTTTAGTCTTCTATCTGTAGCTTGCCAATTTTCCCAGCATCATTTATTGAATAGGGTGTTCTTTCCCCACTTTATGTTTTTGTTTGCTTTGTGAAAGATCAGTTGGCTGTAAGTATTTGGCTTAATTTCTGGGTTCTCTATGCTGTTACATTGGTGTATGTGCCTGTTTTTATACCAGTACCATGTTGTTTTGGTGACTATGGTCTTATAGTACAGGTTGAAATCAGTTAATGTGATGCTTCCAGATTTGTTCTTTTTGCTTAGTCTTCCTTTGGCTATGCGGGTTCCTTTTTGGTTTCATATGAATTTTAGGATTGCTTTTTTTTTTTCAGTTCTGTGAAGAATGATGATGGTATTTTGATGGGAATTGCATTGAGTTCGTAGATTGCTTTTGGCAGTCTGGTCATTTTCACAACATTGATTCTGCATCAATGAGCATGGGGTGTTTTTCCATTGGTTTGTGTCATTGACGATTTCTTTTAGCAATGTTTTGTAGTTTTCCTTGTAGAGGTCTTTCATGTCCTTGGTTAGGTATATTACTAAGTATTTTTTTTTTCAGCTATTGTGAAAGGAGTTGATTTCTGGATTTGATTCTCAGCTTGGTTGCTGTTGGTGTATAGCAGAGCTACTGATTTGTGTATGTTAATTTTGTATCCTAAAACCTTTCCGAATTTATTTGCCACTTCTAGGAGCTTTTTGGATGAGTCTTTAGAGTTTTCTAAGTATATGATCATATCATCAGCAAACAGCGACAATTTGACTTCCTCTTTACTGATTTGGATGACCTTTCTTTCTTTCTCTTGTCTGATTGCTTTGGCTAGGACTTCAGATGTGTCCATTTTAAATAAAAGGGAAAAACAGAAAAGAAAATTAGATAACTACTTTGTAGCAAGCTGGATTTTATTCATTGTTAGATTGACCTTTTCTTTGTATTTACTTCTGTCTGTGAATCCTGTTTCTTCCACGTTGCCCTCAGGTGCCTTTTGATGGTTTTCCTCTCCTTTTTCTTTATCCCCTTTGCTTTTGCAACCACTTGTAATGTGCACTTGGCTGCACACTTCAGTGAGAGGCCTCCAGCCCCATAGTTTGGGGATGCCTCACTGCTTTTGATAAGATTCCAAAGCATTCTGCTGGTTTCTCCTTTCTGCATCTTAATTTTCCACAGACCTCTGGGTGAATGTTTTTGTTAATTGGCGGGGCAGAGGTGACATTTCTTATTCTCTCT
>NW_012102765.1:143411-145905 GCF_000951045.1 Mandrillus leucophaeus | reverse complement strand
CTTTAGAGATGATTTACCCATAGCCTGGCTGCTGGTGGCTCCCAGCTGCACGCTGTTCTATCATTATTCACCATGCTGGTTGAGGAAGAATACCTCCCTGCCCCCTTCCGTTGCACAAGGTAGCTGAATACATGACACCTTGCACTGGACAGATGTGATCAACAGCAGTTTATTAGTTACGTATACCCACTGCCTGCCTGGGAAGAGGACATCACACACTAGGCGGGGCCACGTGAGGGGTGCACTCAGGAACAGAGTGGACCAGAGGGGTGTGGAGGCAGGCTTTGTAGAAACAAGGGGGTGTGGTGGCCCCTGGTGCCTATGGGAGGATGTGATTGGCTTGTTTGTTTCATGGGGTGGCAGGGGATGGAGACACGTGCGGTTGGGGACTGATGGGGGACACTGGTCCAGCCAACAGGGGAACAAGCAAGGCAGGGAGCAGGAAACTCATTGGACTCCTTTGGGGCCTGGAAGCCTCAAAGATGGCAAAGCAACACTTGAAATTGTTTCTTCTTCACATTTGCATCCACCTATGTAGGTATTTCCAGTATTCAAATCCACTCTAACTAAAGGAAGAATTGTCTTTCCAATGAACGCACTCCACAGGTAAATTCTGAGGAGGGCATCCCTAAAATACAATGAACATTGTGTAGTCTCTTAAGGGAACTATAGTCAAATTAAAAAGCCACAAAATCAAAAGGAGACTTTCTACCATGTCACTTTATAATGAGGAAGGAGATTTGGGGTTATGACCGTTTAGAAAGAAGACAAAGATACATGCAGTAGACATAAAATAATTCATTAAAATCACCTTTATACATTCATTTATGAAGTTCAAAGCTACATGATAGATTGGTATTGGCAAGTTTTTTAAAATACTGAGCTAGATAGTAAATATTTTAGGCTTTGTGGGCCATATGGTCTCTGATTACTCAGCTCTGCTGTTGTTGTGCAAAAGCAGCATGGACAATAGTAAACAAATGGGCATGGTTGTGCTTCAACAAGACTTTACCTACACGAGCCGATGGCAGGCTGGACTGGGCCCAGTGGTGTAGTTTATCAGCCCATGTCATAGAGCATCTTCCCTGAAAAACATATTTCTTAGATTTGTATATTGCTTTATTTTCCAAGCTTCCCTTGAAATAATCAACTCATGAGGTATCCGGGCAATATTCTCTCATTTTGCAGACAAGAAAACTGAGGTACAGGAACTTTTCTGGGAAAAACTGTGATACGTAGCAAGCCAAGACTAGAAATCAGATTTCCTGACTATTTTCTCCCACACCCTGACTGTTGCTCAACCCAGCTGATTCACTAGACTCCGGTCACCAACATCAAGTTTCTATCAGATGGGTCAATTTTATTTATTTATTTAATAAAGATTAACTAAGACATATTTATTTTTTGTTTTAGTTAACAATAGCAAGAATTTTTGTCCTCATTAAAATATTAAATAATCAGTATTACCTTTTTAAGTTTTAATTTTTTTTAAATTCAATAGGATTTTGGGGAACAGGTGGAGTTTGCTTACTTGAATAAGTTCTTTATTGGTGATCTCTTGAGTTTTTGGTGCACCCATCACCTGAACAGTGTGCACTGTACCCAGTGTGTAGTCTTTTATCCCTTGCCACCCCCAACCCTTTCCCTTGAGTCCCCAAAGTCCAATGTACCATTTTTAAGCCTTTGTGTCCTTATAGTTTGGCTCCCACTTATGAGTGTGTATTAGTATGTTCTCACACTGCTCATAAAGACATATCTGAGATTGTGTAATTTATAAAGGAAAGAGTTTAATTGACTGTCAGTTCCACATGGCTGGGGAGGCCTCACAATCATGGCAGAAGGCAAAAGGCATGTCTTACATGGTGGCAGGCAAGAGAGAATGAGAATCAAGTGAAAGAGGTTTCCCCTTATAAAACCATCAGGTCTTGTGAGACTACCATGAGAACATTATGGGGGAAACAGCCCCCATGATTCAATTATCTTCCACTGGGTTCCTCCTACTATACATGGGAATTATGGGAGCTACAATTCAAAATGAGATTTTGTTGGGGACACAGCCAAACCATATTAGAGTAAAAACACACGATGTTTGGTTTTCCATTCCTAAGTTACTTTACTTAGAATAATAGTCTCCAATTACATCCAGGTTGCTGCAAATGCCATTATTTATTTCCTTTTTATGGCTGAGTAGTATTCCATGGTATATATATATTAAAAAAAACCAGTTTCTTTATCCACTCGTTGATTGATGGGCATTTGGGTTGGTTCCATATTTTTGCAATTGCGAATTGTGCTGCTAGAAACATGCAGGTGCAAGTATCTTTTTCATGTAATGACTTCTTTTCCTCTGGGTCAGAACCTGGTAGTGGGATTGCTGGATCAACAGTAGATCTACTTTAAGTTCTTTAAGGAATCTTCACACTGTTTTTCATAGTGGTTGTACTAGTTTACATTCTCACCAACAGTGTAAAGGTTCTTTTTTCACCACATCCAT
>NW_012102765.1:136126-141486 GCF_000951045.1 Mandrillus leucophaeus | reverse complement strand
GGACATGATTTGTTGGGCCTCCCATGATTTGTTGTGCTTGTATATTGAAAGTTGCTACAATGAAAAGGCAGTAACTAATCCTGTATTTATTTATTCAACAAATATTCGTAGACCATCTATTATGTGCTAGATACCAGAGATATAAATGTGATAATATTGGATACAATTTTGGATTAAAATTAGACTCATTTTCTGTCTAGGAGGAGATTTAGACATGGAAAGGGCAATATCAAAGAAGGGTAAAACCTATTAAAATAGAGAAAGGTCAGAATATTATGGGAACACAGGGCACTGGAATCAGATGTGGGAGAGTCATCAGAGACTTCTTAGAGTACCCAACAAGGTCATGGAGAGGAGGGGAGAAAAAGTCCAGGGAAGAATAAAATATATTTAGGAAAATGAAAAATGGTCAGTTCAGTATGATTGAAGAGAATGATAAAATTAAGCTGGACAGGCCAGATCTTGAAGGGCGTTGGAAACCACACTGGCATATTATCTTTTCACTTTATCTTACGATCAATGGAACATCGTTAAAGAGTGTTAGGGTAGTGGCAGAATCTGATTTGCATTTTTACCCACAGGTGGAGGAGAGTGGGGAGGAGTAAGACTAGAAGCAAGGATACCAGTAGGATGCAGTTACAGCAATCCAGGTGGCTGTGCTACAATTGTAATAACATCAGATCTGTGCTGGGTAAATATGGAAAGTGAGGCTATCATAGCCATCTTGTTCACATCTGTATCCAACAGTGCCTCACCCATTGGGATGCTCCATTGACATTTTGTGAAGGCGTGAGTAAATGCATAAGTGGATTCACAGAGAAGTGGTCAGTTAAGAACAGTATTTTCCCCAGTAGGTTCCACAGAACAGCATGTTATGTGAAAGAAAACAGGCTGAGGTCAAATGAATCAGGGAAACAATAGGCAAAACATTACTGAATAACTTTCTGTTTAAGAGAACCTCTCAAGGCCTTTAACAAGCTAATATGTCATGTTGCTCTCCAAAATGCAGGGGTAGCAAGCAAGGTGAACTGGGCTTGTTTGCTCCTCCAGACCCACTCTCCACCACTCTCCACCCTGCTCTGTTCCCTGGCAGGCTAGTCTGTTCCAATTCCATAACAAGCCCCCTTGCTCTCCTTTCCAGTTGGGTTTGGACAGTGGAGACTCAGCAGGTAAGAGGGAAAGAACAGAGAATAGCCAAGTATTTCCTCCCCTGGCTCCCTCCTGTGGGTGGCTGACAGCTGGTTCTATACCTTGACTGACAGTCACAGCTGTTGTCAGCGCCTTCTTTGCACAGCCTTCTGTCTGTTTTGGTGACTGCTCACTCCCCTTGCAGCAAAGTGCAAATAGCACCCACAGACTGCACTATCTTATGATTTTCTTGTATGTTGTCTATACCTCATGGCACTCATTTCAAAATACCTAATTTGACCATTCTGTCTGTTTCCTGCTGGGACTTGACTAATTCACAGTTTCTCAAACTTGATTGATTGTAGAGTGATTTTTCCATGAAGGATTTTGCATGACTAACTATAATACAGTTTGGCTAATAAGGGTTGAGTGGTAGCACAAATAAAAGTGAACCATACTTCTTTAACTCTGCTCACCTTGTAGATCGGCTTCTCATATGGGGTTTAATCACTGGTTCCATAACTAAGTAGTTCCTAATCTTAAACGCACATGGTGGTATCAATCAATACTCGTAAAAGTATCCCTGCTGATCTCGTTCTGTTAGGGGGTTGTACTGGTCCTGCCTCTTAGGCTCTCCGGAGCTAGGAAGCATACAGCTGCAAAATTTTCTTCAGGGAACCTGGAATTCAGACATTTTCTTTTATATTTCTGCACTTCCAAGATTTCCTGCCTACATAAGGATTTCTTGCCAGGAAGCTATTTCTTGTCTGAAAATAGATTCCTGACCACACTGGGGAGGAATTATGTATCTTGCCTAGGTCCTGCGACTTTTGGCAATGTTACTAGCATCAGCCTTAATTAAGAAGTCTACTGAGGTCCATAAACTATAAAGTTTTATTAAACATGATGAAATAAAACATCAACTGCTATTTTTAAAGAAGTGCTGATGAAAAAGGGACTAAACATCCAGGCGTTAACAAATGTGGTTGGATATTTTATGACTTTTTTCTTTACAAATAAAGTGGAACTGTTTGTATCCCCACAAAATGCGTATGTTAGAACCTAATCTCCAGTGCAATACTATTAAGAGGTGGGGCTACAGGAGGTGGTTACTTATGAGGCATAACCCTCATGAATGGAATATGTGCCCTTTTAAATGAGGCCCCAGGGATTTCATTCACCCCTTCTGCCATGTGAGGACACTGCTAGAAGGCACCCTCTTTGAAGCAGAGGGTGAGCCCTCACCAGACACTGAGTCTGCTGGTGCCCTGCTCTTGGACTTTTCAGTTCTAAATGTAGAACTGCGAGCAATTCATCTGTGGTGTTTATTAATTACCCAGTCTAAGGTATTTTGTTCCAGCTGCCTGAATGGACTAAGGCACTGACCAGTGACTTCTGTGTGAAATCTTTATAAACAATTGAAATTCTAGGCTTAAGAAGCTATTAGGGCAGGCATGGCGGCCACACCTGTAATCCCAGCACTTTGGGAGGTCGAGGTGGGTGAATCGCTTGAGGCCAGGAGTTCGAGACCAGCCTGGCCAATATGGTGAAACGCTGTCTTTACTAAAAATACAAAAATTAGCTGGGTATGATGACATGCTATGTTATCCTAGCTATTCGGGAGGCTGAGGCATGAGAATTGTTTTAACCCAGGAGGCAGAGATTGTCGTGAGCCCAGACGGTACCACTGCACTCCAGCCTGGGTGACAGGGCAAGACTCCATCTCAAACAACAACAACAACAAAAAGAAGCTATTAATAATATGAAAAATGTAATATATACATTTTTTGCTGTGTTTGCACCAGAGAATTTCAAAGAACTTCTCAATATTGGTGCCATTATTGCTGCTGTTACTCTCACTTGCTGTGGATCAATGTTTTGTATGTTGTACTATTTGAATTTATAGATGGGCTTCATAGGCAGCAATGGTGAGCCAGCTGACCTTGATTAAAGAACTGCATGAATATTGGCAAGTGAAAGCTTTTGAGTTTTATAGTGAAGTCAGCCTGTGGCGATCTTTATATCTCTTATATCTGTATATCTCATCTGAAACCTTTTGCTGGCATTCCAACAAAGACCAGTGAGCCACATACATGTTCTTGAATGGGACAAAAGCATTCTGTAAGAAACTTAGAAGACATACTTCTAAGTTGTCCTTCATACTAAGCAGAATAACTAGAAAGGATTTATCAGCTCTGTGCCTGCAATAAGTATATGTGTTCATACGGAAGCAATCCTTCATGGCTGAGCCACATTCTTCAAGTCTGCAGTCGTAGCATTTCTAATCACTCTGAGTTATCTCTTATAAGAGGCCATTGCAATCTTAAAGACATTATCTAGACACCGTGTTTGTCTGCTGCTGGTTAGGCAAATGGCAAACCAAAGTGCCTGCTCAGGGAAATTACCACTCTCATTTGTCACCAGCCTGCACAGCAAAAGCACGGGTTCTGTTTCTTGCTGATTGACTAATGGTTTTGAAGAAGAAAAGTGATAGGTAGAATGCTTCTTCTAGAAGGCAAAACTGGTGAAAGGAATTGACTACCCAAATCTTTTCCATTTCAATGAGATGTTCTTTTTGCTCAAATTAAATGAGCTTGTCAAAATAAATAAGCAAGCATGGTCACCGTGGATGGTGAAGCCAGGTCCTCAGTAGAGGAAATCAATCTGGAGGTGGGGATTGGTTTCTCACTCTGCTCAAGGCAGGCAAGTCTCCAGTCTCATTCACTTCTTGTTCTTGTTTAGCATGCCCCCATTTCCCTCTGCGTTGGATGCAAACCATACACATCTTTTGAGGCCAACTTTAATCTCTTCTCCACTTGGAAGTCAGAGTATTCTTTTCAGAATTCCTAACATTTTCAGCCTGTGCTGTGCAAGTTGGCACATAGTTAAATTCTTCTTTTTTGTGCTGTGCTCACACTGTTCCATGGATGTTAGCCTTACCATTTAAACAGCCTGAACCTCTCACAGAGTACAGAGATGTTCTTGAGAACATCGTTGAACCACTAGATCAAGGCATGCCTGTGGACTTTGCAATTTCCAGAACCAATAAAAGTATCTTTATTATTTAAGCTGGTTTGAATCATGTTTTTTGTTATGAGTAACAAAATGGATATAGGAGATACTTGGTAAATATTTCGATAGAACTTTCAGTCGTCCCTATTTATCTCAATATTTTATCTCTACTCAGAGATCAGATGTCACTTCAAACAGAATCATATTTGAACTGCTTCTTTTTTAAAATACCAATATTCAGTTACTTTTAGATGGAGAATACTGCGACATTCCTTCCACCTGTAGGGAAAACTATGAATTAAGGAGAAGAAGTAAAAAGAAAAATTTTCTACTCCCAAACTTTCTCCCTTTATGGAAGGTTTATTGGAACTTTTGAGGAACACGGAGAAAGAGCAGCAGTGGAGGAGGGGATGACTCCAAATTAATTTTCAGCCTTTTCAGGTTATTCACCTCTCTACTCAACTGCTCCATGGCTTGTGTCTAACAAGGGTCATTTCTAACCTTTTCTTGCAGAGTTTTCCATTCTTTTTTCTGTCTCTAGCCTTTACCCCATTCATGTGCCCAATACATACCCTTCACACCATGTCTCATGGCTCACAATGATTCTCTGCAAAAGCAAGGTTTCTTAGTTTCTGAGAACTACTGACATTTTTGGTAGATAATTCTTTGTTGTGAGGGACTGTCCTGTGCACTGTACAATGTTTAGCAACATCACTGGCTTCCACCCACCAGATGCCAGTAGCCCCCCTTCCCAGAGTGTGACAACCAAAAATGTTTACAGATAGTAGCCATTCTAACAGGTGTGAGGTGATGGCTCACTGTGGTTTTAATTTGCATTTCCCCAATGATTAATGATGTTGGACTTTTCTTTATGAAACTGTTGGCCATTTGTTGTCTTCTTTTGAGAAATGTCTATTCAGGTCCTGTGCCTATTTTCAAATTGGGTTATTTGTTTTCTTGCTGTTGGGTTGTTTGAATTCCTTATATGTTTTGGACATTATCCCCTTAGTTAATGATTATATATGATATATTTCAAAACTAATGAGAGTAAATTTTGAATGTCTCACCACAAAAAATAAGTGAGGTTATAGATATATTATTTGAGCTTGATTTAATCATTCCAGATTGTATACATATAGCAAAACATCACTTCTACCCCATAAATATATGCAATTCAAAAAATAAAATATTTACAGACATTACCAAATGTCCCCTGGGAG
>NW_012102765.1:87102-134491 GCF_000951045.1 Mandrillus leucophaeus | reverse complement strand
AAAGGAATTGACTACCCAAATCTTTTCCATTTCAATGAGATGTTCTTTTTGCTCAAATTAAATGAGCTTGTCAAAATAAATAAGCAAGCATGGTCACCGTGGATGGTGAAGCCAGGTCCTCAGTAGAGGAAATCAATCTGGAGGTGGGGGTTGGTTTCTCACTCTGCTCAAGGCAGGCAAGTCTCCAGTCTCATTCACTTCTTGTTCTTGTTTAGCATGCCCCCATTTCCCTCTGCGTTGGATGCAAACCATACACATCTTTTGAGGCCAACTTTAATCTCTTCTCCTCTTGGAAGTCAGAGTATTCTTTTCAGAATTCCTAACATTTTCAGCCTGTGCTGTGCAAGTTGGCACATAGTTAAATTCTTCTTTTTTGTGCTGTGCTCACACTGTTCCATGGATGTTAGCCTTACCATTTAAACAGCCTGAACCTCTCACAGAGTACAGAGATGTTCTTGAGAACATCGTTGAACCACTAGATCAAGGCATGCCTGTGGACTTTGCAATTTCCAGAACCAATAAAAGTATCTTTATTATTTAAGCTGGTTTGAATCATGTTTTTTGTTATGAGTAACAAAATGGATATAGGAGATACTTGGTAAATATTTCGATAGAACTTTCAGTCGTCCCTATTTATCTCAATATTTTATCTCTACTCAGAGATCAGATGTCACTTCAAACAGAATCATATTTGAACTGCTTCTTTTTTAAAATACCAATATTCAGTTACTTTTAGATGGAGAATACTGCGACATTCCTTCCACCTGTAGGGAAAACTATGAATTAAGGAGAAGAAGTAAAAAGAAAAATTTTCTACTCCCAAACTTTCTCCCTTTATGGAAGGTTTATTGGAACTTTTGAGGAACACGGAGAAAGAGCAGCAGTGGAGGAGGGGATGACTCCAAATTAATTTTCAGCCTTTTCAGGTTATTCACCTCTCTACTCAACTGCTCCATGGCTTGTGTCTAACAAGGGTCATTTCTAACCTTTTCTTGCAGAGTTTTCCATTCTTTTTTCTGTCTCTAGCCTTTACGCCATTCATGTGCCCAATACATACCCTTCACACCATGTCTCATGGCTCACAATGATTCTCTGCAAAAGCAAGGTTTCTTAGTTTCTGAGAACTACTGACATTTTTGGTAGATAATTCTTTGTTGTGAGGGACTGTCCTGTGCACTGTACAATGTTTAGCAACATCACTGGCTTCCACCCACCAGATGCCAGTAGCCCCCCTTCCCAGAGTGTGACAACCAAAAATGTTTACAGATAGTAGCCATTCTAACAGGTGTGAGGTGATGGCTCACTGTGGTTTTAATTTGCATTTCCCCAATAATTAATGATGTTGGACTTTTCTTTATGAAACTGTTGGCCATTTGTTGTCTTCTTTTGAGAAATGTCTATTCAGGTCCTGTGCCTATTTTCAAATTGGGTTATTTGTTTTCTTGCTGTTGGGTTGTTTGAATTCCTTATATGTTTTGGACATTATCCCCTTAGTTAATGAATATATATGATATATTTCAAAACTAATGAGAGTAAATTTTGAATGTCTCACCACAAAAAATAAGTGAGGTTATAGATATATTATTTGAGCTTGATTTAATCATTCCAGATTGTATACATATAGCAAAACATCACTTCTACCCCATAAATATATGCAATTCAAAAAATAAAATATTTACAGACATTACCAAATGTCCCCTGGGAGTCAATTGATGCCTCTTCCCTTTGAGAACCTCGGCTGGGTATGTGGGCAGTAGAGCAGATGTAATTTGAGAAAATGAATATTATTTGAGCTTGATTTAATCATTCCACATTGCATACATATAGCAAAAGATCACTTCTACCCCATAAATATATGCAATTCAAAAAACAAAATATTTGCAGACATTGCCAAATGTCCCCTGGGAGTCAGAATTGATGCCTCCTCCCTTTGAGAACCTCGGCTGGGTCTGTGGGCAGTAGAGCAGGTGTAATTTGGGAAAATGACTCACCTCCACTGTTTGCTATTTGGAGGAAAGCCATTCAGCAAGCCGTTAGCTTGCTGAGTACATTCACTCAGGATCTCCATCCTGAAGTGACAAAAGAATCAAGATCCTTGGAGCTCTCAAAATAGAACTTTTACTGGTTTCTTTCAACCCAAATCCTCGGCAATCACTATTCTATCAGATTATCTCACTCTCCAGTAAAAAATGGGGCCGGGTGCGGTGGCTCATGCCTGTTATCCCAGCACTTTGGGAGGCCGAGGCAGGCAGATCACGAGGTCAGCCTGGCCAACATGGTGAAACCCCATCTCTACTAAAAATACAAAAATTGGCTGGGCATGGTGATGTGTACCTGCAGTCCCAGCTACTCGGGAGGCTGAGTCAGGAGAATCACTTGAACCCGGGAGGTGGAGGTTGCAGTGAGCTGAGATTGCACTACTGCACTCCAATCTGGCAACAGAGTGAGACTCTGTCTCAGAAAATATTTTTTTCCTCTCAAACATAAACATACAATAAATGAAAAAAATCAAGATACCTTGCACTCTGATCCCTTGGTTAATCTGTCTTATCTCAGCATTGCCATAGTTTTTATATCATGTGACCTTTCCTCAATTTGGTACTGTGTTTTCATCATGATCATGAGCCCTTTGTTCACTAATGGACACGTTCATTTAACTTTCCCCAATTCAATGATCTCTTATGAGTGTGCGGACCATTTACTGTTGAGTACTGATCTGATACCCTGACCTTCACCTGGTCTCACAATAGTCAACCACGTGAAGCATTATTTATAATAGCTAAGACATGGAAACAAATGAAGTGTGCGCCCACAGATGAACAGATAAAGACAATGTGGTGTATATATATACACACATACATATACACAATGGAATACTATTCAACCTTGAAAAGGAGATACTGCCATTGCAACATGGATGAACCTGGAGGGTATTACGCTAAGTGAAATAAGCCAGGCAGAGAAAGACAAACACCTTGTGATCTCACCAATAGGTAGAGTCAAAAAAAGTCGAACTCATAGTAACAGAACAGAACGATGGTTACCAGGATCTGGGGGTTGGGGAAAGCTGGGAGATGTTGGCTGCAGAGTCCAAACCTTCAGTTATAAGATGAGTAAGTTCTGGGAGTCTAATATGCAGTACAGTGACTATAGTTAATGATAAATGTATGTGTGAAGTTTGCTTAGAGCGTAGCTCTCAAGAGTTCTTATCACACATACAAAAAAGTGGTAACAAGGTAAGGGGGTAAATGTGATAATTAGCTTGACTGTGGGAATCGTTTCACAATGTATAGGTGTATCAAAGCATCACGTTGTGCACCCTAAATGTAGTCAATTTTTATTTGCCAATCATAGCTCAACAAAGCTGGAAAACGAAGACAAAATCCCCCAAAACTGATATGCTGGGGTTGCTACCTGTAGCTTTCCCTGGATTTGCAGGTCGAATCATAGCCTGAATCCCCAGAAGAATTGGGAAGGGACAAGAGAGTAAAACTCACCCTCGTAGTGGGAGGGGAGATGGGCTTCTCGTTGGCTTGGACAGGATCTTCACTCTGATCTGGGGGCTCTCTTGGTTGGTGGGAGGAAGCTTGGTGCTCTGTCAGAAAGATGCTGTGCATTTCTGGAAATGGGCAGAGGCAGCTCTTACCTGCATGGAGGGGGGCATAGCAGCTCCAGGCACAGCCCCCAGCACCACGTGAGTGACATCACACACTTTTGGCTTGTAGCCTTGCAGCATTCAATACGTATTTGTAGACTGTTGTTTTGAAAAGTAATTAAAAATTTATCTTTCCAGGTCCTTGCAGTCTAATGGGAAAACCCACAATCCCTAACTCAGTGGCTGGCACGTGGGACATGCTCAGGTGTGTGTGTGCCGTGTTTCCGTTTATTGAAGAGAATATAATCATTTATTAGGTAAAATCACACATGGCAGTGCTGAGGTGAAACAGATTAACCATGGGATCAGAGTGCATGTATCTTAATTTGTTTATTTATTCAGTTAATTATATGTTTACATTTGAGAGCAAAGACATTTTCATCTGGATAACAAGGCTTCATCTGACTAAGGTAGGGAATTATGGAGGATTTTGTCCTAATAGTAATTTCCAGTGTCTTGATTGACTTATTATCCAAAAGATAGCAAGTAAGAAAATGGAATAAAGCTCTTGAGAGGGCCTGTACTGAGCTGGGATCAAGAGATCTGGCTTCCTGTCCTCATCTGTCTATGGATGGCCTGGGATAAAGTCTGACTTTACCTTCCCAGGTGTCATTCTGTATGTTTATTTATTTCTTAGATAAACAAGAAGTGTGGACTAGATAATTCAGATGATTTCTGACATTCTATGATTGGATTACAGAAGTTCTGGCTTTCTGAGCAGCACGTTTTAAAACTCCTTGTTTTTACTCTTCTTCCACCTCTTAGACCCACGAGTCTCCTGGGGATGGTTATTGATAGACGTATTGTACCTTACATTTCCTTGATATGTGTGACGGTTAATTGTATATGTCAATTTGACTGGGCCACAGGAAGTCCAGGTGGTAGCTGGTTAAACACTATTTCTGGGTGTTTCTGCGAGGCTGTTTCCAAAAGAGATGAGCATTTGAATTGCTGGACTCAGTAAAACCCTTGGCACTCCCCAGCGTGGGTGAGTGTTATCCCGTCTATTCAAGGCTGGAATACAGCAAAAAGCCAGAGGAAGGTTGAATTCATCCTCCCTCTATGTGACTGCTTGGACTGAGGCATGAATCTTCTTCCCTGGGAAGTCCTGGTTCCTAGGCCTTCAGGCTTGGACTGGGATGTGTACCATTGACTCTCAGGCTCTCAGGCCTTTGAACACCACCACTGGCCTTCCCAGGTCTCCAGCCTGCAGAGGGCAGGTTGTGGAATTTCTTAGTCTCCATAATCATGTGAACCAATACCTTTTAATACCTTACGCCCCACCCACTCTCTGTGTCTACACAGACACACACACACACACACACATGTACAAAAAGACAGACACACACACATATTTGTGAATGTATTATTTTGGTTTGTTTCTCTGGAGCATACTGACGAACGCAGTGTGCTTCTGCAGTCCTCTGCATGCCTGTCCCAGGTAGATAGCACCTGAGCTCCCTCTCATCCCTGCACTGCCACAGTTTGCTACCCTGCCATACCTCTCAGGGCCTTTCCTTTGATATAAATGGGTAGGCAGGGGCTTCATACAGACCTAGTGGGCAGCTGTGTGTTCTCATTCACTCCCCATTCCCTGGGAGGCTGTTGTAGCTCCAACTGGAAATCCAGATGGGTCATAGTCCCCCACTGGCCTTAGCTGTTAACGTTGTTATAAAGTCAGTTCGTGAAAGTCCTCGAAGGATTCTGGCAACAGAACAGCAGGAAAGGCCTTTTGTCTTCTAACTTTATTTCTGGCTTTACCTTAGCTTTCTTTTCCTACATTCATTTTTCTTTTATCTCAATTTCTTTATTAACATTTCTATTTTATTTTTAAATTATTGTCTATAAACACCTCTACTCCTTCTCCTCAAGCTTAATGATAGTACCTGGGATTTTAATGTTTATTTGTATATTTTTATTTGTACAAATTTACGGGGTACATTTGCAATTTTGTGACATGCATAGATTTTATAGTAGCCAAATAGAATTGTTAGGGTGTCCGTCACGAAAAAAAGTACATTGTACATTTTTTATAATGAGTAATTTCTTATTATAATGTTTAATTCACACTTCTGGGCTTGAGCAAATATATGTAAACAGTAAATCTGAGTCAATGCAAATAGGCTATCTGGGAGGAACACAGAACAAATGACCCCATCCATAACTGTGATTCAGAAAGTAGGATGTGAAGGAAGGGAGACAGGAGCAGGTGACTACTGAGGTGTTCTGGTGTGGAGGGACAGGGAGGGGGTGCACAGTGGCACAGAAGCACAGCGGGAGAGCCTCTCTGAGAGTGTGCTGCAGATATCTGGGGTGGAGGGTGAGGGGTGGTGCATGGCAGGAGCTGGGTGAGAACGTCACCTCTTACCTCTGAGGCACGACAGCAGGAACAGGATCAGTGCCAACACAGTGGCAAATTTACATTGGTCCTGATTCTGCATGCAAGAGATATTCTTGCCAGGCCGCTCTTCACTGAGTAGACTGGACAGCCTTTAAAGAATCCAGGCCATCGTTAAAAAACACAGAGATATTAGTAACCTCAATGCCCAGGGCTGAAAAAATAACAGGACAGCTTATTCCATTATGCTGACCTACTGCTACACATACAAGATGATTCTAGAAACAAAAACACAAACCTTTAGCTTCCTGGCTTTAAGATGAGTCATAAGTGATCCCATGTGGGCAACTAAGCTACTCACTGACAAAACTTAATTATGTTAAGTATTTTGGAAAATGGAATGATTCAGCCACAGGGACTCGATACCCCTCAGAAGCGATCAGCATTTTAGCAGTCTTTTAGATCTAATTTTCAAATGCAAAGTAATCGCGAGGGGACACATATTATTTAACACTCATCACCATATATAAGTGTGCTTGCTGCTGTTTCTGGATTGAATAAGCCAAGAGCTCATCTGGGCATTCTGTGGGACATGAAGATTCACTTGTGGTTTTTCTTTCAAGAATTGCAGTCAGGATTGTAGGAACTTAAAATTGATTTGTAATCATTTGAGAGGTGATGATGTGGAAAGGAAAATAACCTATAGGTCAACAGTGATAAATTTAAGCAATTTCATAGCAATTTTCAAAGTTCTTGGGACCTGCCTTGCTTATTTCCAATTTCAAGTGTTCGTTCTGGCTTAAAAGCCCTGCCTCCCTTCTCCGTTTTCCAAGTCTAGGCTGACCATGGTCTAAGCCACCAGCCAAAAGCCACCAGGAGTATATCTGAATTGAATGAGTTGGAGTCGACCTTTGTTAAATGAGCTGAGTCTCCTGAAAGAAGAAGCCCGTGATGGAGAACTGCGGAGTGCCAGCATCTCTGTTGGAGAGTGTTAGAAAGGACTCACTACAGGAGCTTGGGCCTCTGTGAGGCGAGCCGGGGGAAGGTCCCAGGAAGTGGAGCTTTGCTGTGGACTGGTTACTGTCAGGAAGCAGGGCTAATTCTCTAGATGGGTGGCTTAATAGATCTCACTGAGAAGACAGGAAGACTAGACTGAGGCCAGTCATTCTCACTGACGAAGTGGCAGGAACTCCCATCAGCTAGGATGGTGGTGTGTTTGCACACAAGGATGCTCTGTGTTCAGACATGATTACAAAGGGTCTTATTTTTTGCCTTGATCCATCACGATCACAGAGTGGCCTTGTCTAGTGTTGATGTTGTGTAAATTGTTGATTTCAGCAGCAGGATACAAGGCTGTCTTCTGGAGGTCAGGAGCTGCTTTTCTCTTTCTCACCATTGAACTTATATTATCCAAATTGGGACACTTCAAGAGTGAAGGGGGGTGCCACTGACAGTGGCAGGAGGCAGACAAATGCCTAGGCAGATAGGGGCAGGTCCCCAGTGAAACTCCACCTCCAAGCCGAAGACAGCTTAAAGCCTAAAAGCCAAGCTACAAGTCCAATCCACGGACTGGATTGAGAACACGTGTCTTCCCATTTGACGCGCTTTCCTCTCACCCTTCACCTATTTTACATATACCTACCCTTTCTTAATTGGTTTTCTATACTACTGTGCCCACCTTTGAGTGGTGTCTTTGCTTTAACCTCTCTTTGCATACTCACAAACCAATCAGCATGCACTCTCCTATTCTGAGCCCATAAAATCTCAGCCACACTGGGAGAGAAAACAACTGACTGTGGGGTAGGGAACCATCCCCATGTCCCCTCTCCGCTGAGAGCTGTTCCTTCGCTCAATAAAATTCTTCTCTGCCCTCCTCACCCTTCAATTGTCAGCATATCCTCATTCTTCTTGGACGTGGAATAAGAGCTTGGAAACCACTGAATGTGGGTACAAGATATAACACAGTGGGCTGGGGTTCCACACCTGGCTCAGCCATGGGCTGAGCTGGTGCACAAGCCAGACTTGACTGGGTGCCTCCTGCAACAGGCAGGGTCCCTCCCGCAGCAGGTAGTGTGTCTGAGTTAGGCCTCAGTGGGGGCGTCACCAGCTGGCAAAGTGACTGAAAAAAATCCTGCATCACTGTTAATCATTTTGCAGGAGTGACGGGTGTAAATTGTGACTGTTCTCAAGAAACCGGTTGGGGCAATGTCCACACTGAAATCTTGCCCTTCCAATTCATCTGTCCCTTCCAAAGGTCCTCTTTGCACTGGTTTTATCATATTAATTGGTATCATTGGACCTCCCATTACAACGTTTCTTTCATACTACACTTTGTGCTTCGTCAGGTAGGATCTTGTCAGGAAACAGAATTGTACCCAGAGGTTGTAGCTGCAGAAACCCAACAAAGGCAATGATGACAGAGGACTGTGCTTTAAGGTTTAGGGATGCAGCAGGGAGAGCTGAAGCTAGCCACACACTGCAGGAGGCTTTGCGGCTGGGCAAGGAGGAAATGGTGGTGGTAACTGAACCAGGTGGGGCTGCAGCCCTGAAGGGGCCTCTGGCAGGAGCTGTGGTTAGGAGGGCAGCAGTCTCTGCCTGGGGCAGGGGGAAGCTGGGAGGGAGCAGTCAACTAGACCCAGCTAGCAAGGGAGATGGGCAGGACAGAGTGGAGAGGAAGGGGTGAGGCAGCAGCCCACAGCTCAGCACAGGAGACTCTGTGCACTTAGGAGTACACCACTTCTGCATTGTTCTAACAACCGTTAGAGGGAGGCCTAGTAGGTCGAGTGTGCTCATTTTACAGAGAAGGAGAGTGGGCCCAGGGTCACATGCGTCCATGGTGATGTGGCTGGACAGCCATGGGGACTGGCCACAGAGCTCCTGACTTCCAGTTCTGTTGATAGCCAAACAGGGGGCAGGGAGTGTGGAAAAGACCTCACAACTGCCAGGATGTGTGTGGAGCAGGAGACCTGGTCAGAGAGGGAGGAGGTGGTTTGTGTGGTGTGTTCTCACTCAGCTATAAGCAGCTGCAACGAAGGGACCGTTTTCTGAGAGTCATAGTGGCACTTGCGGGAATCCAAATGGTTTTGACAAGCAACAGAGCAGAACACAGTCACCGTTACCAGCGCCTGATGGTTTTCTCCGTTGCTTGCTTTCTTTCCACTCTATTAATTTGTCTGGATGTTGAAGACCAGGGACCTCTATTTCTGTAGCATTTGTTGAAATCTCATAGAGCCCTCTGAGTGAAATCAAATGAAGACGGATAAAGGGAGTGGGGGTGGGATTGACTTGATCTACTGTGAAGAGTGAGGGAAATTTGGATTGTGTCAGATGGGAGAACGCAGAACTCCAGAGGAACAATGGAAGACTCTAGAGTCAGAAGGATGAGCCCAGCACCCATGCTTGTGTGTGCATGTGCCTGTGTGTACATGTGTGCACATATGCGTGAGTGTGCATGTGTGCCCCTGCATGTGTACCATACACATAGGTGAGTATGTGTGCATGTGTTTTGCAGGACGGGAAAACCAGGTATAGGTAGCTCTCAGGACTAGTAGACGACCAGCCTGAGAAGTGACCATATTGAGGACACAGCCTGTGAGGTGAGTTGGTGTCAGACCCTGAATGACAAGAAAAATGATTTGGATATGATCAAACAGTAGGGTGACATGTGTCCAGATCTGTCCTGGACAGGTTTTGTTCTGGGGTAATTAGTATCACCAGCGTGCCCTTTGGCCTGCAGAAGTGTCTCCAACAAATTATTTGGTCATCCTTTCTAATAGGAAGTGGGAAACCATCGTAGGCTCAAATGTTCCAAGCTGGACTACTGATTCTAGTTAATTATCCTTGTCTTCTATTCCTGGTCCTATCCACAAATACAAGGCTGGACGTGACTTTTCACTCTGTCTTTGACTCTGAGTTCAATTCTTGATTTTGACAGAAGGTGTTTTTTGTATCTCTTTCCCAGACCTTCTGCTGAGGATACATGGCTCTGAGTTTGCAGAAGATCAAACCTTTAAATAAAAATCGGTAACTATGTGAGGTGATGGATATGTTGATTTGCTTGACTGTAGTAATCATTTCCCAAAGTATATGTATATCAAACAATCGAATTGTATAAACTGTATTTCAATAAAACTGTTTTTGTTTTGTTTTGTTTTGTTTGAGATGGAGTTTTTCACTCTTGTCGCCCAGCCTGGAGTGCAATGGCATGATCTTGGCTTACTGCAACCTCTGCCTCCCAGGTTCAAGCGATTCTCCTGCCTCAGCCTCCCGAGTAGCTGGGATTACAGGCATGCGCCACCACGCCCGGCTGATTTTGTATTTTTAGTAGACACAGGGTTTCTCCATGTTGGTGAGGCTGGTCCCGAACTCCTGACCCCAGGTGATCCATCTGCCTCAGCCTCCCAAAGTGCTGGGATTACAGGCATGAGCCACCACGCCCAGCCAAAACTTTTCTTTTTTAAAAAAATCAAAACCTTTCTCTGGCCCAGTTTTCAGGGCATGGGTGTTTCCTATGAGTTAATTGTTCATTATCTTTACTTGTGGCTCCAAAGAGCACCAGCGTCTCCTCCTTCAGAGCCCGTACAAGAAGTGACCTTAGCAGAAGGAGAGAACTAGCAGGAGAACAAGGGAGGGAGTTAAGGTCATTTTCTAGCAATTGTGTATTCGGGGAGTGTGAGGGAACATTGTTGTTTTACATTCATATGCAAATAGCTCTGTGTCTTGACTGGCTTCAAGGAAAGCTTTGAAAACATCAAAACAGAACTCTGTCTGAAAATGCTCTTACAGCACTGTCTCCAAAACATTCATGCCTTAAGTGTTGAATATCTAAACATCTCTCAATCAGAACCGTTTTCTTTCCTGTCTTCCCTGATATGCATAACAATGACTAAGTGTGGAATTCTGATTTCTTTTTCACACAATGGTAGCCCAGGCAGTGACCCTCATACTTCTACAAACTTAGGACACTCCTGGAGTAGGTATTTTGGTGACTGACTTACAATACTGCACTTTGCAATCTGAGGGCATTTAATTAAGCCTCTGTGATCATGAGGATATTAGAATGCCAGCCATCCAGGATCCTGGAGACTTGAGATGGAATCAAAGAGGCATTAAAGGCGATTAAAGCAAGAAAACACAAGAGACACATCAACAGCACAGCTACTCTCAGAGTTTCTCCATACAATGCACTATAAGAAAAAAATGACTAACATGTGCATTGAAACTTCATTCAAAATACAAAATTGAAGCTGGCATTCTACGTTTGCCAAATTCTGACCCATGTGTCTTCCCAGCTTTATCTTCTGCTATTCCTCTATGCAAATATGATGGTGTATGTAAACTAACCTTGTGTCTCCTGCATATGTACACTTTCTTCTAGAAAATGTACCCACACTGTGCTTCATCTGCAGTGCCCTCTTTCACCTCTTTTTTTGTTTTTTTTTTTGAGATGGAGTCTCATAGGCTCAAGTGCAGTGATGCGATCTCGGCTCACTACAACCACTGCCTCCTGGGTTCAAGTGATTCCCATGCCTCAGCCTCCTGAGTAGCTGGGACTATAGGTGTGTGCCACCACACCTGGCTAATTTTTTGTATTGTAGTAGAGATGGGGTTTCACCGTGTTGGTCAGGATGGTCTTGATCTCCTGACTTCATGATCCGCCTGCTTTGGCCTCCCAAAGTGCTGGGATTACAGGCTTGAGCCACTGCACCTCTTTTCGTATCTAGGTTGCACCTCCTTTTTCTATGAGCCATTGTGTCTGCTCCCGTCTGGAGTGATGGGCTATACCTCTGAGCCCTTATCCTACTTGTGTGGGTGTTGCTCATTTAGTACTTGCTAGTAGCAAGACCATAACCCTGTTGTCCTAGTCCATTTTCTGTTATTATAACTGAATATCTGAGACTGGGTAATTTATAAAGAAAATACATTTACATTACTTTCTACATTGCTGGAGGCTAGGAAGTTTAAGGTTGAGGAGCTGCATCTGGTGAGGGCCATCTTGCTGGTGAAGTCCCAAGGCAGGACAGGGTATCACATGATGAGGGTGCTCATGACAGACAGCCAAACTGGATTTGATAATAGACTAGCTCTTGTGATAAGACTTACCTGAGGAGGGACATTGCACAATTATAGGCAGTGAATGCGATTCCTACAGTAGGCTCTAAGAAGCAATTGTACTATCGTATCCTTTAATTTCTGTCTTTCAGAGTAGAATAGACCATTCTGGGAGGTCAAGGGCAGTTCTCTAAATGTTACCTTCCAAAAAAGCAAGGCATACCCCATATTTGATAGAACTCAATATCCAGCACCTAAAAACGGACTACAGTCACTTTTTACTTTATACACCCTCATATTTTTCAAAATTTGGTAAAGATACATTACTTTCTCTAATAAAAACACTGACAAAGGAAAACCCCTAGTTTCCAGGGAAAACCACTGTAAACAGTTTTTATGTGCTTTGAAAGATATGAAAAGCACATGAAAAGATACATACCAGAATCAAGATGATATATATATATATATATATATATATATATGATGCAATTTGCTTTTTTCTGGCAATTTGCTGTAACAGTATATCATAAAAATATACCTGATACATTTGCTGGATCTTCTTAGAATTCCTTGTTTGCTTCCTGAATCCACGGATGCTTACCACACTTCACTGCCTACCAATTGCTTGGACCCACGTGGTTCTGCTGTGTGGGCTGACCAGTTACCCTCCCCATGGGAGCTGCCAGGGAGCTGGGCCAAGCACTGCATGCCCAGAATTTCTGACTCTTCCTGTCATTTCTAGTATCTTGAGTGTATGCAAAAGGGACCAGATAATGAACAAGTGTATGCAGAGGTCTTAACTCCCCAGTAGATGAGTTTCCACCAATTGGAAACAGGATGGAAGGAAACAAAGAGGACAGGCTTCTCCTTCCTCCTTTCCTTCCTTTATTTAAGTGATGCTTTAATGGGTTCACATGAAAAGGAAGGAAGCCCTCTATAGCAGGAGACCTTCCAGAGCTACAGGATGCGGCCACCACTCAGAAGGAAGGGCTGGAAGGGAATCCTAGGGGGTGAGGGGACGAGGAGGGGCTCAGATGTGTAGGTGAAGTTGCTGAGCAGCCTGGTGGGGAGTCTGAGTCAGAGAACTCAAAGGGCAGCAGTAGTTGGCATCTTTATAGCCCTGAGTTTATCTTATATGTGGTTAGCACATGTTGGGCACAGTTTTGTGGGCATACAAAGCAGGTAGGTTCTAAATGGCTAAAAATATGCATATTTAATTTGTGTCCTAAACAGTTGAATATGGAACATTTTGAGTTTGGTGCTAGGAGGATTTTGAACAAATAGGTCTCAGCCTGCTGTGAAGAAGTAAACAACCTAGAGGTCAATTCACAGGGGCAGTCCTTGGTTCATTTATATAACACTATTTCACAGCTTCTTTCCCTCACTCTTGCTGCCCTTGCCTCATTTATACAACACCATTTCATGTCTCCTTTCCCATCCAGGCTAAAGTGACATTAATGAAAGTCAATACAATTGACCCTTGAACAACATGGGTTTGAACTGTGTAGGTTCACTGACACATAGAATTTATTTTTTGATAAAAGTTGTACCAATTATGCCTGCCTCTGCTTCCACCTCCACTTCTTCTGCCTCTGCCACCCCTGAGACAGCATGACCAACGCCTCCTTTTCTTTCTCCTCCTCCCCAGCCTACTCAATGTGAAGAGGGCAAGGATGAAGGCCATGATGATTCACTTCTACTTAAGGAATAGTAAATATATTTTCTCTTCCTTACGATTTTTTAATAATATTTGTTTACTCCAGCTTACTTTGTTATAAAAATATAGTACGTCATACATAGAAAATATAAAATATGTGTTAATTGTTTGTTATTAGTAAGGCTTCTGGTCAACAGTAGGCTATTAGTAGTTGAGTTTTGGAAGAGTCAAAAGTTATACTTGGATTTTGGACTGCATACAATTTGGGGCCCTTAACTCCTGCATTGTTTAGGGATCACCTGTACGTGTAAAGTTAGCCTATTTTTTTGAAATGGCAATTGTGTGTTGTATTTGTGAATTAGTCTGTTCTCACACTGCCAATAAAGACATACCCTAGACTGGGTAACTTCTAAAGGAAAGAGGTTTAATGGACTCACAGTTCCACATGGCTAGGTAGGCCTCAAAATCATGGCAGAAGGTGAATGAAGAGCAAAGTCATGTCTTACTTAGCAGCAGGCAAGGGAACTCCCTTTTATAAAACCATCATATCTCACGAGACTTATTCATGATCATGAGAACAGCGCAAGAATGACCCACCTTCATGATTGAATTACCTCCCACCACACATGGGAATTATGGGAGCTAAAGTTCAAGATAAGATTTGGGTGGGGAGACAGCCAAACCATATCACCCCGCCCCAGCCCCTCCCAAATGCCATGTCTTCTCATTTTAAAATCAATCATACTCTCTCAACAGTCACCCAAAGTCTTAACTTATTTCAGCATTAACTCAAAAGTCCACAGTCCAAAGTCTCATCTGAGACAAGGCAAGTCCCTTCTGCCTATGACCCTATAAAATCAAAAGCAAGTTAGTTAATTCCTAGATCCAATGGGGGTACAGGCATTGGGTAAATACATCTGTTCCAAATGGGAGAAATTGGCCAACCTGAGAGGACTACAGGCCCCATGCAAGTCCAAAATCCAGTGGACCAGTCAAATCTTAAAGCTCAAAAATGTTCTCCTTTTTTTTTTCATGTCTCACATCCAAGTCATGCTGATGCAAGAGGTGGGTTCCCATGGTCTTGGGCAGCTATACCCCTGTGGCTTTGCAGGGTACAGCCTCCCTCCTTGCTGCTTTCATGGGCTGGCATTGAGTGTCTGTGGCTTTTCCAGGCACATGGTGCAAGCTGTTGGTGGATCTACCATTCTGGGGTCTAGAGGATGGTAGTCCTCTTCTCACAACTGCATTAGGCAATGTCCCAGTGAGGATTCTGGCAGGGGCTCCAACCCCACATTTTCCTTCTGCACTGCCCTAGCAGAAATTCTCCATGTGGGCCCACCACTGGCACAAACTTATGCCTGGACCTCTGGGTGTTGCCATACATCCTCTGAAATTTAGGAAGGGGTTCCCAAACCTCAATTCTTGACTTCTATGCACCCACATGTTCAACATGATGTGGAAGCTGCTAAGGCTTGGGGCTTGCGCCCTCTGAAGTCACAGCCTGAGCTGTGCCTTGGGCCCTTTTATCCATGACTGGAGCAACGGGAATTCAAGGCACCAAGTCCCTAGGCTGCACACAGCAGGGGGGTCCTGGACCTGGCCCAAGAAACCATTCTTCCCTCCCAGGCCTCCGGGCCTGTGATGGGAGGGGCTGCCTTGAAGGTCTCTGATATGCCCTGGGGACATTTTCCCCATTGTCTTGGTGATTAACATTGGGCTTCTTGTTACTTATACAGATCACTGCAACTGGCTTGAATTTCTTCCCAGAAAATAGGTTTTTTTCTATCACATCATCAGGCTGCAAATTTTCCAAACTTTTATACTCTGCTTCCTCTTGAATGCTTTGCCACTTAGAAATTTCTTCTTCCAGATACCCCAAAGCATCTCTGTCAAGTTCAAAGTTCCACATACCTCTAGGACAGGGGCAAAAAGCCATCAGTCTCTTTGCTAAAGCACAGCAGGAGTCACCTTTGCTCCAGTTCTCAACATGTTCCTCATCTCCATCTGTGACTACCTCAGCCTGGAGTTCATTGTCCATATCACTATCAGCATTTTGGTCAAAGCTATTCAACGAGTCTCTAGGGAGTTCCAAACTTTCCCATATCTTTCTGTCTTCTGAGCCCTCCAAGTATCTAGGAAGTTCCAAACTTTCCCACATTTTCCTGTTTTCTTCTGAGCCCTCCAAATTGTTCCAACCTCTGGCTGTTACCCAGTTCCAAAGTCACTTCCACATTTTTGGGTATCTTTACAGCAGCACACCACTCTACTGGTACCAATTTACTGTATTAGTCTGTTCTCATGCTGCTAATAAAGACATACCTGAGATGGGGTAATTTATAAAGGAAAGAGGTTTAATTGACTCATAGTTCCACATAGCTGGGGAGGCCTCAAAATCATTGCTGAAGGCAAAGAAGGAGCAAAGGCACATCTTACATGGTAGCAGGCAAGAGAGAGTGTGTAGGGGAACTCCCCTTTATAAAACCATCAGATCCTGTGAGGCTTATTCACAATCACAAGAACAGCATGGGAAACACCTGCCTTCATGATTCAGTTACCTCCCACTGGGTCCCTCCCACCACACATGGGAATTACGGGAGCTACAATTTAAGATAAGTTTGGGTGGGGACATGGCCAAACTATATCAATTTGCATGGATTTTCTCTAATTTCTGTGATGATTCTCTTGTTTATGAACATTTACTTTGTTCTTTAACTTTTCTTGTCAGAAAGCAGTACTTTGTTGACTGTCTTTGTCTATATATCATTACATACCTCTGGAAGCTGAATTTTGGATTAAAAGTCTTTGATTTTTGGTTTCTGATACTACTGTCAGTTCCCTTTAAAAACATTATTTCAGTTTATATTTCCACCAGTAATGATGTCAAATCACTCCTCTCTTCATATTCTGGATATTATCATTCAACTCCTTGACAACCTAATAGGTTAAAACTTGATAGCCTATATGTTTTTCTGATCTTTGATGAGGTTGGTTTTTGGTATGCTAATTATATGGAGCTCCCACTCCAGTTTCCAGGAAGATGCCCGTTACGACATCTCTCAGATATTTAGGAAAGTTCCCTGTGAGCCTGTGTCACATGTATTCAAACCAGCATCTTGGGATTTTCTGCTGCTTGTTTGGTCATTTATCCCTAGGCTGCCTCTCCCACTGATGATCTTGCAGTTCATGCAGCTGTCCTCTGCTAGTGACTATAATTATTATTGTCTTCTGGTATCGGGGGCGGCGGGGGGAACCTTGCTACCTTGTGGCTCTGTTGTATCACTCGTAGGTTCTCCTTTAATTTCCTACAGCAAAGTTGAATCTTAGTTATAAATTTAATAAAAAATTGACTAAAGATTTGAAGATAATTGAAGAAGTGTACCAAATAGGAATTAAAATAAAATTTTCATGCAAGGGCAGAGCTGAACTTTGGTCCCTTTCTGGCCTGAAAATGAAAAATCTTAACCTGCTACCAGGATACCTCAGTGAAATTGAGGGCCATAAAACCATTGACATGGCAAATTGATCCTTACTATTTGTCTTTTTATGTCTTGTTACTGATGCATTGCTATTTAATAGGCAATTTAACATATTATCTCCCCTGCTTTATGCATACACACACAGATTTTTAAAATTATCCTAGTGAGAGCACTTCATAATACTGCAGAATACGGTATTTTTGACTGTACAATGTTGTACAACAGATCTCTAGAACTTATGTATCTTGCATAAGTGAGTCTTTTTGCCCATTGAATCCCATTTCCCCTTCTCCCTCATCCCTAGCACCACCATTGTATTCTCTGCTTCTCTTAAGTTTGACTATTTTAGATACTTCATGTAAGTGGAGTCATGAAGTATTTGTCCTACTTGTTACTGGTTTATTTCACTCAGCATAATGTCTTCAAGGTTCATCCATATTGTTGCATAAGGCAGGACATCTTTTAAGGCTGAATATTCCGGTGTATCTATATACCATATTTCTGTATCCACTCATCCACTGATGGACTTTTAGGTTGTTTCCATACGTTGACTGCTGTGAATAAGCTGCAGTGAACATAGGAGGGCAAACATCTCTTTGAAATACTGATCTCTATTCTTTTGGATAAACACCCAGGAGAAGGATTGCTGGATTATATAGTAGTTCTAATTTCAGTTTTTTTGAGGAATCCTCATACTATTTCCTATAGCAGCTGCACCATTCTACATTCCCACCATCAGCATACAGGGGGTTCAAATTTCTCCACATCTTCACCAACACTTGTCATTTATTTTATTTGTTTGATGATGGCTTTTTTTTTTTTAACAGCAGGCCACTATTTCAACTTTCTTTCAGGTTTTATTGTCTGATTTTCCCCATTTAAAAAAACCTTCCACAAGAAAACAATTGGGGTGAGCTGCAGTCCTACCCTGAGACAAGAGGGTCCTTTGTCCTGGTCCCCATGTCTGGGAGCACTTGACTCTGGTCCTCCAGTTGCTCTGTCCATGGAGGTGAGGGCATGTGGGCCCAGGGTATGTGTCCACTCAGAGCCTGTACCCCATTTGCCTATTTTCATACCATGTTCCAGGCACCCAGGGCCTTGGCATTCTCTGCACACCTGCCCCAAGGCAGGGTTCAGCACCTGAAAGGGTCTCCTTTCCAGGTGATTCTCTTGAAGACAGATGATGCCTCTGGAGTGAACAGCCCTAGGCATAACTGGTGGCCAGGAAGATGCTGTATGTTATGGGATTGTGGAAGGAGTATGGACTGAGCTGGGATGCGCAGCTTGCAACTGCTACACAGATGAACTTGAGACTCTCCTTGTGAGGAGAATTTTAATGCCAGCACAGAATTTTAATGATTTTGACAGCTCTAAATTTAAACCTAGAGTTCTAAGCCATTATGGAGATACATTTGCCAAAGAAAATGATGAAATGAAATTTGAAGTTGCCGATAAAATGAAATTTCAGTCTGCCAGTGAGATGAAAATACAGATCAACAAAATATATTTGTAAATACATTACCTTGGGGCATGCAGAATATGGGTCTCCATTTTTACTTATTCCTGGGTCCTGTAAATGTTAGTGGCAGCCTGGTAAGCTATACGTGATATGAAGTTTAAGGGACATAGGTCTGAAGTTACTGGATATGTCAAATACAATTGTTCTGTATTCTTGCCTCCCACAATCCTGATTTACTCATTTATGCCAAGGATTCTATGGACAGTGATATCTTCCCTGGTCTTTAGCATAGTTCCTGGTTCCTGGTATATGCACAATAAATATAGGACAAATTAATACATGTTATATGAAATCTTCTAGTCTTCTTTTGCACTTGATTTACCATTATTTGCAACGCAATATTTTTAGCATTTCTTTTGTCTTGGATTTTTTTGTGTGTGTTTGTGCTGTCCTGAATGTAAAGCTGTAGCATGGGCATTTGACAGTTGATTCTCTTACAACTCATACATTAGTTACGAAGGAATTTCAAATTCCAGGTGTAGATCAAAAAGGAAAAGATTTGGCCAATGTGTTTTTTTTTTCATACACTGCAAATTATGCCATGTTCGATTAAAGTGGAATTGCCCAATCAACTCCTACCTAGGAAGGTCCTAAAGGAGACTGTGTACTCTTGTCAGGATCCCCACTCGGGTCTGTGTTAGCCTAAAGCAAGTTCTACGTACACTCTTCCTCTGAAAGTGACAATAGTGAGACTTCCCTGTGGGCTCCAAGCAGACACTGGAGTTCCTGCTTCCTGTCTGACCCTTTGCCTCCTCCACCCATCAAATATAAATGAATTAAGGTCTTACTGTAGCACTGTTTAAAAATTTCAAAAAGAAAGTATGTAATGTCTTTTTGAAAGAGGGAGACATATCCTTGAGGAAGGATTTTTTTTAAAAACAAAGAAAAAGATGTTCACCATAAAATAATAGTACATTTAATTATTTTAACATATAGCATTTATATTTGTCCACAAAAGGATAACCATAAAAGATGATGAATATGATCATTTGTTTGACAGTAGTAATAATTTTCCTATGTTTATGCATATCAAAACATTATGTTCTATATTTTAAATTTATACAATAAAAATAATTTAAAAAGAATTCTTATTCATGAAAAGACACCATAAAAATAAAAATTCAAAAACTGAGAGAAGATAAACAGAACACATATAACTAATAAAGTATTATCAGAATATATATTAAAATGTCTACAAAACAAGAAAAAGATAAAAATATAAAAATGGGCATAAGATGTAAGTGGACATTTTACTACAGATTGAAAAAACAAAGGGACAATAAATATATGATTATATATTCCATTTCATCATTGATTATTGGAAGAATTAAAGAACTTGATAATATTAAATGGTAGAAGGTATGATAACAGGAAGAACTTGTACTCATTGCTGATGGGAACATTAACTGGGATAATTTATTTTTTAAAGATTCATGTTTTTGTGTAAGTTGAACATTTGCACATCTTGTGATCAGGAGCTATCTATCCCACTCCTAGGTATATATACAAGAAAAAATTATTTGACAAGTGCACCAGGAGATGTGTATAATAATATTTACAGCACTCTACTTATAATATGAAAAAACTGGAAAAAATCCAAATTCCCACTGACAAAAGAATAGATTATTGTTTGGCCTTCAGAGAGAGAATTCATACTTTGAGAGGGGGTTTCAAGAATGGGAATCACACCTCTCTGGTAGGTATGATTTCAGATCCGTATGTTAAAGGGATGAATGATCTTATCCACTGTCAAATCCCCGGAAAGACTGTCAGTACAATATGTTGAGCAAGAAAAGCTAAGTTGATTAGATTTATGGCAGTAAGGAAAAGCACTGCCATGACAGAATATTAGTAGTGTCTCAGAAGGAAAAAGTCAAGAGTGGCTATTTATGAAACTTTAGTACCCTGGCTAGATGACTTTAAGGTGGGTCTACTATGCAGGATGATAACTGGCGTTGGGAAAAGATTATATTATAGTAGTATTAATTGGTGGGCACAGAGACAGGAAGATCTTGAAGAGGATATTAGTGAGTCAGTTGTGAGTCTTCAGAAGTAGAGATTTTTTTTTCTTTTGTTAGTTTATGGTGTTAGCTTTCTGGAGCAACAATTCCTTGGAGCAAGTATCTGAGATATTTTTGCTTGCCCCCAGTAAATTATTTAGCAAAAACAAGAAAAGATGTTTGTCCCAAAGATTTTAGGCCGTAGAAAGTAAGATACATTTGATTTTGGAATAACGCAAGAATAGGAAAGCATGTTGGTTTCAGTTATTGCCAACTTCCCTTGATAATTCTTCAATCACATTAAAGAATAGACCATTGCCTTCTGGGGACGTGATCAATTCTGATCTTCACCACTGTTTACTGTCTTTGGTCACATATGAAGTTTCTGATGTTTGCTATTCCAACCTTTATACACGTCAGAGTTTGTTGTGCTTTTTGTTGAAAGTTTATTTGTTGGGTCCTTTGATGGAACAGGGGCTGTACAGCAGTCCTAAAGACTGCAGATGACACATCTGAGCAGTACAACACGTAATATACTATGAGAAGAATTATGGTCCAAGTGTATAGTCCACAGCTAAGCCAAATTAAATAAAAACACCCACATTAAACAAAAATAAAATGTATCACCCTCAATCTGAAGAGATACATAACCATATTAGCTCAATTATCTAATTTCATATTACCTTTGTTTCCCAGATTTTTTTTGTCATATTAAACATCCAAGAGAGATCAGTAGATGTTTGAGTACAATATTCTTCCCATAAGGCAGCACATGCTCCACCTTGAGAAGGGTATACCTTATCTACTCAGCTCTGTTCTGAACTGCCACCTGCTCCCTTTCATAGAATTCCTCTCAAGTGAGGACTATTTGAAAACAAGTAATGTACAGAGAAAACAGGTTGCTGTAAAATTTTCAGGTCATAGCCAGTAGCCTGTTGCATCACAAATCCAGAATCAGTTATTAGGGACAATCTAATTAAACTTTGGCCCAATCAGGTCTGACGATATATTGTCGTGGTATAATATAGTAATGTTTGGATCCCCCTCATCAAATGTGGTTCTGTGTCAAGCGACGGTTGGTTTAGAATAGTGATCATTAGGTGGGTTTAAAGCAAGAGAGCTTCACACGGAGCCTAAGCAGTTCTTCTTTCTTACAATGTCTGTAAAACTGAGACAACTTCCAAATAGCAACTGCTTTTCTAACTCTTTTAGAAACTTTCTTACCATAGAAGTTCTGTTACAAAAGGCATTTCCTATGAAAGGCACTTGAATACTGTTTCTGTGGAGATAGAAAACCCTCTTACTATGTACAATCTGAAAGGGGATTTTTGATTTCTGGCTGGCTGTCCTGTTGAGTGGCTTTCAACCTAAAAAATGCTTTCTACTGGAGTCTAATTACCAAGGAATCCAACTGATTATTAAAAGAATGTGTTATCAAAGCAAGGAAAACGGCACACAAAGGAAAATGAATGCAAAAAATGGTCCATTTGTTTATGTATTTTGCCAAGTCATTAATAATAAATTACATTTTGGTATTGGACTCATACTAAGTAGCGGCTAAGAAAAAAAATATTGATCATAAGGACAGTATGAGTACCATAACTAATAAATAAAAATGTTTCCTAATATCCCAAAACCTTACGGCAAGTAAAGAGAAAAGAAACTACCTAAGAATATAGAAAACAAAGCATGAAAAAGCATAAGAATCTGTGACTCCAGTTATCTAGATGATGTTCTATGGGTTGTGGGCTGAATTTCTCTACTTCATGCAGATGTCTACTTGCTCTGAAAGCCTTTGATGGAACTGTTTTCTTCCAATAACTGTTCGCTCTTGGAGAATACCAATTTGTAGCTTCATGTCTCCATCTAGGATAAATTTTCAATGATTGAAAAATGCCTTTATGTCTTTGGGGTCCTGGTTGGAGTAGCAGGGTATGTATCTCAGGACAAAACTCTTGAGATTTTCTTCCTGTGCAACTTAACAGTGTCTGATAAGATCATGCCCATCAGGTTTTGGGGGCCATCTTTCAGAAGTCTCTTTAGGAACATTTTTTTTCCAGGTTTTAGGTCATGCAAGGTTGCTTAGGAGGATGTTGAGCAAACGGTGCTCATGCCAATGAATGCTCAGGCTGTATCTGTTGTATTAGTCCCTTGTAGTATTTTTCCAACTCCACTTACCAGAGGACACAATCTAGAATCAGAGATGCAATTACTACAGCCAGGGGATGACCTGCTACTAACTTATAGTGGGAGAGTTAGTGAATCCGAGAAGAAGTTGATTGCATTGTTATTAAAGCTAAGATAATACCTTAGGTGATAGAAGCAAAGGGTCACTGAAAACTATGCTAATTTTAGCTGAAGAATACTATTTGTTCTTTCAATATTTTCTTAAGATTAGGGGTAGTGTGGGCCGTGAAATTTCTGAGTAAGTGGTAAGGGTTTGCAAAACCTTCCAGTGACAGGATCACACATTTTAAAGGATTTTCATTAGCATTAGATTGGAATTCCTCAAATTGAAAACAAAGAATTAAGCAATGCTTCTGCTACTATCAGAGGTATAGCTCTTTGGTAAGGAAAAGCATCAATCCATTCCACTAATAAGTAAATAATCACTAGAGAATAGTTAAGACCCACTGTGGAAGATGGCTATATGAAAGGCTTTTAAACATGCTCAGATACCCTGATTATTGGACCCTTGTTCTTGTCCTGTTTTTCATAGATTTGTCTGGTTAATGGTGGTGATAAGTGAGACATACACTACAGATGATCGCCAGTCTTGGTTGAATACAGTGGCCAATTTGTCCTTGCTGTGATTTTATATGATTTAAGCCAGTCGCTTACCAAATAAATAAGATCAAACAACAATGCCAAACACTGGAGAGGAAGAAATGAACAAGAATCCTGAGTTGCTGCAATATATTATTTAAATGCTCATTTTTAATTAAAAAAAATCCACAAAACTATGAGACATGCAGAGAAAAAGGAAGGTATGTCCCATACACAGGGGGGAAAAAACAGGTAACAGAAACTGCCTGTGAAAGGGACCAGATGTCAGATTTAACAAAGATTTTAAAGCAGCCATTACAAATATATTTAAAGAACTGAAGGAAATAATGTATGATGACAATGCTTAATCAAATAGAGAATATCGATAGCCAGAAATTATAAAAGAAAACCAAATAAAAATTCAGTATTTGAAATGTACAATAACTGAAATGAAGAATTCACAAATGGGCTCAACAATCTATTTCAACTGGCAGAAGGAAGAATTACCAAAGTGAAGATAGGCTGCTAGCAATGATACAATCTGAAGGACGAGAGGAAAAAAAAAACAATAAAATATAAACAGAGTCTCAGAGGCATGTAGAATATCATAAGTGCACCAACATATTCATAATAAAAATACCAGAAGGAGGGGAGAGAAAGAGTGGAACAAACATTTATTCAGAGAAATAATGGCCAAAAATTCCCCAATTTGATGAAAGACATGCATCTATACACTCAAGAAACTCAATAAACTCTAAGCAGGAAAAACTCAAAAAGATCTACACCTTGACATATGGTAGTCAAATTGTCCAAAACCAAATTAAAAAAAAAAAAAAAGAATCTTGAAAACAACAAAAGAAGAATGACTTGTTACTTATAAGGGAACCCCAATAAGATTAACAGCTGTGTTATCATTAGAAACAATGGAGGCCAGAAGACAATGGAATGGCAAATTGAAAGTGATAAAAGAACAGTCTGCCAACCAAGAATCTTATATTTAGCAAAATCATCTTTCAATAATGAAGGTAAAATAAATGACATTCCCAGATTTTTAAAAAACGGATAGAATTTGTTGTTAGTAGACCTACTTTAGAAGCAATAAAACTGGAGTTTTTCAGGTTAAAAGCAAGTGACCCCAGGCAGTAATTCAAGCACATGCATACACACACAGAAGGGTAAAAGCAGTTATGTAATTATAAATGACACTATAAATACATGTCTCTCTCCTCCTTTTAACTGGATTTAAAAAGCAATCATATAATACAAATGCATGTAATTGTATTGTTGAGCCTGTAACATATAGAAATGTAATAAATTTGCCAATAGTAGCAGAACAAAAGTGGGTAGGAGCAAAGCCATATTATAGTAAGAAAGTAACACCAGATGGTAATTCTAAACCACAGGGACAGATGAAGAGAACCAGAAACTGTAAACAAAATTAATACAACAAGCTGTTTACATATGTTCTGCTTTCTTCTCTCAGCTTCTTTAATATACATAAAATTATATGAAATAATATTTATAACAATGAATTATTGGGATATACCTATATATGTACATAATATATATTTGTATGTTACATACATGTATTTATATAGTATATATTTGTTGCTGAGAAATATATATTATATAACATATACATTTATGTATTATATATTTATTTTTGGCATATAACAACATATCCCAATAAATATTATATATTTATTGTTGATATATAAAATATTTCCCCAATATATCTAATATAAATTTGTATCTGTTGGTAATATATAAAACATATATTAATATATGTTAGGCATAATGTTAGGTTCAACAGCAGTAGCACAGAAAAGGGAAGACAGAAATAGAGCCGTATAGCAGTGATATTTCTGTATCTCACTGGAATTAAGTTAGTATAAATTTGAAGTAGATTCTGCCCAGTTAAGATGTACATGGTAAACACTAATGTAAGTAACCACTAAGAAAATAATTCAAACAATATAGTTAAAAATTATTGAAGGAATTACAATGTTACACTAGAATATATTCACTTTACATAAAAGAAATACATGAAAGAAGTATATAGAAACAAAAAGAAAAGACATGAGACATATCAAAAAAAGTTAATTGGATATAAATCTAATTACACCCAT
Organism: Mandrillus leucophaeus; assembly: GCF_000951045.1. NCBI lineage: Eukaryota > Metazoa > Chordata > Mammalia > Primates > Cercopithecidae > Mandrillus > Mandrillus leucophaeus. Next base: position 108,900 of record NW_012102765.1, on the reverse strand, counting down.
AATAACATTAAATGTAAGTGGATTAAGCAATCCAATCAAAAGACAGAGATGGTCACACTGACTATAATGACAAAATTGAATTATATGCTGTGCACAGAAGATACTTTTAATTCAAAGACACAAATAGGCTAAAATTAAAGGGTAAGAAAAGATAGATCATGCAAACAGCAATGATAGGAAAGCTAGAATGGCTATACTAATGTGAGATGAAATGGATTTTAAGATACAATGTGTTACCAGAGATAAAAAGGGACATTTTATAATGAAAAATGAATAAAATCTATCAGGAAGGTATAACAATTACATATACTTATATTTGTAATTGTTATACCTTCCTGATAGATTTTATTCATTTTTCATTATATATATATATGTCTAATAACAGAACCCCCCAAAATAGATAAGTTAAAAACTCACAATTGCCTGTAATCCCAGCACTTTGGGAGGCTAAGACGGGCGGATCACCTGAAGTCTGGAGTTCAAGATCAGCCTGGCCAAAATGATGAAACCCCATCTGTACTAAAAATATAAAAATAAGCCAGGCATGGTGGTGGGTGCCTGTAGTCCCCGCTACTTGGGAGGCTGAGGCAGGAGAATCACTTGAACCTGGGAGGCAGAGGCTGCAGTGAGCTGGGATCATACCCCTGCACTCTAGCCTGGTGACAGAGCGAGACTCCATCTCAAAAAACAAAACAAAACAAAACAAAAAACAACAACAAAAAAAAACCCTCACAATTGAAGGAAGAAATAGACATTTTGACAATAATGGTTGAAATCGTCAATACCTCATTTTCAATAACGAATAGAACAACTAGGCAGAAGATCAACAAGAAAACAGAAGACTCAAACAAAACTGTAAACCAGCTAGGCCTAGCAGATAGCTGCAGAATACCCAACAATAGCAGAGTATACATTCTTCTCAAGTGCCCATAAAACGTCCTCTGTGACATACTGTAAGCTAGGCCATAGTGCAAGCCACAATAAATTCAAAAGAATTGAAATCATACAAAGTATGTTCCCAACAACAATTAAATGTAATCAGAAATTAATAATAGAAATTTGAAAAATTCACATATATGTAGAAATTAAAAACACAGATCTAAATAACTAACAGACTACCACAAAAAATATAAAATAATTTAAAATAAATGAAAGTAAGTGGGACACAGCATGACAAAACTTATGTTATGCAACTAAAGCAGCACTTACAGAGACTTTCATAGCTGTAGGACAGAGGTCTATATTACAGTAGAAGAAAGACTGCAAATCAATAACTTGGATATACAACTTAAGACAATTACAACAGAACAAACTAAACTTAAGCAGAAGAAAATAAATACCAGTTAGAATGGAAATTAATAACATAGATAAGAGAAAAACAGAGAAAAATTAACAAAACCACAACTGGCTTTTTGAAATCAATAAAATTGACAAACCTTTAGCCAGATTGACTAAGAAAAAAGAAAGAAAACTCAAATTAATAAACATGAATGAAGAGGGGACGTTATTCTAGACCTTACAGAAATAAAGAAGTATAAGAAATACTATGAACAATTGTATGCCAGTAGTAGAAAAATATCCTAGAAAGGCTCAGACTACAGAAACTGACTCAGAAGAATTAAAAAATCTGTAAAGATCTATAATAAAAAAAGATTAAATTCATAATTTAAAACTTCTCACCAAGAAAAGCCTAGTCCCAGAATTCTACAAAACATATAGGAAATTAATGTCAATTCTTCACAAACTCTTCTGAAAAACAGAAGAGGAGAGAACACTCCTCAATTTATTTTATGAGGCCAGGATTACCCTGATTCGAAAACCAGACAAATATATCACATGAAAAGACAACTACAAACCAATATTTCTTATTAATATAGACTAATATAGGTGACCTGAGTAATCTGTTGAAGTTTTTCTGTAAGATTGTGCCAACCTTCTCTACCAGCCCTGGAGCCAATAGCAAAGGTAAATTTATCACCCCATGCCTTATAAATTTCTTTTCCCCATAAATTTCCCCTTATAGACTTACAATAGAAGTAACAAAAGTAGAGAGACAGAGACAAGAACAGATTAACAAGACATGCTCTACCAAAAATAAGAGTTTTAAATTTTGACCAGATAATCTAAGGATTCCAAAAGAGGGTTACTCATCCCTAGGGAACAAAGTAAACTTGGTGTTTGGGAACTTGACAAAAAGAGATCACAGCTCAGGCCCCTGAGTGTGCAGTTCAGGAGGCCTCAGAGGAGCTCTGTGCAGTTCTCAGTTGTGTTTATTGAGCCACAGTAGCAAGAGGGTCTTGATTAATCCTGGCACAATCTGCAAGAGTATCAGCTGTCAGTTTCCCCAAAAGACCACCATGCAATGTGTTGAATAAGCAAAACTAAATTTACTAGACTTACCGAAGAAAGGGAGAATACCATGTTTACAGAGTCTTCATAGTACCCGGCAGAGAGAAGCTGGGTGCGTATTTATGGGGCTGAGGCCTGGGCTGAATGATTTCAGGAGGCCAACTATTTGGTATTGGAGAGGCTATGATAGCTTTGGATAGGTGGGCACTGTAGGATGGAATTCTTGAAATGAATATCAATGAGTGAGGTGTTTGTTCCAATTAGTAAGTGATCTGGGTTGGTTCTGAGCATTAGCTATTTTTCTCAGAAAATACTTGCTTCTGGAAGACAAGTTATTTTTGCCTCATCTAAGTATTGCTTAACACAGAGCAAGAAAAGATGCCTTTTCCCAGAATTGTTTAGCACATTGCAGAAATAAACAAAGACCACCCACCCAAATGAGAACACACAGAGGCTATTTATTCAGGGCTTGGTACAGCAAGGAAGTCAACCGTCATCACCTCCGCCTGTCCGATACTCAAGGCCAGGCAGTGGAGCAGGACAGATTTACGGTAAAGGAAGAGACGGCTTCAGAAGTGCTCTGCCTGGAGGTTGTTGGCCTGGGAAAGCTGAAAGTCCATTCGCTTACAAACATGGTATCTTATGTAGCTAGTTTGGGCGCCATATTTGGATTTCTCTGGTTGGTCTGGAGTAGGAAGCAGGAGCACAAAATAGGGAAGCTAACAGTCACTGAGCAAGTCCTGACCATTCTGGACCAATTGCTGCAGAGGTTGTGGGTAAAACTTCTCAAACCGTAAAGCCTGGCCATTGTCATTTGTGTGTTAAATCCTGTAACATGGACAGGAAAGCATGTTGGCCTCAGCTCTCAGTTGCAATTGGCCCCAAAATGTCTGCCTGTGATGAAAACTATGTTTTTAAATTGCGAAACTATTAATAGAAACGGTCCGAGAGCTCTGAATCTCTGAGAATGATGACAGTGTTTTATGAAGCAAAGTTAGAGAAGATGAGCTTCTTAGCCAAAATTCTTTAAAAGTTTGTAGGATTTTCATATGTAAGAGAGAAGCAGGTGAGTAGGTAGGCTTAATTATATGCCAGCAGGAGACTGCGTTATCTTTACGTAGTGTTAGGTTAGCCATCTGTGAGTAAAGAGATTTTTTTCCAAATCTCCTTAGAGTCCCAGATGGAAGTTAACAATAGAGAGGAAGGTGAGCTGTAGTTAAGCATCCTTGATTAGGTGTGTTCTGATGACCCCGTGAGTCCAGACCATGATTTCCCCCTGATTTTAGTTTCCTTAATCATAGACTTCTGTGTTGTTGCACAGTTTCTCCTCTTACGTTCGGTTTTCCTAAGTTAAAATACAATTAGCCTCCTTATTCATCCTGCAAGTTCTCAGAAGTTTTAGTAAAGCCTGTCCTTTTACTCTTTCTAAAATATTAAAGATCAAGCTCCTTTTCTGGATTATACACATTGAAGGAACAGATCAAGATGTTCTATTTATTTTCAGATTGCTGAACTCAAACTCATTCATTAAAAAATGAAATATTTCTTCAAAAGGTTTTTACACTGTGAAATTTTGTCAATTTAATTCTTGTTTCAATAACAGTATTACAAATATACATGGCTTATAACTGAACATGAGACTTCTGACTGGCCTAGGATGGTCTTGGAATCCTTTCTATGTACCCCAGATAACGTGGGATGTACAGGGAATTGCTATGTCATTTCTAGCCTGAGCCCTCTCCCTGTACTGTTTCGATCTTCACTATCCTCAAAACTGCACTATGTCTGGTTTCAGTGGAAGTTCAGTGGACATTTGCAGAGACAGTTTGTACTGTGTGAAGTTTCCACATTGCACAGGCATACCTGCTTGTCTTATATCCCAATGGGTGTTTGAGTCTCCAATGAGTCCTTAATACTACTCACTGGTTCCTCCCTAGGATGGACTTACCTTTGTCTGTGAGAGATATTTCCAAGCTGTCTTCTTCTATTCCAAGGAGTATTACTTGTCATGCCTGGGTATGCATGCGGGGCCATCGCGCAGCTTAGACTGCTGTGTATCATCCAGTCTGCTTGTGGGTGGCTGCTTTTCATCTATTTTTCATCCAGTTCTCTTCAAAAGAAGGAGCCATCATTTCCCTGATGCCATGGAGCCTCCTTGGCTGTCGTCTTAAGCTTGACTCACCCTTCTTTTTTAGGCTGTCAGAGAGGATTCGCTCTCTACAATGGTATTTATGCCTTCATCAAAACAGAATCTCTTTTAAAAAGTTACCATTTGGATATATATATATATATATTTTTTTATTTTTTATTTTTTTTGATACGGGATCTCACTCTGTTGCCCAGGCTGGAGTGCAGTGGCATGATTTCAGCTCACTGCAAACTCCACCTCCTGAGTTCACGCCATTCTCCTGCCTCAGACTTCTGAGTAGCTGGGACTACAGGCACCTGCTACCACGCCTGGCTAATTTTTTGTATTTTTAGTAGAGACAGGGTTTCACTGTGTGTTAGCCAGGATGGTCTCGATCTCCTGACCTCATGATCCACCGGTCTCATCCTTCCAAAATGTTGGGATTACAGGCGTGAGCCACCGCGCCTGGCCTGGATATATTTTCTTTCTGGATCTTTGATTATACTTATGTTAGAGATTTTGATCATGTCCAATATACATCATATGGCCATTTATGTCTTTTCAATTCCTTTCTTCCCGCAGCTTTAATGAGGTAAAATTGACCAATGAAAATTATATACATTCATAGTGTGCAAGGTGATAATTTGATATACATACACATTGTGAAACGTTGATCACGATCAAACTAATTAAACATATCCATCACTTCACGTAGTATTTTTTTTCTGGTAAGAATATTTAAGATCTACTGTCTTACAAATTCCGTGTATTCAGTAGAGGATAATTACCTATAGACACCGTGCTGTACATCAGATCTGCAGAATTTATTCACCCTGCCTAACTGAAGTTTTCTACCGTTTGACCAGCATCTCCCCATTTCCCCAATCCCTTTGTCTTTTTGTACTTTAGTTTGTATATTTTCTAGTGAAAGTAGAAAATATACTTTTCTATCTATATATATACACACATCTATCTATATATACCATCTATTGAGTTCTAATTAATAATTTTAATATTAATTTTAATATTAATTAATTTGTACTTTTCAGTGCTAGAGTTTCCATTTGACAATTCCTTTCCTAATTAATTTTAGACCCAAGTTTCTGGTGAAATTCTCCATCCTTTCCTCTAATTTATTGAACATAATAGTTTTGTTTACATTAAAGATCCTGTTTGAGAACTCTGGTATCTGTGTCATCTGTGGGTCTGTTGCCACTGTCATGGTTTTATACCTGGTTTTTAGTTTTTGTAATCAAATGCCATAAATGTATGATTGATGCAAGACATTGTGAAATAAAATTAGTAGAGATCCAGAATAATGCTATTTTTCCCCGAAGAAGGTTAAGTTTCCCCTCGTTAGGCAGATAGTGTATGGACTGACTTATTTCAGTTTTTTTTGGTTTTTAATTTCCAGAGCTGTCCTAATATAGGGTTCTTACTCCTGGAGTGTGGCTCTTCTGGTCTCAGCTGAGCCTGAGGCAATCAACAGGGTTTCTCCACTTAGGGGCTTAGCATCTGCAGCATTGCCCAGCTCTCCATTCTGTAGCCATCCATTGTTTCTTCTGAGAAGTCGGCTGCCAACCTTATTGCTGTTCCTTTGAAGGAAATGCACTTATTTGTTCTCTTGCTGCTTTAAAATTTTTTTTATCTTCGATTTTCAGGTGTTTACTATAATGGAACTAAACATTTAGAGATGTATCTGTATCTTTATCTGCATCTGTAAGATCTGTACCGCTTCTGAAATCAGTTGGTGCATTTCATTAGTTTCTAAAAATTCTTGTTTATATCTCTTCTAATATTGTGTCCCCTTCTCTCGCTTTTCTCTTGAGACTCTAATTACAAGTATGATGTCATTTTTTTTTTTTACCATGTACTATACATTACTTATGCTTTACTTCTGTATTTGCCCTCCTTTTATTTTCTCTAACCTATATTCTCCACACTAATATTCTACTGACCTGTCCTTCAGTTAGATAACCTCCTCCCTGTGTCTAATCTCTTATTACACCCATTTGTCTGCTTCTCAATTTATATTACTGCAATGTTCGGTTCTAGAATGCCAATTTGAACTCCTTTCCTCCTGTAAAGATCCAGGTAGGTGAATTATTTTCTTAATAATTCAAGTTATACAGACAATCCACTGAAATTCCAGACTGTTTTTGGTAAAACTTTTGCCAAATCTTCAATATGTGGTATCACTGGCACCATAATATTTGTACATATAAAAAGTTGGAAAATGACCTGGGGCTTCACCGGATCACTGGTGATCACATATTCAAATCATGAGGACAAACAATAGACAAAAATCAGCCCCTGAGAATCTCAACACTAAACCTCTACATCATCTCTCAGAAACCGAAGTTTCTTACCGAGGAAAGGTGAATAACTTACATGTCCCTTCAGCATAAGGGAACAGAGAATTGAGTTGGTCTATGGGACTCACTCGGCTGACCAGTCACTGGGACTCTGGGGAGATGAGGTGTCAGAGGCTCTTTAGGGTGCTGGATACTTGAATGTGGCCTGGGCTGAGCAGCAGGGGTTCCATCCCAATCTCAGTCATGGTACCAAAAGTTCTTCAGAAAATCCACCAGAACATCATTATTCGTAAGTCTTGATTTAGAATTTTGCATGTGGGGCACAAGAAGAATTCTGATGAAGTATTCTAAGTTGGCGGTGGGGTAGGTAGAGTTTTTATAGAGCTTTAGCAAGAGATGCCAGCCAAAGTTCTGCAACTTTTAGGACAGTAGTTGGTTAAAAACAGTTATTCAGAGGAGGAAGCCATTGTTCTTGTGGGTTAGCAGCTGTTGGTCGGGTAGGCTAGGGTTAGGGAGAGGGTTGGGAGGAGCAGTCAGCTGGGCTAGTGGTGTAGGGGAAGGAAGAGGGGAGCCACCACAGCTACCTGAGCGCCTTGGCAGGGACCGTCTGTTGTTCTCCGCATCTCTCGTGTCTTTCTCTCCGGTACCTACCACCACCTCATGCATGATGCATTTCATTTTTGTCTAATTTATTGCCTGCTTCCTCTACCCATAAGAATTTCAGCTAAATAGGGTAGGGGTCTTTGTCCATTTGGGTCATTGCTGCATCCCCAGCCCCTGTTCCATGCCCAGAACATCACAGATATACAATCCTATTGAATGAATAAAGGAGGAAGAATGGCAGTGCATGGGGAATCTTGTAACGTGGGGGACCCACAATGCTTCCTCCAGAAAGCCTGCCACATTCTCCCCTCCCCCTTATAATATCACATCTATGCTCTGCGGTCAGGGCAGACGCAGGCCAAGCTGCTCATCAGAAGCTGTGTTATTAGGTTGTTCTAAGCTCTCTGTAAAAGGCTATTTTCATATATGTCAGTAGAATTAGGCTACAGGTTATACTTGCAAGCGAGATAAAATCACTAAGAGAAATCCAAATTTCAACTTGGTATTATTTTAATATATGTAAGAGTTGTATGATCCCAACCATGAAGAGTATAATTTCCTTCAAATTCAAAGACCTTGAGAAGATATTTTCATATGAGCAGCCAAAGGAATGCAAAATGGAATTAAATGATAAACTTAGATGGAAAGGGCAGCCTTCTATGAGTAGATGAGTGGACAGGCATCTCCTTTCCACAATGAATCAGTTTCTGAACCTCAGAGTTTCTGTGCAAAAATGTCAAATAATGAGAAATAAGCTCCCAATCAATGTACAAAATTAAAACACATTATTAGTCAACTCCAATATGTAGCTAAAACACAGTCAAATAATTATATGTAGGGAACAAACTATTATGTAGAAAGAAAAAAGGTTGCTACCAGATTATTAATTCATACAGTTGTCTTCAGAGAACTGCTTATTAGAACTTCTCATAGTAACATAAAAATCGGAAGCATGTATTCCTTTCCAAAGCATCCATATGTGATTCCAATCTTCTAACCACTGTATTTGGAGTGAAACTTGAAAATGTTCCCAAAACTCATTTGATAAAAATATCGTATTGGGTTTGGTTACGTACGTGGCAAATGTTTCTTACGTAGGTCTATGACCCCAAACTTTGTATTACGAGATATTGTCAAGCAAGTAACACAGGTTACCACCTCCAGGGCAGAAGTCTCCTCTGCAGAGAGGAGAACAAGAGCCCAATAAGGCCAGGGACCAGGAGCAGCAATCCCAGGTTGGGCCCACTACATGATTTGCAGGTGTCAGGGTCACCAAGAAAGACACAACTCACACAGGCACTGGATGGAACAGCACTTTGCTCACGAAGGGAAAAGACAGAGCAAGATCAGCTTTGATAGCGAGTACTGGTTCCCCAAAGCCTGCAAGTCTCACCCCACAGCCTGCGCAGGAGCTGGTCGGCATGCACCACACACATCGTGTGCAACAGGCACAAGACCCGTCCCCCGTTCCCCACCCCCAACGCTGTATAACACACTCGTGTTCAAACAGAGCAAAGTACACGTCACTCCTGGAACAGGGAAAGTCATTTGCAAACAAGGCCATGTGCACAGCGTGGGCTGAGGCCTCTTGCTCTCCATGTAAAGAAATATTCCAGGTCCACGGCACACCCTCATGCAGCTGTGTCGGGTCCGCAGGCTGTGCATGACTATCCTTCACAACAGGTACTTTAGATTCTATGATGCCCACGTATTAGGAGCCAAAGGTTAGCTGTTGGGAAATGTTAACCAGGAAGAAGCTCTGTAGTATTGAATTATGTCTCCCTCTTGAAGTAACTGAGTCGTTAATATAACCACTCCAAACAGGTAAGAATTCAATTGCCCTTTTCTCAAATCCCCTTGTCCTTATGCAACCTTGAGAAGGTCATGGTCATCCTCTACGGCTCAACATCTTTCACGTCTCGAAGATTTGGAGTTAAGTATAATAATATTAAAAATACTATGAACTGATTATACTATTTTCTCTTAAGGAAACTTCATCTTTAAATTCGTTTTTACTTGTATTGTTTTGGAGAAGTTGGTCTTTAGAGTGGTAGTCTAAAGTATCCTATTGAAAAATCTCACAGGAACATAAATCGGATTAAGATAATTAGGAAAATATTAGTTCATTGTGGTTTTAAGCTTACTTAATGGAAATTTTAAGAATTACTTAAAAACTGGGAGGTTTGTCAGACACCTGGAATACTTCAAAATTTATGAATGCACTTTTAAATGTTCGAAGGTGTTAATTAATGTTTGCAAATAGGAGTGAACGTTATTCAGAGGCCCTCTTGGAAGTAATTTTTAGTAATTCTAGACTTAGAATGACAAGATATAGAAGTTAAATGTAAAAAACTTAAGAGCTAGAATTCTGAAATGGTAACTCCTGTGAGTTAGATAAGTCAAAGCACACGTTGGATGACTGTTAGGTGTGCAAACCCCCCTGAGGCCGTTTGTTTACGGTGACTCTCCTCCCCTTCACCCCCCTTGGATTCTATGCCATTGAGATCTGTTGCCGCCTCCTTGAGAATCCTGAGGGGAATGAGTGGGCTATGGGCTCAGTGAGAATATGACTGCTCTGTTGAGCTCTTGAACCTCTTATTGCAGCAACCCTGCCGCTGATGGAATCCATGCAATGTGTAGGAGTTCTCTGTTCTTTAGCCTCTGTGGCTTGAGATGAGGAAGAATAACTTCAACGGTACTAAGTCATTTTCCTTGTTTTGTTTTTGTTTTCTATTTGGAGGCAGAAGTTTCTTATATGTTTAAGTTTTTCTAGTGATGCCAGAGGCCCCGCTCCCTGATGTCGTGCTTTGCGAGAGCTTGATTCCTGGCTGTATTAAGGGATTTGAATCTCTCGATTGTGACATATTTGACTTTGAATATATAACTATGGCATTTTTTTTAGAAAAATGCTTACACATAAGATAATTGTTTTGAAGAACACTTCAGGTTATTATTCTGTTACGACTGCAGACTTTGTTTTGCTCCAAGCAAATCCACTTGGGCATTACAGAAAAAGAAGAGTATGAGAAATGTCCTGTAAGAATCTGTGTTGTCTGCCTCAGTGTGGATGCAAAACAACTTGCTTTCCGACCAGGGCTTGTACTTATTCATTGTATTCTTCCTCATTACCTGAGCTGCTAGGTGAATGTTTGGCTGTTGCTTATTTATTTGATAGGATTTTCATTAAGTCTTTATATATTTCTTAATACAACAATAGAGATTGTAGGTGAGTTTAAAATTATCTGTAATGTTATTTAGCAGAATGCATTAAGTTTGAGACAACAACATTATGTAAATATATTGAATGAGTTCTAATCTAGAGCGTGGGGTGCAAATCTCCATGGCGAGCAAAATGGAATTGCATGTTGACAGCAGCAGTGCGTTTCCTTTACTTTTATGTGCTGAATTCTGGCTATTTCCAGAGTAAGTGCAAAGCAGGTAATTAAAGTTAAAAGTAAAGGTTTGACAATGATGCAAGGATTTTTATGAAACCTCTATATAGTGGCAAAAATCTTCCCTGTAAAGTTTGTATGTTTTGGCACTAGATAAACCTTATTTTTAAAATATTTTAAATTAATTTTAATCTCCCTCCCTTTTGTTTTAGTGAACATGTTGGGCATCAGATTAAAATGACATTCTGAAAAATATTCCTTCGGCCGTAAGACCCTTGCTGGTGCTAGGAAACCCTCAATGTGTTGTTAAATAAAAACTGCACTGGACAGGATGAGCAAAGAGAAGTTGGTTTTATTCCCATACTCTTAAGAGCAGTAGGGAAGAGAACACAGATCAATTCTAGGTACTCAGATTTGCTGAAACAGAGGGCAGGGGAATTTTTAAGAGCTGGGGTGGGGCTTGTAGGCCATCTGTGTTTCTAGTTTGCTTCACTCCAAGGGAAAGTAAACTGTCTCCTGCCTTCATGACAGCAGGTAGTTTTACAACTTGAAACATATTAGGTACCCACCTCCCATGGAGACTGGGAGACAGAGGACCATCTTCCTTGATAATTGCATCTCAAAGGGACAGCTCCCAGGTCCTTGAAAAAGACAGTCCTGGGTTATAGAACTGGCAAGAGGCCTTTTGAAAAGATTTGCATCTCAAAAGGGCAGATAAATAGCTTATGATTATGATATCTCTAAAGTAAATGCTCTCAGTAAAGGAAGGTCAAGGGCAAGGGTCAGGAAGAAGTCTTCTGAAGTTGTGATCAGTTGAGGGGCTGTGAGGGCTGCCTTGGTGGGTGGTTTTACCTCTGAACCTCCAGGTTGGTCCTCGACATCCCTAATTTCAGTGTTGCAGACACCAGATGCGAGACAACAGAAGAGCTGACTGCGTGGTTCAGGACCTGCCACTGGGGTCAGTTTCTTTGTCCACCTTTGGTCTCAGGTCCATGCTTCCATGTCCTTCTTGCTCACGGCTGTGACAGGCCACCTGCCCTGCTTATGAGGTGATATCTCCCAGCTGTGCACCAGTCTCTTCCCTGATGCTGGGTCTGGGATTCTGCGAGCCACATTTCTGCATTTCTGCTCTGTCAGTGAGTTCCCAGCGAATGGGGAAGTATCTTCCAGTGGGAGGCCTGGAGGGAGACAGCAGTTGTGAGGAGGAGGAGGAGGAGGAGGAAGGGCAGCACTGGCCGAGCTCTTCCTGGGGGCTTTTTGTCTGGCTCCCGTTCCTGTGAGTGTCCACCACCAACACTTTCTCACCCTGGCCACACCACGACAACAGATTCCCTCCCTCACCCCCGATTCAGCAGAAACAGGAAGTATCAGTGCAAGGACTGTGCTGTTATCTCAAAAATAGATTTTTGTTGTTATTATTGTTACATTAACCTAAAATCTCATCGTGTAGAACAGAGCAGTTTCTTTGAGATTCTGCTCTGGTTTCCCTTGAGATTCTGCCTCTTTTACAGATTGCATAAAAAACATCCAGCCATTTGAAAGGGTAAATTTGCCAACTGGAGGGAAGGTAATAGCTAGTGTGTCCAGGGCACCACTCCTTGTGACCTGTCAGTCAAGGAATTGTGTGTGTTTTGACACTTCTAATCTCAGCCTTATATTTTGTTTATTAAACTAAATTCATCATAGCATCTTTTTATGCCAAAGAGATTTAAAACTAAGCATGAAAGTGTTGGCGACCATTTTTCACTTAGTCAAGCTCAATACATGCCAATGTCAGCCCCTGAAGAGAAGAGCATTTGCCATGAGCAGACAAACTGCTGGGGAGAATACCAAGTGACCACAAATACATTCTTCTAATTTATAGATGGTTGGTGGACAATTTGTGACAGTCCCCCCTCTCTCTAAATGTATTGCTGTTTGTCTATACTTGGAGACTATTTGGTTCTGATTAGTTGGTGGACAACTTAGCTCTCTTGCACCTGAATTCTTGGAATATCAAATGCGAGTTGAAATTTTAAAAACTGGTTTAAATAAGATATATCCTTCCTGTCACATCAAATTGTGTGAGCTCAAATCTATTTCTGTGATTCACTTATGTTTTCTGTCTATCAAATCAAACTCCCAACTGCTTCATTATACAGCGTTTTTTACCTCTTTAGGAAATGGTTCCATATAACCCTCTAGGTTCTTTTTAATGTGAGATGTGGTTGTAGATTTCTGACATTTAATAAGATGGATATGAGTTTGAAAAGGAAGGAAGTTGAAAATGAAAAATACTGTGTTCTAGTCCAAGGACTGAATCATTATTGACGATCATTCCCTTGTGTAACATTCCTAAAATGATGCCAAACCAAAAGGCACGTATATCAAATGGTAGGGCTAAAATGGATGTTAAAGACTAATCAGTGGCTTTGTAAATTATAAAGGTCATTTTGGATGAAATGATACTTTTGTGTGTGGGAACAGAAGGCGTTGCAGTGTGGGTTGGAATTATAGAGCTGTTGGCTGCAGTGGCTCTGCAATGTGGCAGAAGGAGCAACAAGCTCGAAGGGAGACACCTTGGACTTGAGTCCTGGCTCTGCCATTGGTAGCTGTGGGAGCCCAGGCACATATTTAGCTTGGCCACATGTGCTTCGTCTGTTAAATGAGGGTAGTGATATCTACTGGATTTGTTATGAGCATGACCAATAAGAGATTCAAAGCATCCAGTACAATTGGTGTCTGGACTATGCACGTGCTCTAGAAATGGAATTAGGTAAAGTAAAGGAATCACTACTAAGAAATAGCTATGAGGCTTCAAAATAAATACAGAAAATGGTTTCAAGTATATATAAAGAATCAACTAATAAAAGAGAAGTTTGAAGAATGATTATATCAGGAGACCTAAGCAAAAGAAAAAAAATTGAAATAAATTTTAACTTTATGGATACCAAGTAAAAGTTACAGATTTCTTACTCTTTAATAAAAGTGTAATATGACATAGCCAAGAGACTAAAAAATCCTCAAATTTCAAAATAAGGAATAGTTTTGAGTCTTTATGTTAAAGCAATTGAAAATCCAAATTAAGGACAAGCGATGGTGAAGGGAATGTGAAAAATAAACCATGTACTAGACTCAAAAGGAGTTTCCACAGGAAAGATTTGAGTCTCAGCCTCCTAAGAAAAAGAATAGGAGGCCAGGTGCAGTGGCTTATGCCTGTAATCCCAGCACTTTGGGAGGCCGAGGCGGGCGGATCATAAGGTCAGAAGTTCGAGACCAGCCTGGCCAACATAGTGAAACCCGTCTCTACTAAAAATACAAAAAAATTAGCCAGGCATGGTGGCATGTACCTGTAATCCCAGAAACTTGGGAGGCTGAGGCAGGAGGATCGCTTGAACTCGGGAAGCGGAGGTTGCAGTGAGCTGAGATCGCACCATTGCACTCCAGCCTGGGCAACAAGAGCAAACGTCTGTCTCAAAAAAAAAAAAAAAGAATAGGAATACGGAATGGAGGTCCTGTGCACACATCTGTTAGCCTCTGCTTGCCTTTCTTCCAAAATGTCATGGGGTCTGAATGAGGGCAGTGATTTTAATTGTCTTACCCTATATGGCACTATTCTTCTCTTAAAGAGTGTGAACTATAGCACAGAGTAGCTCAATCATTCAAGCTTTTTGGTCAACCTAATTATTCTAAACCTACTCCTATAGTTGTTGAAAGGACTAAGATTTTATCTGAGTGGCATTCTCTGTAGTGTTCCAATGGGACTGACATTTAAGGGTTTTAGTTAAAGGGACAGATTTGACAAAATGGACCTTGTGAAACATATACATCTATAAAGCCATTGTTACTTTTAAGAACATTTTGATACATAGAATTTCATTTTATTCTTACATCCTATCCATTTTGTAGATGAGGGATATGAAAAGGAAAGGACAGAGAGGGTGGTTCTGTGATTTGAGTTTTTGCCAGTTTTCTCCACACCGATGAGCTATTTTCTGAATTTCTATATGACCAAGAATTCCCACTCCTAGATATGTGACCAAATCTACTGAAAATATTTATTCAGACAACACTTGTATGTGAATGCTCATAGCAGAACTATTCACAATGGCCAAAAAAGTGGAAATAACTCAATATCCATCAATAGAAGAGAAAATCTGCTCCTAGCCAGGTCCTTATTTGCTTTCTTTTCTCCAGAGACTGCTGTCTTCGTTTTTCTCTCAATGCCCAACGCCTGGAAAAGGTTGTGTCCTGTGTCCTGTTCATTCATTACTTGCCCCTGTGTTAACTAAGATACCAGCAGAAAAAGGCTGCAAGTCGTTATAACTCCAAGATATATTTGCACTTTTTTATGAACTTGAACTTCCTAGAGTTCCTAGACAGATGTTGGCATCTCAACCTCAGGTGTTCTTTAATGTTTCTTGTTCATGATGGCCACTTGAGTTCACGTCTTTATCTTCCTTCTCCATCAAAATCACTTTAAAGTTACCATAAAGAAGTACAAAAATAACTTCTAATGAGAGCCTTATCAGAAGATCAGAAATTTGGGGAAATTTCTTAAAGATGGGAAGAGGATGGGATCCTACTGGTAGGTAAACAAAGCCAAGGTAAACACAGCTCCAATATGAGCAAGCTGGAGAAAGCCACAGGGAAGGAGGGAGCTGGTCTCACTGGGAGGACTCTGGGAACGTTACAAGCATGGAATCAACAGATCTGTAGAGGTGAGTGGGAAGGGGAAATTCACACTGAATAGTCAGACTTCCTCCTGCAGAGCAGCTGTGCCACGGACTTACCCCAAACCCACTGAGACCTGGTAGTAAGCACTTAGACCCAGGCACAAACCAGTGACACCATTTCTGAAGACATGGGACCTCTTCCTAGAGTTCCTAGGATGGGTGTTGGCATCTCAATGTAAAGTGTCCTTATTTTGCCATTGACGGTGAGATTTTCCTGATTGCCTGGTGCCCTAAAGTGGAACCTGCCATATAACACACCTCACCGGTAACATACAAAGCTCAGTCACTCTCATTAAGGCAAGGATCAGCCGCAGATGGAATCCGCTCCAGTTACCTATACGAACTGTCTTAGTCTATTTAGTGTTGCTATAAAGGAACATCTGAGACTGGGTAGTTTATAAGGAAAAGAGGTTTATTTGGCTCATGGTTCTGCGGCTGTACAAGAAACATGGCACCAGCTTCTGCTTCTGGTGAGGGCCTCAGGAAGCTCACAATCATGGTAGAAGATGAAGAGGAAGCAGCATGTGCAGAGATCACGTGGCTAGAGAGGACACAGAGGAGAAGGTGCCAGGGTCTTTTTAACAACAAGCTCATGCAAGAACTATTGAGTGAGAACCCACTAATTACTTGGAAAGCACCAAGACATTGATGAGTGATCCACCCTCATGACCCAGACACCTCTTATTAAGACCCACATCCAACACTGAAAGTCAAAATTTCAATGCGAGGTTTTGGACAAACATCCAAACTATGACACTAAGTGATCAGATCAGTAGTTAACACGTATGACAGACAATCTTCATTTCTTTTGTGATGTTTATTTTACTTAGAGAACAATTAACTACTAGGCAAACTTAATCTTTTGGAGGACCATATCGTAAATATATTTTTAAATGTTTTCTATTGCCTGAATTTGCTTTGAGAAAATATTGCATGTGGAACAAAGGACTCCCGATGAAAAAAGGAAAAATGTCTTGTATTGTATAAATATGATTGCCAAAATGAGCAATTCAGAGCAAGAGGTGAAAGGAAAATGTGATGAAAATTTTCAGAGCATAGAGCAGAAAAGGCTGAGAGATGGAGGATATGATTGCAAAGTCAAGTTCCTGGTAAACTAATCCATGGGATCAATCATAAAATGGGAGTTCAAGAAAGAGAGAAGAGAATGAATATAGGAGAGGAAATGTAAAACAATAAAACTTCCTTACATTGAGAAAAGGTGAAAGCCTTCTGTTAAAAGGACCCGTGGATGCTAACAATGTGAAAGGAAAACAATCCAATGGCTAGATATATCATAATAAAAATGTAAGAAACCAGGCACTAGTAAAACATTCTAAAAGCTCCAGAGAGAATGAAATTAGGCACGCACACCATTTTCTGCAAAGAATAAGAATATGATTATCAGAACTGTTGTGAGGAAATGAGACAAATATTTTTTTTTCTTTCTTTTTTTTTTTTTTTTTTGAGACAGAGTCTCGCTCTCTTGCCCAGGCTGGAGTGCACACTTTTTTCTGATACAATACAACTTTATTTACAACAGGCAGAGGGCCACATTTGGCCCACAGGCTATTGGTTTCTGGCCTCTGCTCTTAGCTGTGAACATTCTTTTTAAAATATATTAGTTAACTCATAATAATTGTACTGATTTATGAGATACAGAGTGATATTTTGATACATGTATATAGTGTGTAATGATCTAATTAAGGTAATTAGCATATCCTTCACCTTGAACACTTATCATCTCTTTGTGTTGTGAACATTCAAAATCCTCTTTTCTAGCTTTTGAAAACATTCAGTAAATTATTATTAATCATATTCCCCATACGGTGCTACAGAACACTAGAATTTATGCCTCCCATCTAGCTGTAACTTGAGACAAATATTTTTAAGCCTAAGGGAAATGATTTAAAATATCGACTCCTTTACCAGTCAAAACAGCCAGTGATAAGGCAAAATAAAGGCATTTCCCATATGTAAAGAATCAGAAAAAGTTATTTCTCATCTTTGTCCTCTGGGAAACCAACCAACCAACCAACCAAGAATGTGCTCCTGCAAAATGCAAGTGATTCAACAGCGAATCCAACTGAGGTCTGCAGGGAGAGAGAGGTCCCAGGAGCAAGGGTGTGAAGTGGACCTAGAAGACGCCTCGTCCAGATTAGAGCAGGAAGACAAGGGATTTGGAGGGAAAAGGTAGAAGAGTGAAGCAAAGAGTTTGGTTAGGAAAGCGGTGATCTATGGAGTGGTGATGTCATGTCTTCTTTTGTACCAAAAATCCAAGAAAAAAAAAATAACAGCTTTCTAAGGAAATTAGAGCCTAGGTCAAAGCAAACTAAAACATGGCAAGATTTTGAGCAGGTTGTGGCAGTAAGAAGATACAACCTCTTTTATCTGTGTTCTTGGAACAATTTATTTTGTGTGACACTTTCAATAACATAGATCACATTTCCTTCTTGATAAGGCCAGTTTAACTACGTGATTCTATGGTATCTAGTCTTTGCACTATCAATATTATACATAATGTTATGTTGATTTTTCATATTTGGCAACAATTTACAGAGAAAGCCTGAGAGATTTAACATTTAAACATTATTTTGTATCTCCGGTTGTTAATCTTTACACTAAAAGTAGTTATAAAATGTATGTTTTGGGGAAGTAAAAATGAATGAAGGGAGCTGGAAGAACCTGTAGAGCCACTGAGTTTCTTATTTTATATAACAGAAAGTCAAGAGAAAATCAAATTGAGGGGCCCCAAAATAGAATTTTAAGTGTTTTTTAAAGCTCTATAAGTAATGGGTAATATAATTGAAACTAATAAGACGTAAAAATTAGTAGAAACAGGAAGGGGAAATGAAGAGTGGTGGGGAGTAAGTAGATGTTATTAAAATGCATAAATCATAAATGTATGATGGCCACATATTGAGAGACTGTAGACAAAGTGTTTCCAGGCACAGACTCTGGAGCCAGACTTCCTGAGTTCGGGTCCTACCCTACCCACTGATTATTGTAGAGGACTGTGTGCTCGCAAACGAGATGTTCCTGATAAGCCTTGCTCTTGCAAACAAAGCAGGACATTCCTTCTCTGCAAACAAGAAGGATAAAGGAGCCAGCTGTAAACAGCGGGCTCTGGGAACTGGTCAATGTTTGCTGATCTTGTGAGTTAAGGAAAGGTCAGAGAAGCAACACATGTCCCGTGACTTGGCAACATTCCACAAACGGCTGGATAAAATAAAGCAGAATGTGCTGTTCGGGGCGGCCGCCATGTATGTCTTGTCCTGTGTTGTCTTGTGTGTTCATTCCTTTGTTTAGGAAATACGTGGACCCCAACAATTATTGTGCCATCTTACAGGGTTTTTGTAAGAACTAATATACTACTGTATATAAATGCATGTGTTATATGTAATACACATAATATATGTAATAAATGTTCACTATTATTAAGTACCATTGAGATGATTACTGCCAGAGGCAATCTAATGATACATAATCTTTATAATGTCAAATAGTAATTATTTGAGCAATTCTTTTAAAATATGAAAGGCAGATGGGAAAATGGGGTCTATGGCAGAGGATATTGATCCTTTAACTTTTCTCTACTGTTTGAATTTTCATTCTATGCATGTGTGACTATAATGACAATATTTCTTTGGGTCTTAAGAACATTCATCTATAATATTGTAGGTATTGCAGAAGTCAGTGTTCACTGATACTGGATATTTAGAAGCAGAAAGAAAGTACTCATCTTGCAAGAAATAACTGGCAAGGCAGTAGAGGGCCTGTGAAAAAGAAGCGTTTTAGTTCTCTGAGACCAGACAAATGACAAGACAAAGAGAGAGGTCAAGATGGTGGGGTGTCTGGCTTCTTTACTCATGAATGTGAGGCATTTTCTCCATCATGCACTGAACATGGAGAGAATAGCCCTGGGCAGAAATCAAAATACATGGCAGTTCTGGTAGCTCCAGGCTTTGGCAGTCTGGATGAAGACACATCCTTTGAAGTACCTGTAAACCATACACTTGGCTTGACCTGAGAGCTGCAGGACTGGGGCTTATTTGAGAATCAAATGTATGAGATACCCTGAGAACCACCCGAAATACTTGGGCAGGTTGACCCAAGAGCTCCGACATTGCTGAGATCTCACGTAATCTAGGTAGCACCATGGACTGTGGAATGTGGGTGTAAATGCTCATATGATCTTCAGTGGACCTGCAGGTTTGTGAGGCCAGGGAATATGCCTGTTCCTTTCCTAACACCATCACTGCCTCCTCTTGGATTATTCCTGAGAGTGACTAATCTGTCTTTCTCCCTCCAGACTCAGCCGACTGAACCTGTCCTCAGAACTAGAACCAGAGCATCTTCCTAAAATGCACCTCTGAAAAGGATAATGTATGTATTAGAAGATGCTATGTTTTTAATATTTGCAGGAAAATTCCTTTAATGAAAAAGACTGACCTCAGTTGAGAATGTATTTTGGTAAGTCTACTGTGTAGAAGCAGTATCTTTGTGTGTGTGTATGTATGAGTGTATGTGGTGTGCATGTTTGTGTGTGTGTGTGTGTCTGTGTGAGTATGTGTTTGTGTGAGAGTAAGTGTATGTGTGTGTGTGCATGTTTGTGTGTGTGTTTGTGCCTGTGTGAGTGTGTGTTTGTGTGAGAGTGAGTATATGTGTGTGTGCATGTTTGTGTGTGTGTGTGTAAGAGAAGGAATGAATGAAGAGGGAGTAGGGAAAGTGAGCATGGAGTGGGAGAGAGGAACTACCACCCTTTAGGTTTCACAGTAGGAAAAATTTTTCTTTTCTCCCAAATTTTCTCAGTATTTGTTGAAAAATGATACAGATTGATGTTTTTGATCACAGGATTCTAGCTGACTGGCTTTTCTATAAATGAAATATAATTGTCAGTAACCCCTTATTCTTCCTTATAAGGCTAGTCCCTCTGGGGAGACAGGTGGTCACATTCCTGCACTGACAGCCCCACTTATGAGATCAGTAGCAACACTGTTTCTTCTGCAAGGTCCCTGGTGCCTCCCAGGGAGCCCCTGTTGACTTGGGCAGAGATTCTCTGTAGGAAAAAGTAAGGGGAGGGAAAGTCAAGCATACCATCACAGCAGATGGGCACCTTTGTGTCCAGAGCTGGTGTCCTATAAGGGTGATGTGGGGGACACTGAGTTGTGCCCCACCAGTACAAGATGCTTCAGAGATTTTCTTCTATCCCATTTCATTTACATCATCCTGTCTCCAGAAGACATGCTAATCTGAGTGTGGTGACCTCAGTTATGCTTTTGCCTTCTAACAGCTTAGTTGAGAAACTAATTAGTTTTTCAGGTTAGTGAACTTACAGCTTGCTGACTGTCATGAAATATGACAGAGAATAAGTCAATGGAGAGGGAAGAGGATGAAATGTGAGCTGCAACTTCCCTTACGGTAGCTTTAGCAAGGGGACTAGAAGTATTGCAATGATGTGGAAAAATGTTGTTACCAACACTACACTCTTCTATTTATCCTGAATCACTTGCTTTCAACCCCACTAACAAACAGCCCAGGGCCTTTAAGATTGAAACCAGGAGTCTTCAATTCAATTCAATTCAACACAATCTTAGAACAAACAAAATCTGTTTTTGATCTCCAGCTCAAAGTCAGTCAATGAGAAACTCAGGACCTGTGGTAGGTTAGTATGCATGCGGTCTGCATGTGGGGATAACTGGGTAACCTAGGGCACAGGGCTGCGGTCTGAGACCTCAGCAACCTGGCTGGTGTGGAGTAGGATGGGGACAGGGGAGACTGACCCAGTTGCAGGTCTAATCCCTTCATGCACAGTTAGGCAATCCGGTGAAGAGCATTTGAGGCATTGGCAAACTCAGCTGTGATCCAGGTAGGTGCTGGTATCAGAGACAGCCAAATCCACAGGCAGAGCATGGCAACAGCGAGAACCTCAGCATCGGGGGGAACCCAAGCAGAGGGGAGAACCTGGGCAGCAGGGGAACCCGAGCAGGTGGGTGAACCCAAGCAGGGGAGAAGAGCCTGAGCAGCGGGGAGAACCCGCGCAGGAGGGAGAACCCGCGCAGCAGGGAGAACCCAGGAAGCAGGGAGAACCCAGAAGTGGGAAGAACCCAGGAAGGAGGTAGAACCCGGGCAGGGGGGAGAACCCGGGCAGGGGTTAGAACCTGGGCAGGGGTTAGAACCTGGGCAGGGGTTAGAACCCAGGCAGTGGGGAGAACCCAGGAAGCAGGAAGAACCCCGGAAGGAGGTAGAACCCAGGCAGTGGGGAGAACCCAGGCAGGGGGTAGAACCCGGGCAGGGGG